>NW_026652287.1:69001257-69054683 GCF_009828535.3 Hylobates moloch
ACGCCATTCTCCTGCCTCAGCCTCTCTGAGTAGCTGGGACTACAGGAGCCCGCCACCACGCCCGGCTAATTTTTTGTATTTTTTAGTAGAGACGGGGTTTCACCGTGGTCTCGATCTCCTGACCTCGTGATCCGCCCGCCTCGGCCTCCCAAAGTGCTGGGATTACAAGCGTGAGCCACCGCGCCCGGCCCGAAATCTTGCCTTTTTCAATGAGCTCTGTCCAATTTGGATTTTCTACACTTTCCCAGAAGACAGACTTTTCCTTCCTAAACGCATACTGTGTCCACATAAGGCAATGACGCCATATAACCATGTTTCTTTCTTGAGGATTGAGCCATGACTCCTCTTTTAACTGGATGTTAGGTACTAAAAAGGGGATTATTATCATCATTATTATTATTATTTATACTTTAAGTTCTAGGGTACATGTGCACAACGTGCAGGTTTGTTACATAGGTATATATGTGCCATGTTGGTTTGCTGCACCCATCAACTCATCATTTACATTAGGTATTTCTCCTAATGCTGTACCTCCCCCCAGCCACCCATCCCCTGACAGGCCCTGGTGTGTGATGTTCCCCACCCTGTGTCCAAGTGTTCTCATTGTTCAGTTCCCACCTATGAGTGAGAACATGCGGTGTTTGGTTTTCTGTCCTTGTGATAGTTTGCTGAGAATGATAGTTTCCAGCTTCATCCATGTCCCTGCAAAGGACAAGAACTCATCCTTTTTATGGCTGCAAAGTATTCCATGGTATATATGTGCCACATTTTCTTAATCCAGTCTATTATTGATGGACATTTGGGTTGGTTCCAAGTCTTTGCTATTGTGAATAGTGCCACAATAAACATATGTGTGCATGTGTCTTTATAGTAGCATGATTTATAATCCTTTGGGTATATACCCAGTAATGGGATCGCTGGGTCAAATGGTATTTCTAGTTCTAGACCCTTGGGGAATTGCCCCACTGTCTTTCACAATGGTTGAACTAATTTACACTCCCACCGACAGTATAAAAGCATTCCTATTTCTTCACATCCTCTCCAGCGTCTGTTGTTTCCTGACTTAAAAATGGGATTTTTAAATGCCTTTTCTGATTTTCTCCTCAAACCCCTTCCACTCAGTCCCCTCCACCCCCAGCTTTTCTGTCTCAGGAAATGAAACCACCTTACACTGTTACTCAAACCAAAACCCCAGGAGTCTTTGACTCTCCATCCACCCCAACCAATGCAACACATCAGGAAGTTCTGTTAACTCCATCACCAAGATATCTCCTAATGCTGTTTGTGACACCTCCACTGCTGCCATCTTGGTCCGAGATACCATCGTTCCTCTCCTAATCCCCTCCTTACTGCTTCTCTGGCACCTGTAGTCTAATTATAGCTCAAATGCCAGAGGGGTGTTTTTAAAACATAATCAGAACATGTCCTTTTCACTCCAGGGACTTCTAGTCACACTCAGAATCAAACCCCAAGCCTCTTCCTTCCTGGCCCCTGAGACCCACATGAACTAGCCCTGCCTGCCTCTCCTCCCTTGGTAACATTACATTATAGCCACACATGCCCTGAACACACAGATCTGCCTCTCACCCGAGGGCCTTTGCACAAGCTCTGCCCTGTGCCAGACACATTCTTCTCCGAAGTTGTCCCATGTCTGGTTCCTTCTTATTCGGGTTTCAACTTCAATGCCATCCTCTTTGAGAGACCTTTGACCACTTAGATGTAGCTCCCAGTTCCTGCACCCCAGCTGTCATTTCCTTGCACATCTCTGTCTTATCTTCGTCATACCATTTACTATTATTACATATTTTCTCCTTATTTATATATTCCTGCCACCTCAGAATGTAAGTGCCATGAGAATAGGGCCCTGGTCATCCTGTTCAGTGTTGCATCCCAGCACCCACAGCAGTCCCTGGCACAGAGTAAGTCTTCAGGATATGTTTGATGATTAAATGAATGAATGAATATCTTTTAGAAAGAGCCAGTCCTCTCCATAGACTGCAACCTAAATTATGAGACTCAGAAGTGTTTCAAAATCCCCATTGCCTAATAAGACATTTCAACTTTTAGATTAATTCCATTGGCCACTGCCTTAAAATACCATTGTTATTGTAAAAAAAAATTACCTAAAGGAGAACAGAGGTCTTGTGCTATGTTGTTAATTCTTCAAAACATAAGACTGAGTTAGTTTTCAAATCATTTTTATTTTAGAAATCAAAGGTAGTGGGACCAAGGACAAACACATTATAATGAAAGCGTGAAAGAGAGAATATGAAAAGTTGGCTGCATGGGGCCATTGCCCAGTCAAGACAGATGTGGGTGAAACATCATGGGCAAGGAGGGGGCTTTCCCACGAGAGGCCAAAATTGGAGAGAGAGAGTGAAGAGAGGGTTTGCTGGGTACTTCCCACATGCTAGCATCGTGTTAGATGCCTTAGGAATAAGGAAGAAGTGAAGCACAAACTCTGGCCCTCAGAACCTTCTGGGAAACCTGATGCTATGGTAATTTCTGGTGAGGTTGATCATGTTTAATAAACAAGGCACAAACATTTCAGCTCTGCTATATCCCCAGGCATCTCTCCCAAAATCAGTTTGCTTCCCTACTTTACAAGAAAAATCGGTTAGCTTCAGGATTTATAAAACTCACTAAAACATACAAATGTAAAAGCAAATGTTACCCTGCTGATTTGAAAGGGATTCTGGCATGACTTCTCAGATAAAGATACAAATACATTCTTTGTTCATTTCCATGAACGGCCTTCTTATGGCTTTTGAGACCTAGTTTAAGTCAGTAAAAATCAGAATTTGTGTTGCTGATAGGTGTTGGCCTTGTAAAACTGGAAAAAAGGAATCACATTTTCTATAACATATGAATGCACAAGTGATTCATTCTTTGGCTCAGGATGGAAACCTTTATTTTTGGCACTCTTGATTCTTCTTTCTGCATTAGCTTCACAGATTTTTCTCAATACGATATCGACGTTGGATGGGCTTCATTCACAAGGAAACACCAAGATAAATGGGGTGACTAACATCCAACTATTTAAAACTTGTAAATATTTATGAGAAAATTATATCCGTCTTTGTGGGGATTTCTCTCTGAAACTTGGATGTAACTATTGAGCGCTCTAGCTTCCCTTTAAATGGTGGATTCTAGTGTTAGTATTGCAGTGCTCTACAGCAAAATCAGTATGACCATTGTGTATAAAATAGCTACGCTGAATCTTGAATAAAAGGGATAATGCTTCTTTACTTGTACGACCCTTCCCACTGCTGAGCCTAGAACATCATATTTTGAGATCAGTGACCTAAGTCCTGGACCAGCTAGATAATTCGCAGGACCCAGTGCAAAATGAAAATATGGGGCCTTTTGTTAAAATATATATATATATTAAAAATGTCAAGATGATAACAGCAGAACATTCAACAAGCATGGAGCTCCTCTAAATGTGGCGACCTATGTGACTGTACAGGTCTCAAGCCCAGAGAGCTGACCCTGCATAAGCCCTCATTTGAGACCTTTGCTATGACTTGTTCAGGTGAATTAACCATTCTGCACCTACTTTGTCCTATCTGCAGAACAGGTGAAAAGAGTAACGTATTTTCTATTAATCATGATGATTACCTATAACAACTGAGAGTTGATTTTTTAGTATACCAGTCAGGCAGGTAAAAGGTGATGCAACTTAGCATTGGGGACTGTCGTCCCCAGTAAAAACTAGGAAATTTGTTAATGTTCACTTACTGGTTGTTACCCAAATACAATGGACAGGGACAGTGGTCTGAGGATTGAGGTACAAATATCAGAAGGATGAGAAGAGTCATGAGAAAAATAATGAAAATACCTATAGTCTTAAAAAAAATTTTTTTTGAGACAGAGTCTTGCTCTGTCACCCAGGCTGGAGTGCAGTGGTGTGATCTCAGCTCACTGCAACCTCCAGTGAGCTCAAGTGCTCCTCCTGCGTTAGCCTCCCAAGTAGCTGGGACTGCAGGTAGATGCCACGATGCCTGGCTAATTTTGTGTTTTTTTGTAAAGATGGAAGTTTTGCCATGTTGCCCAGGCTGGTCTTGAACTCCCGGGCTCAAGTGGTCCACCTGCCTTGGGTCTCCCAGAGTGCTGGGATTACAGATGCAAGACACAGTGCCCAGCCTAAATTTTTTATTACATATATTTTATTTTAGAGAAGAGGTTTCACTATGTTGCCCAGGTTGACCTTGAACTCCTGGGCTCAAGCAATCTTCCCACCTCAACCTCTGAGTAATCAGGACTACAGGTGTGCAACACTGTGCCTGGCTTATGTAATTTTTATTTCAAAAACAACTATATAAGTTGAATGGGCCAGGCATGGTGGCTCACACCTGTAATCCCAGCACTTTGGGAGGCAGAGGCAGGTGGATGACTTGAGGTCAGGAGTTCGAGACCAGCCTGGCCAACAGGGTGAAATCCCATCTCTACTAAGTAAACAAACAAACAGACAAACAAACAACAACAAAAAACCCAGCAACAACTGTGTAGGTTGAAAAGCCATCATAAGTATATTTAAATGAGCAATTTAAAAATATTTGATTATTTTTAATGTTTAAAGTGTTTCGTGGTCCTTTTAAAATAGGTTTTAAAAAATTGTGGTAATAATGGCTGGGTGCGGTGGCTCATGCCTGTAATCCCAGCACTTTGGGAGGCCGAGGTGGGCGGATCATGAGGTCAGGAGATCGAGACCATCCTGGCTAACACGGTGAAACCCCATCTCTACTAAAAATACAAAAAATTAGCCGGGCGTGGTGGCAGGCGCCTGTAGTCCCAGCTACTCGGGAGGCTGAGGCAGGAGAATGGAGTGAACCCAGGAGGCAGAGCTTGCAGTGAGCCAAGACAGTGCCACAGCACTCCAGCCTAGGCAACAGAGCGAGACACTGTCTCAAAAAAAAAAAGAAATTGTGGTGATATACATATAACACAAAATTTACCATCATAACCATTTTTAAACCTACAGTTCAGTAGTCTTAAGTACATTCACACTGTTGTGTCACTGTTGGGACATGGAAAACAATACCCTAAAATGAAGGCCTCAGAAGCAGCCTGAGAAGCAAAAGGTTTTCTCTGACCTTCTCCTGCTCGCCTCCTGTCTCTCAGTCCTACTCTTCCCCAGGGCAGCCATAGAAACTAGAATCCCTCTTCCCCAGATGGGTCCTAGAAACCAGAACCCCTTTTCCCAAAAGCCAGCTATAAAACCTAAAAATATTATCAAACTTTTCATCCGCCTTTCTTGTAAACCAAAAATAAAATTCTAAGTACTCCAACCATCTGAATGGACTCCTCCTCTTGGCAAGGGCATCCCAAAGTTAACCTGAAAAACAAGTTCAGGTCATGATGGGAAGGGGGAGCCAGACATGCCTCATTATACCCTCTTCCTTTTAGAATTATTGATAGAACAGACTCCTTAAGTGTGTAAAGAAACATTTACAATCTGTTCTCTCTGAAGGCTTAATCTGCACGATAAAACCTTCATCTCCACAATCCTTTATCATAACCCAGACATTCCTTTCTATTGATAATAACTCTTTCAACCAATTGCCAATCAGAAAATCTTTAAATTTCCCTATGATCTGGAAGTTCCCGCTTTGAGTTTCCCCACCTTTCTGGACCAAGCCAATGTACATCTTACATGTATTGATTGATGTCTCATGTTTCCCTAAAATGTATAAAACAAAGTCATGGCCTGACCACCTTAGGCACATAGGCAGGGCCTCTTGAAGCTGTGTCATGGGTGTGTCCTTAACCTTGGCAAAATAAACTTTTTCTACATTGATTGGGACCTGTCTCAGATACTTTTGGTTTACATTCTGTATAAAAACTGGTCATGAGGAAATGATCGGACCTACCTTGTTTGACTGTAGGTCATAAGACCCCCATTCCAGAAAGGGTCCTGTCCCATACCCAGAAGGAAGAAATGCTGCTCAGAAAGGCCAAGAAAAATCTAGACAGACAGGCCTTGCTGGGTTTCCTCACTCCATCTGTTAAGTTAGATCATACCCTTTTGTCCGGTCATATTTCTACATGGCTCTGCATACTTTTTGAACCTAAGCATAAAAATGTGCACTTTCCCCTGTCTTCATTCTGAAGGTTCCCATGTACACATTAAATGCATTTGTATGTTATTTCGCCTATTAGTCTGCCTTTTGTGAGTTGATTGTTCAATGAAACTTCATAGGGAGAAGGGGAACTTTTCCCTTGGCCCCTAGATAACTAATCTCCAGAACATTCTCACTTGCAAAACTGAACTTCTATGGCTATTAAACAACAACTTCTCATTTCCCCCTCCTCCTAGTGCCTGACAACCACCATTCTACTTTCCGTCCCTATAAATTTGACTATTTTAGACACTCCCACCAGTGGAATTCTATAGTATTCATCTTTTTGTGACTGGCTTATTTCACTTAGCATGATGTCCACAAGGTTCATGCATAGTATAGCATATGTCAGAATTTCCATCCTTTGAAATGCTAAGTAATAATAGTTCATGGTATGCATATACCACTGTGGGGGAAGAAAAAAATGTTTTCCTTTACCTTCTTAGGTTCAGTATCTGGGGCCCTGCAAATTAGACTGACAAAAAACAGATTAGCAGGAGGAAAGGTTTATCATGTATATATACAGGGGCCTTCCTAGAAAAGTGAAGGGGCAGAGAAGCAGTTAGACCTAAGAGGTGACACAGCATTTTGACAAACAGTGATATATCTGACACATTGCAGAGACTGACAAGACAAAGGAAAAGGGGGATTCCTAAGGGTGGTAACTTGTGGGAAGGAAATATATGGGGAAATGAATAGAAGAAAAGGGTGGTTTAATAAGGTTTGTTGTATATATTCCTCTCCAGGTCTTTGGGCTGAAAAGAATCTAGAGTCATCTCCAGTGATGAAGAGTCCCGATGATTAATGAAACCACCTTTGCAAAGATTATGACAGCAAGAGGAGTCTAACATGACCAACTCCATCTTGCTTCTAGCCTCACAGACTGGCTGTCTTCACTCATTCTTGGGCATAGGAAGCTAACCATGGAAGGGATTTAGTTTCTAGTTTAATGTGGAAGCAAGGATGATAGTCCCTCCCTAAAACTGATCCCTTCCTTGTTTAGGAGCTGAAACCACCTTTGTACAACTGATGAAAGACTACAAGATTAGAATTATGGGAGGGGCCTAAATTCTGCTAAAATATAGTTTCTATAATTCCTTACTCCTCTGGAGTCACGTGGCCAGAGGTCACAAGATTTGTGACTTCCCCTATTGCTTCTATAGATAACATCATGACTGTAGAACTTAAGATTGATCTTTTGAGATGTTTTTCAGACTTTTGCATTTTGGCCACTGACTGACCCTACTGACTCATGACCCAGCTGGTCCCGTGGCCCCCACCCAGAGGCAGACTCAGTGCATGAGGACCATTTTCCACAACCCCATGATTGTATCCTCAGTCAGTCAGCAACACGCATTCCCTAGTCCCCTACCCACCAAGCTATCCTTAAAAAACCCTAACCTCCAAGCCTTCAGGAAGACTGATCTGAGTAATAACTCCATCTTCCATGTGGCCAGCCTAGCGTTAATTAAACTCTTTCTTTACTGCAATACCACAATCTCAGTAAATTGGATTTGTCTGTGCAGAGGGTAGACCAAACCCATCAGGCAATTGCATTAAGAGTTATTCCCTTCCTTGGCAAGGGAGAGGACACCTTTATAAACGCATAACCTAAAAATAAAATCCTAAGCCCACACTGACTGAACAGATCCTTCTTGGCCATGGAGACCCAAAAAACCTTAAAAACTGAATTTCCAACCACGACAGGAAGTGAGGTTGAACACACTTTGTTATACTCCCTCCCTTCTGGAGTTTAGGCACAACTGAACAATATTAATGTTAAAATAGAGATCATAAGACTGACAAAACAGACTCTTTGTGACAGTAAGATATCAAATTATAAACGGGACCTATGACCATGCCAGACAAGGGTTAAGTCACATCCCTACAGGTCACTCTGACCCAGTGTATTGGGTAATGAACCTCCTTAACTTAAACATTCCTTTCTACCAACTTCAGATCTTTAGACAAAGCTTAATTTTTTCAACCAATTTCCAACTAAAGAATCCCCAAAACCCACCTATGACTTGTAAGTGCTCTTCTCCCCACCTCAAGATGTCCTGCCTTTTTGCCTGAACCGATGTTGTCTTCCATAAATTGATTTATGTCTTTAGCTGTAATTCCTGTCTCCTTGAAATGTATAAAACCAGACTATAACCCGACTGCCTTGGGCACACTTTCTCTGATTTTTTTTTTTTTTTTTTGACATAGTCTCACTCTGTTGCCCAGGCTGGAGTGCTGTGGAATGATCTCGGCTCACTGCAGCCTCCACCTCCCAGGTTCAAGTGATTCTCGTGCCTCAGCCTCCCAAGTAGCTGGGACTACAAGTGCCCACCATCATGCCCAACTAATTTTTGCATTTTTAGTATAGGCAGTGTTTCACCATGTTTGCCAGGCTGGTCTTGAACTCCTCACCTCAAGTGATCCACCTGCTTTGGCCTCCCAAAGTACCGACATTACAGGTGTGAGCCACTGTGCCTGGCCATGAGCACACTTTCTCAAGACCACTTAAGGTTGTGTTTCTCCAGGTCATGGACCCTTATGTTGGCTCAGAAAAATCTCTTTAAACTGTTTTGCAGACTTTGGTTTTGCCAGATAGGGGAAGGGCAGAGAGTTGGTTTTTTTTTTTTTTTTTTCTGTCTGCTGTTTCTTGATTGTCTTTAGCTCAAAATAATTCTTATGCCAAAGTGGCATATTTTGGGGTGGCACATTCTGGTTCCCTTCACCACATTTTGTTTATCCATTCATCCATTGATGGACATTTGGGTTGATAGTCTTTTTTAAAATACTCCCAAAATGTCTTATCAAGACATTCATTTGAAACAAGTGCAGTGCTCTCCCTAAAAGGAATTCTACTGAATAAAATTTCTCCATTGTTACCAACAGCAGACTGTATTTTGGCTGCCAGGTTAAAAAAGCAAGTTAAACCAGCATTAAGTAAATAATCAACCATTATTTCAGAAGGGTGTCTTCATCTATCTGAGAGTTCCAGAATCCCCATCTGCAAATGCTATCTAAATAGTGATCTTGACGTGTCATTGCAACTCATTTGCAACTTGGTAGCTTGGAACCAGGAGAATTAGTGGAAGGTCCAGCAAAGAAGGAATTGATCTTGAAGGCCATTTTTCTTGCTAATATGACTTCATGGATCAACGAAGTTCATCAAATGAAATCTTTGTATACATATGCTAGAGTTAAGGGAGTCCATAAACTTTTCATAAACATACTGAATATGCTGTGTTATGGAACTCCAGTGTTCCTATGAGTTCCTTTGCTTCCTTTTCCCTTTACCTCATTTTCTTTCATCAGAAATACATGTGACTTCAGTCACTATGTGAGGCTTCTGCTTGCCTTGTGTAAAGGATATAAGTAAGATCTATGCTACATAAGACAGCTCCTGTCCTAAATATTAATAAGAAGAGAGGGTGTAGTTCATTTGGGGTAGAAGGATGAAGAAGAAAGAGAGGGGATGTCTGAAGCCAGAGATCCATATGGAGCATATTATAGACTTAGATAAGTGAACAGCCATATCTTAATATTTGAGTTGATGAATGGGGCCTACCCATTATCAGCCAGACTGTTGAAGGGAACTAGCAGAAGTTGGAAGCATAGATAGAAAGAGAAGACAGGACAAATAATCAGCTCTTTGCTTCTATGTCTTGAACTGAGCTAACTTGGACATAAATTTGCTCCTGAGTCTGAAAGGCCATGTAGAAAAGTTAATAATAAGTCTGCTGAATGCTAATGACTAATATTCTGACCTCTGCTGCTTCCCTGGGTGAATACGGGGTGGTGCAGTAAGGTGCAGCGTCATGTAGACTGTCACTGTGATGGGAAACAGAGCAACATTAATATCTACTGGTATTTAAGAGCTTCTCCAAAAGACTTAGAACTTTTTTTCAGTTGAAGCTATGAATACTTTCACCTCGTAACAGGTGTCCTTAGCTGAGGTCCTGGACCTTAAGTAGTGAAAGACTTGAGTAGACTTTTAGTTCAAATGGGACCTCTTCAAAAGAGATCTTAGGACCAGGGCTGAGCAAAGGTTGAGGCTGTGCAGAAACATCCCCAGGCAAATTGTTAAGTAAATGGGTTTCTTTTTTTATTTTTATTTTTTTGAGACAAAGTTTCTGTCACCCAGGCTGGAGTGCAGTGGCATGATCATGGCTCAATGTAGCTTTGACCTCCACGGGCTCAGGTGATCCTTCCACCTCAGCCTTCCCAAATAGCTGGGTCTACAGGCACTCACCACCATGCCCAGCTAATTTTTGTATTTTTTGTAAAGATGGAGTTTTGCCATATTGCCCAGGGTGGTCTTGAACTTCTGCACTCAAGCAATCTGCCCATCTTAGTTTCCCAAAATGCTGGGATTACAGGTGTGAGCTCTGTGCCCGGCCCTCGGTTTCTTTTCTAATTCCTCTGATCTCCTCAGAGAAGATTTGGAAACCTGGCTGATGGGGGTGGGGAGAATGAGCTACCCTCCTCAAATTCACAAATATTTCCTTAAACACAGATAATACAAATTTTTCATAATGCCATCAGAAATATAATTAGTATACTTGTCAAAGTGCTACAAGAATGTTGTACAAGTGTAATATGTCAAACATTTAAACCCAAACTCTTCTCCCCACATTGGGAACACAGATTCAGACTTTAGTTCAATGCTTAGCTTAACATTTAATGTCTTGTCATGGGCCTCTTATTTAGTATGCCCTAAAAAGCACATCAAAAAGAGAACAAATGTTTATGAAGGCAGGTGGAGCTCTTTTCTTCTAATGGATTGTAAAGCAATGAGCTTCCTTGGATTTCATTGGTGTTAGCTAATGTGACAGGGTGTAGATTAATAATTTAAAATAGAAATATACTTGGAACTGGTTTACTGTTGGATCAGATTCATCAATGAAATAAGGAAAGGTGATTTTCTCCTACACCCTCCCAGGAAGGCAGGCAGGCTTTTGTGTTCTGGAGTTCTGGGCTCTCTCACCTCTTGCCCCACTCCAGATCACTGGGTGGCTGAGGCTACAGTCCCTTGAAGACTGGAGGTTTATCTTCTAGAGAGGGCAAAATAGAGTCTCTGGAGTGAGAGATACCAGACATAGGTGAAGGAATGGTACCCTCTGTGGAAAGCAGAGGTGTAGCGGCTGCTTGCATTTTAATGCCCATGGTGCAGGTACTCCAGACCTCTCTCCCACTCAGCTCCCAGAATCTGACAGTTTCCCAGACCTTACCCTCCAGGCAAGAGACTGGAAGACTCTTCTCTGGGAAATTTCCAACCAGCCCAAAGGGAAATACTTTTAAATACTAACATGGAGGTTAAGGGTGGGGATGAGGGGAGTCAAAAAATAGTCTACCCAAAGCACCTTGGACCTAGAGTAAATGTCAAAATTAATAAGCCTCAGCCTTGAACTTCCAATCAGTCTTTACTCCCCCATCCTCAATCTGGAGCATTAGTAAGGAAAATAGACAAAATTACTGTACTCCATCAGCTTATATTCTAATGGCCGTGGAATGGGTTTGGGGCAGAAAATAACGAAATAAAATATATAGTATATTAGAGAGTGATAAACGCTTTGGACAAAAATTGGGTGGTGGTAGTTATGAAATGCCATTTTTGGAGGGCATTGCATTAGTGGATTAAGTTTGGGTCAGGGAGAGAGATAACACATATCTATTCAACCTGCCCTCTTCACCTGCAAGCTTCGCATCTGAACTACTTTCAAGTTCCTGAAACAAACCTGCCGGTTTTGGCCTTGAGGTCTTTGCTGTATTCAGTTCCCTTGAGCTGGAAAACTAGACTCTTCTGCTCCACCTTGTGTGCTAACTTCTGCGGAAGAATGAGATTTGGGGTTGTGCTTGAAATTAATTGGCTTAGCCTTACCTATTTATTTTTATTTGCATAAACTATACAAGGAAAAAGCTTCAAATACTTTCCTTATGTCAAGAAAACCCACAGGCCTTTATACTGGTTGAGTTCGTTATAACAACACCAGTGAGGCCTTACTGGTTAATTATCATGGGGTTGGTGAGAAAGTTTAACCTCGTGTGACAAACACAGTTTGCAACCTCAAGTGAACAAACACGATTCTCTACAACAACATTCGACAGTGTAGACTGCAATTCTGCAGTACAAACATTTGCAGTCTCCAGATTATAAATCAACAGCCCTTCAAACTGCAAAAACATACGTCTGAATATTACAGGGACACTCTTTGCCCTTCTTAGTAAATAGAGGGAAATCTAAGCTTATGATTGCAAGATACAGAATGATTATAGATTTAATGTAAATTTAATGGTAACAAGCGTGTAAACATTCTCTAAACTTCTGTATTTTTTAAATCGGGGGTAATGACTAATCTTGTGAAATTAAAAGTACTTTTGTCACAACTCAAAGTTTCTTATTAAGCACCACTAAAAGCCTATGGCCTCAACTAAAATTTAAAATGAGGATGTGTGCAAAAATTTGAAATTTAATTGAATTTTACCCTCTGTATCTCAATTTAATCATTATTCCTCCAGGAAGTCTTCACTGATCTTCCAAGAAGGGAACTGCAATCTGTACTAACCCATGACCCACTTATGACTTTGGAATTGCCTATTTCTTTTCTTTCTTTTTTTTTTTTTTGTACACACAGTGTACAAAAACCTCCACCTCCAGGATTCAAGCAATTCTCCTGCCTCAGTGTACACCTCAGGAGGCCAGACACTTCTAAGAGCAAGAAATAAGTTTGTCTTTTCCTCAGCTCAATCCCCAAGGCTCAGTACAGTGGCCAGCCCTTGGTAAGCACAAAATAAATATTTGTTGAATAAATGACTAAATATACAAATGAACAAATGTTAAGCATCATAATAGGGAATGAAATAGTTTATAAAATTTTAAATCTCAGCAGTTGTTAGCTATTATTTATCAAAATGTTCGCTTAAATTTAAAATAACATTAAAAATACTAGATTAAAAAGTTAAATGTTGGACTCTGTTCAAATGTCACTTTCTCAATGATGCCTTCTTTGATCATCCTACATAAAATTGCACCTGAGTCATTGCCTTGCCATTACGCTTCTTCTTTTCCTGGTGCTTGCAGAACAACTTGACTCTGTATTTCATATATTTCATCTGTCTTCCCAACTTTATGGAAGCTGTATGAGAGCTAGGATCCCAATTTATTGCCATTGCATCCTCAGGGCCTAGAACATTGCCTAGCACATGGTAGCAGTACATTTAACTTTAAATTTACCCCATTAAAGGCTAATGTTAATGGAGAGTAATCGCTGGGGTGAGGATAGAATAATTTAAGACTTTTTAAAAATAAGAAGTGTACCAGATATTATGTAAAGTCTAGTGCTTTAAAATGTTTAAAAAACAATTATTATTATTATTATTGTTTAGAGACAGGGTCCTGCTGTATCACCCAGGCTGGAGTGTGGTGGTGCAGTCACGTCTCACTGCAGCTCGACCTCCTGGGCTCAAGCAATTCATTCACCTCAGCCTCCTGAGTAGCTAGGACTACAGGTGTGTGCCACCATGCTAGACTAATTTTTACTTATTATATATTTTTATTTTTACTTTTTTTTGTAGAGACAGAGTCTCACTATGCTGCCCAGAGTGATCTTGAGCTTCTCAAGTGGTCCTTTCTCCTGCCTTGGCCTCCCAAAGTGGCAGGATTACAGGCATAAGCCGCCATGCCTGAATTCCAGTGCTTTTTAAACCAGTTTGACCACAGTCTTACAATAGGGATGCATTTTACATAGCAACGTGGCACATCCACTTGAAGCAATACTTACCTTTATTGTATGCAATGCTCTTTTCTTTTCCCTTCCATTCTATTTCATTAAAAAAAAAAAAAAAAAGACTGGGAGCAGTGGCTCACACCTGTAATCCCAATACTTTGGGAGGCTGAGGTGGGCGGATCACAGAAGGCCAGGAGTTTGAAGACCAGCCAGGCCAATACGGTGAAACCCCATCTCTACTAATAACACAAAAATTAGCTGGGCATGGTGGCGTGCGGCTGTAATACCAGCTACTCGGGAGGTTGAGGCAGGAGAATCACTTGAACCCGAGAGGTGGAGGTTGCAGTGAGTTGAGAGCACGCCATTGCACACCAGCCTGGGCAACAAGAGTGAAACTCCGTCTCAAAAGAAAAAAAAAAAAAGCCAGTATGATCCACTAACTTCATGACTCACTAATGGTCATGATCATGATTCACAGTTTCAAAAGCACTGATTTAAAGTGCTTTTACTTAATAAAATACCCAACTTAGGAAAACAAAATAATGACTGCCTTCCCTGTGACACCATAAGTATGTCCTGAAAGTTTTGCAATAGTTCTATTGATGGCTGAAAATAGATCAAGAATTAGTTTCAGCTCATTCAGCTTCTTTTATTTTTTAAGGTCTTTTGGACCACAATACAATCCAATTAAAAAATATTTTGTTCATTCATAAAGGAATTTTATCCTGTATAAATAAAATTTCTTAATGGCCCAACATATTAGTTACAATTACTTTTATGGCATTTAGGAAAAAGAGGAAATTAAAAAGTCCTTATATTTGAAGTATCAGCATAAATGAAAATGTCTTTGGCAAGAAATGATTATAATAAATTTGTAGGGCATTACATTTCTTTTTTTTTTTTTTTTTGAGACGGAGTCTCACTCTGTCACCCAGGCTGAAGTGCAGTGGCACAATCTCGGCTCACTGCAAGCTCCGCCTCCTGGGTTCAGGCCATTCTCCTGCCTCAGCTTCCCGAGTAGCTGGGACTACAGGCGCCCGCCACCACGCCTGGCTAATTTTTTTTTGTATTTTTAGTAGAGACAAAGTTTCACCATGTTAGCCAGGATGGTCTCGATCTCCTGACCTCGTGATCTGCCTGTCTCAGCCTCCCAAAGTGCTGGGATTACAGGTGTGAGCCACCGCGCCTGGCCTACATTTCTTAGCTATCTTAAAACCTTTCATTATTTTATGATAAGGTAGCACTTTAGATGGGAAAGGTTTTAGACCCTGAGTTTTGATATGAGATTATGTTATACTACATTGTCTAGGAATGAAAAAAAATCATATCATAGTAGTCATCATCTATTGTATCATAGTAGTATGATAGTAGTTTGAGGTCTGTCTCATCAAAGCATGGATGAAAATGTTCTTCATTTGACCAGAATGTCCATGTCCCTTAGAGCCAACATTCTTATTCTCTGGACAGCCCTGAACTCACAGGTCAGACCTGCCTCAAAACAAACGATTCTGTCCCTCTGCCAGGAAAGCTACTGCCCAATCTCTCTACCTCCCACCATCATCATTTGAATATCCACTCAAAGGTCACTTTCCAGCAGACAGACCTCTGTTGCTTCCTCCCCCCAAGCCCAAGCTGAATCAGCTCTCCTGTCATAGTAGTCATCATGGTAGTTAATATTGATTATTACTGAAAAGGAAATCGTCCTTTTCAGGCAAAAGGCGTGTGCAACAATACACAAAGGAGGAAATACAAATGACTAAATAACATATGGAAAAGTGTTTAATCTCACTGTAAATAAAAATAAATCCAAATTAAAACAACAGTGAACAAAATTCTTAACTTATTGATGTATCAAATATTTTATAAAATTTTTTTGTATGTATTCATTTTTGAAAATGAGACGCCTAATATGAATGAGGGAACAAGGAAGTGGCTATTGATACGTTGCAGGTAGGGATGAAAATTGCTACAAGCCTTTTAGAAAATAATTTTGCAATGTAACCTTAAAATGTTTATTGTGGTAATTCTACTTTGTGAATCTATTCTAAAGGCATGACCTGAAATTTGGAAAATGTTTTTTGCATAAAGTTAGAAATCATATTATTGTTTAAAATAACAAAAAAATTGGAAACAAGGTTTACAAAATGATTTCCTAATCACATCTTGGAATATTATTCTGCCATTAAGATGAAGTTTATAAGAGTTTTTAATATTATGAGGCAGTGTGTACTGTTACAGTGTTAACAGTATACATTGGTATCTTTACATTGTATACTGCTAACATTGTATTACAACATCTCATATTGCCAGATAATGTGCTAGAGAATGTTCTCATTCAGTACTTCTATTTAAAACCATCTCATCTAGTTCTTTCAACTTATAGATGTACAAAATTTTGGAATGAATGAATTCCGAAAGCAGTGAAATTGTAACATTTCTTTTTCTTTTTTTTGAGACAGAATCTCGCACTGTCACCAGGCGGGAGTGCAGTGGCGTGATCTTGGCTCACTGTAACCTCCACCTCCCGAGTTCAAGTGTTCTTTTCTTTCTGTTTTTTTTTTTTTTTTTAACTGAGTCTATATGCCTTGAAAATTATAACATTTCCTGATATAGAAGTCTAGAACAAGAGACATGAACTATGAAACTTATTCAGTTTCTACTCTTGGAAGTGTCATTATTTTAAGAGAGCATGAAATTGGCCTTATATTCACCAACAACTCTTTTCTAGGATATTTTTGACTTGAGGCAAATATTTTGTGGAGCGGTTGACAGATTGTTATTCTAGTCACTCAATTATGAAAGCAGACAAAAGTGAAATTTAGGGCAGCATCTAGAGGGGAGAAAATCAATTACTCAGGTAACTTTACCAGCCACAGCTAAAGAGGGAGGTGCACACTGGAAATCTGCAAGCATCATTCTTCCAAGACACATGTCCAACTCCAGACTTAATGTGTTTGTTTGTGACTTCTCCCCTTAAAGGTTGCTTGGGTTTACTTGTACCGGTTTTAAAATGTCCTCATGAGTAACTGCCTTATTCAGCAGCCCCGGCATAAATAAATCTTGACTTCTACCGTTCTTGGTTAAAGACAGCTCTAAGCCTGGATGGCCCACTCAACCCAGCAGGTTGGTAGCGTAACAGGAGGCACAGTGTTACAATAGCCACTAGAGCACATTGACTCAAATACCCAAAGCAGCAGTTTAATGATGGTATTTTTTCCTTTAAAGGCAATGATAGCTAAGCAGCTGTTTTATTCTTAGAGAAGTTCTATGACAGGAATTGGAAGAAGTGTTTCCTATTTTGCAGCTAAAAATATGATTATTTGGATTGAGGATTGCTTACTGCTGTAAACTTAATGTTAAAGAAATCAAGAATGTTTCATTTTATCATATCTTCTGTCAAAGAAAATGACAGAAAATATAATAAAACTGCAGTTCATGACCTTCAGTAAGCTATGAAATAATTTAGAAGGTCATGACTAGCAAACTTATTATACTCTAAGTACTATAACTTTATAATATCTTTGCTAAAAAATCATGTAATGGATATTAATTATGTATTAAGGACCAAATCTGCATTTTTCCTGAAAATTAGACTGAAAATAATGAACAAAATCTATGTATTATGTAAGTCTAAAATGTTTAAAATTCATATTTTAAGTACTAATGCATATTCATTATAGATAGTAAAAAGAAGATTACACTTGCCCATAAACCCAGCAGCTAGAGACAAATGGGCTATTGTTAATATATTGGTAATTTTCTGTCCATATGCTTTTTCTCTGCATATATAAAAATATATGATATTTTTTCCTTTCAAAATAGGGTGATTCTAGTAAATTTTTCACCCACGTATTGTCAATATCTTTCCATACCAATATAGTTCTATCACATTATTTTTAATAACTGCATATATTCTGCATTATGACTATATTATATTTAACGAAACTGCTCAGTTTTGGATATTTATAAACCAATGTTTTTTAGTCTGCAGTTCATGACCCTTAGTAGGCTATGAAATAACTTAGGAGGTCGTGACTAGCAATCTTATTTATTATACCTTAAATACTATAGCTTTATGGTGTGTTTTATTAAATAATTAGCCATATTCTTCTGATTTTTCTAAGTGATAGGGGTTATTTTCATAAGTTTAGTCTTTCAGATAATGTTTAAAATTATTTCAAATAGATCCAAGAAACATGCTGTGGAAATTTTCACATTAAATTTATAAATTGACTTGGAAATTGATGCCTTTATAACAATGAATCTTTTCATCCAGAAATAAAGTATGTCACTTCATTTGATTGTTTCCTTTTTTGTCTCTGAGTAAAATTGTAAAGGATTCTTTACATAGGCCTTTGTATTTGTTGTTAAGTTTATTCACGGGTATTTAATATTTAGTTTTGCTATTGCAAAACGATATTCATTATTTTTTTTCCAACCGAACAGAGCCATATGTAGGAAAGATACCAATGTTTATACACTTATTTTGCAACTGAGCATACTGAATTCTAAAAATATTTTCCCACCCAAGTCGTGTAGGTGAAATGAGAATGAGAACCATGAGATATAACTGGAAAGTCTTGCTCCTATCCTTCTTCCTTCTTCAGTTACACATTATTTGAGTTTCTTTTATTTCATTAAATACAAATGGCTGTCCTGTGAAAACAAAAATAGCAGCATGACCTAAGGTCATCTGTATGACCAAATCTCCTTGAAAAAGCAGAGTGAGTTTCCAAGTGAACATGATTAAACAACGCATAACAGGACCCACCTGCAGTTGCTTTAGCTTTCACCCTTTTACCAGCAGCTGCACATCCTGAAAGCACATTCTCCCTAAACAGGAAGAACATAAAGGACCCCTTGGCTAGGTAAACCCTGTTGCTGCATTCTGACACTGGTTGCTACCTGTGTAGATGTCATACTGAGTGCTGTTATTACCCTCATTTTACAGGTGAGAAAACTAGGCCCAGAGAGGTTAAACACTTATCCACTCAGTCACTTATTCATTTACTCTTTTAATAAATTTAAATTAAGTATTGAGCACCCACCATGCACTGAGCCCTCTTCTATGGCTGTGAATGAAAGTTGCTGCCCTCATGAAAGTTACATTTTAATGGGGCAGACATGTATAAACAAAAAAGTACCCCCTCCTAGGTGGCACAGCTGAAATTGTAATTGAGCAATCGACCTCAGTCTAGTTGCAGAGCCCATGGGTTTGACCACGACTGCAAGGCCACATTGAGAGAGAAGAGAACACACCCTGGAGAAGGTGATCCGGCATCACCTGAAAAGCCTTCAAGATGGCATGACTGGGGTGAGATGACCACAGTCCAGGGTGTCATCCAGAACCGCCTCATTCTACAAGTTCCACCCAGGGAGAGGATATCTCTCCCAGGGACAGCTGCCTTTATCACTCTTAGGATACCATTTTATGTGTTCAACCTTCCTGACCCCTGTAGCCCACATACCTACTCTGTGTTCTTTCTTTCACATTCTTGCTAGTGCAAATGTCAATTCAATAAGGTATTAATAATTAATAAGAACTAACTTATTTTAGCAGAGCTAAATGAGGCTGATGCCAGGGTTTTCACACACATAGTACAACAGTGGGCAGAAATAGCTAAGTGGAGTTAGACAAAAACTTTAATATCATTAAAAATTATCCATAGAAGTAGGGCAGCTGGTGACAGGGCTATCACCTGATGCTATGTGGATTGACCTTTACTTAATAAAATTCCATTTGCCAGCCCCTGCTATTCCTTCCTTAGAAACCAAGGCTCTTCTTTCCTTACAAATGTAGATATTTGATAGATAAAGATCTTTTCTAAATATCCAGAGTTAATCTTCATTTACTAGTTTCGAGATTCATCTTGATTTAAACTTTTAAGAAAATATTTATATTGTTTAACTTCTTTGAAACATTTGAAATTAACTAGGCCTTTACCTTAGTCCAGTGTTTATTTAAGAACTCTAGAAACTTTATAAAGGATTTAAATCACTTTTGCTAAACACTGTTGGTAGTTTCAATACAGGAAAAAAATATTTTCTCTGCTATTAATTCAGCTTGGTGTCAGATGTTGTCAGTCCCTTGGAAATCAGCTTCAACTGTTCAGCTTTAATTAACTTTTTTTTTTAATTTGTGAAAGAGAGGAAAGAGGAGACCCCAAGGAAAAGACACCCAGACACCCTGAAGCCTTTCTAATAGCACTGCACAGAACTCTGGGTTTTCCCTCTGAGTCCTCTGTAATTACGCAGTACAGCCAAATTTGGTGAGCACACTTGCTATGGAAAACTTTACACGCCTTTTCTTTCTTTTTTTTTTGTAACATCATGTGAAATCCTTGCAAATACAAGGGCCTTTTATTTATTGACAAAGGGAACAGTGATTCTAGACAAGCAGCTCTCTTGTCCTTCTCAAAAATAAGAAAGAGAATCTGTTGCATTTTTCAGTGCAGAGCACCCAGAGTGAATACTGCATATTGTATGTAATTTCTCCTTGATTTTGTGAATGCTTTCTATCAAAGAGTGAAAATTATTTATGTAAACTCGCTCATGGCTTCTGCAAATGATTGGAAAAACAGAAATATTTTTAAGTGATTCAGGGTCAAACATTGCATTACTGACCAGATTGAACAAAGTATTAACTTACCTGTTTTGGAGAATTTGAGATGAAATCAAGAAATGGGTGGAATGATTTTTTTTTCTTTCATACATTCCTGGATAGGCAATTATGTATTCATCTGGAAACATGAATGGAGTGCCCTCTGTGTGCTAGGCTGTGTGCTAGGCCCTGGGGATGCAAGCATAAATAAGATAGGGCCCTTGCTTGGCACAGCTCACTTTTGCAAAGGGGATAGGCAGGTAAACAAATAATTACAATGCTGGGAGCCCCAAACTCTAATTAAGAGCACCTGGCAGGCACAAGAGACTCCTTCCCCCAGAGACCCAGAGCCAGCAAAGAAAAAGAGGATGCAAATCACAGCCAAACAAGGCATTGATTTCAGATCTTTATAGATTCCAACCATTGCTGCAGAGACACTCAGACTGTTACCGTGCATTCCCTGTATGCATGGATGGCCAAAGTGCGGTAATTTTGGGATGGTCTCTGACACAGGCAACTTCTATTTTTAAAGAGGCCTTCCTGGGGAAGTGCTGTCTTCCTGTCCTTGTATAAGTTAGTCTGAGACTCAGGATGGAGCAAGAGATCTCTGCTTTCAAAGACTGCAGTAGATTTACCATGAGTCTCCAATTAATAATAACTTATTGAATGTCATCTAAGTGCTTTCAGCTACATGTCATCTCCTCAAAGAGTCCCTCACTGACAGAGGTGGATTTATGGTGAAAACAATGAGGCTTACATTTCAGAGCCCCTCACTTGCAGGGGTCCTTAGTAAGTTCTGGGAGGGACCCTAGTGATCTATTCACATGCATGTGTATTTTTGTACATGTTGCAAAAGTAAAATATTTTAACCACAATCAGTTAAAACTTAAGGCTACTTTCTCTTTTTATTCCAATTTTCTCTCCCTCTTGCCTCTGTTCCATTGGCACTGGAGTGGCTATAGGCCTTTGGAGGACCTGGCAAAGGGGAAGTTGATTTAGGTATTCATTGAATTGAGGGGAAGTATGTAAGTGGTTTGCAGTCACTTCCTTGTGTGGTACCCTTGTACAGCAATGATTTCCTGGAATACTCATCACTCACTGCCGACCACCTGTTATCATCACACGAAGACATCTCAATATGAAAATGTCCTACAACAGCCAGCAGCAGAAGACAAGGATAGTATAGAAGGAAAGTGAGTTTGTTTTATTTTTCTTTTCTTTTCTTTTCTTTTTTTTTTTTTTGAGACGGAGTTTTGCTCTTGTCACCCAGGCTGGAGTGCAATGGCACGATCTTGGCCCACTGCAACCTCTGCCTCCAGGGTTCAAATGATTCTCCTGCCTCAGCCTCCCGAGTAGCTGGGATTACAGGTGCCCACCACCACGCCCAGCTAATTTTTTTTCTATTTTTAGTAGAGATGGGGTTTCACTATGTCGGACAGGCTGGTCTCAAACTCCTGAACTCAGATGATCCACCCACCTCAGCCTCCCAAAGTGCTAGGATTACGGGTGTGAGCCACCTCCCCCGACCAATTTGTTTTAAGAGATAGGATCTCACTATGTTGTCCAGGATGGCCTCAAACTCCTGGGCTCAAAGGATCCTCCCACCTCAGCCTCCCTAATAACTGGGATTACAGGTGTGAGCCACTGTGCCTGGCAAAAGTGAGTTTGAAATGTGTGGAGTCAGAAGCTATCTGTGGGGCATCTTTTCAAAGCTTATAGCTCATATATGAAAGAAGCTTAACTGAGGGTTTCCCAATCTTGACAATAATCTTCAAAATTCACATAATTTTACCAAATAACAAGTTGTGAAGCTGAAAAACTTTTTAAAAGTATTAACAACGAATGGTTTACCACTTTAAGGGAAAGACCAAAATGTCTTTCTAGTCTCTTAATAGAAAGCGAATACCAAGCCATTATCATATAAGGATGTAATCAAAATACATATGGCTGAATAATGTAGGAAAAGGAATTGTAGAGGTATGTCAGAAAGTTTTATTAACTTTAATTAAATATTAATTATTTTCTTCTGGATTTTGTGATGCTTATTTGTTAGCTTTTATTTGTAATTCTTTGTCTTCTCATTTTGAATAAATTTTCATGTTTGTACTAGCTTCGTATTCATGATTTCACAGTCTTTTACTTTAAAAAGTCCCCTCCAAATTGTAAGTCTCAAAATCTATAAAATCTGAATCCACCCGTTTTATGGCCACACAGTCTAAAGCAACGGTACAGTCCCTCTGCTGTCGCTGAATTTCCATTCTCTCCTAGCAGTTCCCACTGCCTGACTTTTCCCCTTATGAAGAGATGTAGCCGATGTTGTTGACACTCTGCGCATGCCCCATAACCAGCCCGTGTGCCCCACTCCTGTGCATGCAGCAGCTAACACCTCACACCCATGGTCTTCTTCTAAGAAAGCCTCTTGCCTAAGGAGCCTCTTTACCGGAGAGGCTACTGCAACACCCTGGGGTGGCCAATGACTGACACAGACGGCTACAAAAGCTCCCCACTCTTGCCTTCAAGGACAACTCTGAAGGTGCGATTTGCACTTCAGGGCCCCCAGGGATCAGGCCCAGGCTAGATTTTTCTACAGCACCTGGCTTCTTCCCCTTCCCCATCCTGATTTCCTCACCCTTTACAGGATTTCCTGAGGAGAACATCCTCAATAAATCACATGCACCCAAATCCCCATCTCAGTCCCTGACAGTGTGTTTATCTGCTTACTGTCTGTCCCCACTTCTCAAGAGGATATAAACTAAGAGAGCAGCAACTTGACCCAGCTCCCTCACTGCTGTATTCCTGTTGCCTGGAGCTTGGCATGAAGTAACTACAACATGTGATGAGATGAATAAACGTTGAATGAGAATATGAATTCCAGTCACTTTGCACATCTTTCCTCTAATTCTCGTGACAACTGAGAGGGAGATATTGCTTCTTTTCGTATTACAAGATAACACCCCTAGGCAGTGCTCCGGCTGCTGCTGAGCCCTGTTGTCCTCTGTTGGCACCATCATCTGACCTCCAGGGAAGGGGTCCAGCATTTCCCTCCATGGTCCTGACAAAGGTGTGGGTGTGGACCCCTCCCTGATCCAATGCAGGACAGACTGTACTGATGGTGAAAGGACACGTGGCACAGAGCATGATTCAGATGCACTGCCGAGTCAGGACCCAACCCGAGGCCCTTTCCTTGGCACATTCCCAGGTTCTCTCGCAGGTAATCGCCCAGGGACAAGGAAAGCCACCCTCCACCAACAGAAATGCTTCGGGCAATTGCATGACCCTGAGACTGCCAAGCATTGGCCAGATCTAGAGCAAAGAAAATATTCCTCCTACCACTACGAGTAAGCTCCTTCCAGAGTCTCTGTTCCCTACTCTCAAACTGACCTCTTCCCAATGACAAGGGCTTATTCCCTTCAGCAGACACCCCCATCATCATGGGACCATTGGATATTGGATATATGAGGTTATTAGGATAACCTCATAATATCTGGCAGTATATTTCCAGAGTTTATGCTATTCGCTCTTAAGTAACTCTCTCTACCCCAACAAGTAATCTATGAGTACCTACCCCAAGTTCTGGGCAGAGTTTTTCAGTTTCTTCTCAGAAAAGTCTTATAAAATTTTGTAGTGTGCTTTCATCTGTGGCCATCTTCTTGCAGAAGAGTAAATCAAAATGCATGCATTGAATATTTTATAGCTTGGGTGTGAGAATAAGATGTGCCCACATGAGACAATTATCAGTACAAAATTAAACTGTAAATAAGACAGGGAGTTAGAATCTACCTAGAAGGCTATAGTGCTTTTGTTGGAGCTTCCAAAAGGAGAGGGTGAGATCAGCTCTGGTTAGCTCGAGTTTGTGGGAAGTCACAGACATGATGCATTTCCTTTTGGCACTAGTTCGTTTGGCAGGGACACGTCACCTAAGGTGATAAGGATGAGCTAAGGGGGCTGGCTCTCCACCAGCCACTGCAATGGATGGATGTGGAGGAGCTACTTGGCATCCCCCTGTTGTTCCATTATCTCTTCCTCAACATCTGATTCTCTTTCTGGTCTTCCTCCTCCTATCCTTCCCTCTTTCTCCTCCACTTTCCATTCATCTGACCCCTCTTTTCTTCCCTTTTCCTTTTGAATTTAAGGTTTGGTCAGTTTGAGACATACACTCTACTTGTGAGGCACAGAAATTTGTGGAGGAGAAAGGGCCCCCGAGTGAAATGGACCTGGGTACCAACTCAGATTTGTGCCTTACATGCAAGTTATATAACCTCTCATAGCTCTGTGCCATCCATAGAAGTGAGGACACAAAGCTTTCTCAAGTTATTTGAAGGAGTAAACAAGATGATTTATGTAAAGTGCCTGGCACATAGATAGCTCTCAGTAGATGTTTATTTTTCCTTACTTTCTTCCTCCTTATTTATTTTTTGTAGTACTACGCACATATTAAATAGTAGTCATTAAATGGATGCTTATTAAATGAGTATTTGGGGTTCTATTAGTAAACTGTCAAATACTTAGAATTATTAAGATTGGGAGGGATTTAATAATTATTATAATACCTTGTGCTAGGCACTGGGATTAGAGAAGTCCTTGTCATATAATATCTGACATGACCCTCCCCAAATGCATAAGGTAGGCATTATTTTTATTACCCAAGATGCAGTCTTTATTACTCAGGGTCCACATTTCATTTTACAGATTAAGAAGCTGAGGCTTAGAGGGGCCAAGTAATTTACATGAGATCACAGAATGGAATCTTGACACCAGAACCAAACCCTTCAACTGCTAGGTTAGACTGCAGAGTCATTGAATATTTTTGATCCCCTGCAGCCCATAGGAAGGTAGAGCCCAGCAACTGGAGCATCATTTGTTTCCTGACTGCAAAGTGAATCATCCTTCTTAAAGATAGTATAAGTAATGTGCAGTGATACAAAATTGAAAGATTTGAGACAGAGACACATTGTTCTCACAGGAAAGGATTAAGGGGTGGGGGGATGTGGAAAATTAGGAGTATGGGAGGAAAATGGATTAAGCGACATGTTCTAGGGCAGCCCAGAGCTGGTGGATAACAGAAAGCTCTAATGGGGAATCTTATTAGGTTGTTCGCAGTTTAAGATGAGTTAAATCAAGTTTAGCCCAAAGCTGCCTCCTTACATATATTAAGTTCAGCCTAAGGGTATCTCTGTACATCGTGAACTGTAACAAGTGGAAGCAGAAATAGACCATAGCCTACACTTGTGCCAATCATCAAGGTTTGGCCAATCAAATGTAGCCAATTGTTTGAACCGTATTTAAATAAGGCAAACACTGAACTGTAACCAATCCAGCTGTTTCTGTACCTCACTTCTTTTTTCTGTATGTCACTTTCCTTTTTCTGTCCATAAATCTTCTTCCCCCATGTGGCTGTGCTGGAGTCTCTGAGCCTATTCTGGCTCAGGAGGCTGCCCAATTCAGGAATCGTTCATTGCTCAGTTAAACTCCTTTAAATTTAATTCAGCTGAAGTTTTTCTTTTATCAGATGGTGTCAGAAGTGGGATCTGAAGTAGAGCTTCTAACATCCCCTAGGAGCACTGAGTGACCAAGTGAGGAACTCTCTGGACCGATTGTGTCCATTGATCTCTTGGAGCAGCTGGGGATTGTGGTAAGTTCTCTCTCAGATTCCAAAGCTCCATGGAGTTGTGTTTTTAGCTCTCTGAGTTTCTTTGAGCAAGTTTCTGATCCAAACTGGATTTGGAAGTTGTGACAAGAAACTGGACTGGGTCCAGTAATTAACTGGTTTGGATCCAGCTAGAGGCTTCTTACATCTGACTGGGTCAGAAGGAAACCGGTAGTAAATGGCAATATTGCAGGGGGTGTAAAATTTGGCTTTTGGAAATTCACAGGGATTTTTGTGTTCTACCCCTTTGGTTCATTTTTCTTGTGCACTTAGGTAGGAAAAAAATCACTGGCTAAGTTGATCAAGGGAAGCTGAAAGCAAAGCCAATATTTGAGGTAAAAATGAGATCCTTAATTTCTGAAGAACTGAGTTCCTTCTGGCTTATACATGCACAAGTGTTAGGCCTTATAAGCAGCAAAGTCTTAAATGGCAAAATCTTACTAAATCTTACTAAAGATAACTTACAGTGGAACGTTCCAAATGAACAACACTGCACTGAAGTGTGTTAGAAAATGAGGGCTTCCAAATTAGTCTCATCTAGGGATGTGTATTGATATGCAGAAGCTTGTAAAAAGATTTCAGTATTTTTATTTGAAGACTTTATAAAAGGCAAATAAAAAGCTTAAGTGACTAATTGATTAAAAAAATTAAATCTGCTAACCTTTTGTCTTAGTTACTATTCTAATCCAAAGGAACTAACTGCAGCACCAATTGGCTGACTTTGGGTAAGTAGTGGAGTACATTTTACCTGTATTGGGTTAGAGAATTGGGTTAGAGGCCCTCTCCTCAGTAAAGTCCCTCTTGGTTAAAAATGGATTTGGCACTATGGGCTGTTAACTGCTATTCTCTTTGGATTAATGTGTCTTGTACTTTTTGCCGATGACAATGGAGACAGGATTAGGCATGTACAGGATCATGGGACCTGGGGAAACTTTCCCAAAGGGGGAAACTTGAGGGCTGATGGGATTGCTGGAAAATATCCCTTCGCAACTGACACGTGGTCATCTGAACTTTTGATTCAGCATTGCTACAATGGGTGGGTCTTACTCTGGCCTCCCTGAGTGGCTTGCCTTCTTTACCCTGCTACGAGCAATGCTTTTCTCCCTTTCCTTTCCTCTCTCTCTGTTCAAACTGGTTGTAGGAATGGTAAAAAAATTACTCTCTTGTAAAGTTTTAATTAATGAGAAAAGGATTCATGAGGCTGGTCTTAAGCTGTAGCGAATCTGGTGTACTTTGTGCTATGAATTTGTCTTTCTGCATCGTTCAGTCATAAAAAGGGGTACCATAAGATGGAATACAGGCCTAGGTCCCCGTAAGCTTGCTGCTCAAGCCAACCCAGCAAACTGGTCATTATAAACTTTGCTGCAGGTCCCTGAAACAAACATCATCAACAACAACAACAACAACAAACTGGATGAGGTTTCCCTCTTGTCTTGTTTCATGCCCTTGGGAGCTTGACCTTGTAACCACAGGGTGGTACTTTCTCTTGGCCTCTGCCATCCAGGAAACAGGAATTTGGGAGTTCATGTGACATTCAGTTTTAAAAATTATTGTGAACATTTAAAAGCCATTGCATCTCAAAATTGACTGCTCTAGGCTCCTTCCGGGAGGAAACAACGGAAACTGCCCAATGCTGTAGCTTCGTGGCGAAGGCTTTGTCTCTTCTCAATGGCAGCCAGGATTCAATTCCTGGCTTAGGGGATGAGTCCTTTCTGGTTTGATACCTAAGTGGCTATTGCTATTTATTGATTCTCTCCCTCTCCTTTTGACTTCCCATCTCGAATTCTTCTTTCTCTGAGCACCTAGGAGGTTACCTTTGGTAAAGTTCAAAAGCCAGAAATATTTGCTATTTGTTCTGGATAGAATCCAGTTAAAAAAAAATTGGTTAAAAGTCAGCATAGGCCAGGTGCAGTGGCCTATGCCTGTAATCCCAGCACTTTGGGAGGCCGAGGAGGGCAGATCACTTGAGGTCAGGAGTTCGAGAGCAGCCTGGCCAAAATGGCAAAACCCCATCTCTACTGAAAATACAAAAAAATTATCCAGGCATGGTGCTGTGTGCCAGTAATCCCAGCTACTCAGCAGGCTGAGGCAAGAGAATCGCTTGAACATGGGAAGCAGAGGTTGAGGTGAGCCAAGATCGCACCGCTGCAGTCCAGCCTGGGTGACAGAGTGAGACTCTGTCCCCCAAAAAACAAAACAAAACACTCAGTTAAAAGTAGATATTCAAGCTACAGGTATATTTAAAAGGCCTTTATGGTTCTTTTCTCTTTTTGGATCTTTTCTTTTTCTTTTCAGGCAACTGAATTGTTTTTCTCCATTTTCTTCTTCTTGCCAGTCTTGATGCATACATGAAAGGACCTAAGATAACTTCTAACAGCCTGGAACTCCTTGGGAAAAACAGAGGAGGTGCCACAGACCCCATTTTGGGAAAAACCTCTGTTTTCCTCATGAGACCCCAGGAATTAGAAGCAGATAGATCTCTCTCAAAATCTAAGGCTAAATATGATTTTAGGGATGGCAAATGGCAGTCGGGGAAATACTCAGCTCTTTGCACATTGGATCAGAGAAGCATGCTCTTGGCCATCTGGAAAGTATGGAAATATCCCCATCCCCTACCAAGAGATAAGACTTCCATTGGGGTGGGCTAATCACAGAATGGTCTGATCAGCTTTAGGTGGCTTTGCATTGAAATGCACGGTCAAATCATTGCACTGTCTTGTTCCATAGCATTTCTCTTTTGAGGATCCAGGATCCAATATAAAATTGGGATTCTGTATTTTTGGAGATCTGTTTTGCCTTCCAGCTGTGCTTACTTATTAGGACCTAGAAACTGTATGTTTTCTTAGCCCTGTTTCTCCAAGGACTCCACCCTGAATCCAGTAATCCAGTTAAGAAATTTAAAAACTGGCAAATGAAACATCTTACAACTACTGGATCTTCTGTGTTTCTATGTATTTATGTGTGTTCTGTGTGGGATGTTTGTATATAAAAGAGTTCTGATTAATTGGCTTAAAAAAAAGCACTTAAATAAAACAATTTTGTAAGAAAAATTAAAACTGTAATGCCTTTTAGTTCATGTGACTTTAGTAAGCTTTGGGAAATAAGTAAAGACATTTGGTCTAAATTAGGCAGGTCACATATTAGATTTGCTAAATAACCCCCTAGCTTGGGGTGCAGTGGCATGATCTCGGCTCACCGCAACCTCTGCCTCCCAGGTTCAAGCAATTCTCCTGCTTCAGCCTCCTGAGTAGCTGGGATTACAGGCGCCCGCCACCACGCCCAGCTAATTTTTGTATTTTTAGTAGAGATGGGGTTTCACCGTGTTGGCCAGGCTGGTCTCAAACTCCTGACGTCAAGCAATTCACCCGCCTTGGCTTCCCAAAGTGTTGGGATTATGGGCGTGAGCCACTGCACCCAGCCTAGATTTGCTAAATACTTTAAGGTAATAAACTACTTCTTTGACTTTTGAAAATTTTTCAACTTACCTGCTTTGGAGTCTGCTTTAGATTCGAAGTGAGGTCTGAGGACATGCAAGGTTAGCCAAGCCCCCTGGCTATGCTAAAAAGAGTCAGACTTTATCTACACTTCTGTTTGGTGTCCTAGGCTCCACACCTGGTACATAATTAAGATCAGCTACTTACCTGGGTTTTTCACCAAAAATAAAAATTGCTAAGAGTTAACATTGTAACATGTAACTGAGATCACTGAAAAAACCATTTTACACGCAAGGTGTGTGAGGAAAGTGAAATATGCTTTTAGCAAAAGATTATAAGAAGGAGCAGGAATGTAAATTTTTATCTAGTTTAGAGGGTTAAAGGATTGTTTTAAATTAGATAGGATAAAGCTGAAGGTTTGAGCAAATTATGGAAGATTTATGAAAAATTAATCTTATAAAAAAAATTATTGGCCGGGCACAGTGGCTCATGCCTGTAATCCCAGCACTCTGGGAGGCCGAGGCAGGCAGATCACGAGGTCAGGAGATTGAGACCATACTGGCTAACATGGTGAAACCTCATCTCTTCTAAAAATACAGAAAATTAGCCGGGTGTGGTGGCAGGTGCCTGTAGTCCCAGCTACTCGGGAGGCTGAGGCAGGAGAATGGTGTGAACCTGGGAGGCGGAGCTTGCAGTGAGCCGAGATCATGCCACTGGACTACAGCCTGACGACAGAGTGAGACTCCATCTCAAAAAAAAAAAAAAGAAAATTCTGTGTGTGAACATATTGGCTACATTTAAAGGGGTATTACTTGTTTTTTCTGTAAATTGAACATTGAAATAAAGGCACAACAGGGTTTTCTTAGAGCACTGATCTGCTCTTTAACAAATATTTGTAAAGGGTTATAAAAGATTTATGAGAATCTCACCTTATGATCAAACTGATTAAGATTGGATAAATTTGCCTCTATGATTTATTAAAGATTGGGGTTGACATTAATAGTATGCTAATGCAAGGGTGAAATTTGGCTTTCTCTTTTGAACAAGATTTTCACATAATATTTAAGGATAATCAAGTATTTTTGTTTGCCTTTTGAATAAGCTACAGGAAAAAGAAGAGAAACACAAGAGACAGATTGTTTGGAAAACTAAGTCTTCAGTTAGTAAAGGTTTCTGCCTTTTTAAAATTTTTGAGTCATCATTTTGGCTAAATGAATGACTTATGGTGACCTGGAATTCTATCTCATAATAGCAAGTGTTTTAAACCTTTAACATATTTGACAGGCTCCACAAAATCAAATTTCAGCTTCAAAATTGTCTTTTCTGACCTCTAACTTTGGGATACTACAGAGGGCCCCTGAAGCACCAAAAAGAGAGGTAAACAAGACTATTTAACGTGTTAAGTTACATGGGAAGCATTGTCAAAATAAAAAATGCTTAACTTTCTTCAGGTTACATTTTAGTGAATGTTATTAATATATGTTCCAAAATTGTATGGGATTTCTAAAATTCTAATATGCTTGAATATATGCTATCAATCATAAATATGGTTATTATGTTAAATTATTATAGACCATGGAAATAACCAAATATGCTTGTCAGTTGTGTCTTTAACTATGACTGCTTAAAGTCATTTCCACAGTTAATTGCTTAATGCTGATAGTTTCTGAAAACTTCACAAGCATGCAAAATCCTAGAATATGGCATATTTTAGGAGGTTCATGAAAGAATGGAAAGGACTCTGAAAAGTACTCTTGAATACAGGTTTCTGGTAACTTTAGAATCATATCATCTGGACTAGGTAAGAATTCCTGGAGCTTTAATGAAAAGACTGACTGGTTTACAAAACTGCTAACTCAAGTAGAACAAAAATTAATTGAATACCAAGAAAATACTTTGCCAGATTTTCATGCTAAATCAGCTGATACTGAAATTGTTTAGATATACAATTTGAATGAACTCCATGGTCTAAGTCAAATTACCTATGATAACCCATTAGTTATCAGTGCTATGCACCTAAGTTGGAGAAACAACTTGTATTCAAGAGGACATATGTCCAGTGTTAAGCATGGAATCACAGAGAACCAGGACAGCTGCCTTGTCCTTCCTGAGTTCTTAAAGCTTTTGTTATTAAAAGTTCTGCATTCCATGACTCATCATGGGAAAGATACAATGATCCAAATTAAACATATATTGTTGTGGTGATTTCTAAATTACTAAAATAGTTTATGACCAGTGTTTGGTTTGTTAAACCCATATTCCTGGGAAGACAATCAAAGCTTCAGGTACATTTGGCTACCTGATGGGCCATTTAAACATTTATAGAGGGATTTCATTCAACTGTCATTTTCAATGTGTGTTTTCTGGTTATATAAAAGGTCTCCCATGCAAGAGGGCTGATGTTATAACAGTAGGTTATTATGCCACAGTATATTTTCACTAGGTAAAGAAAACTTTTTATGGTTTATCGACTGAGGACAATCAACCCCTTCACAATCTAGAACCTGAAGATTGGATCTTCTGGGAACATTAGAGAAAGCCTGCCCTTGCCATTCACATTGCAGCAAAACTTGGGGACCTTGAACCTTGTGTTCATAATCTCACAACTGAGAAGTGTCCCTCCACACTCTTGGAACTGTACACCCGCTGGAACCCTTTAGGTAAAACTAACCAGGGAAGTTTCTCCCCAGAAGAAGATGGCATACTTGATGTGAACAGCTTTTTCCAAGATCACAGATCATGACTTCTCTACTATCATGAGACTCTTATCTTTGGATATTTTTTCCTTGGTTATGCTTCTGTGGACGATAGAAGTGAAAGAGGGTTCTGTTGTGTGCACTCATGGGTTATACTTTTATTTGTGAAGGATTTTGCAGCCAGCCTTACACATGGATAACCTTATACCTTGATAGATGAAAAATTAAGGCCCAATGTAGATGAAAAACTAATGTTACATGTGTTACTTCATAGTCAGAAACAGAACATTGATTCGCTCCTCTTAATCCATATCATGGGTTAAAGAGAACATTGCCAGGAGGCCTTCACTCTTCTAGAAGGGCATCATTTGCTAGGTCCTTTTTCCATGGTTTGGAGTAAAAGAGGCAATGATTAGAAATGTATCCCTCATGATAGGCTCTATAGCAGATTCTACTGTAAAGGCTATGGTTACACAATAGACTATAAATTCTCTTGTGAAAGTTATGCTAAATAACAGAATTGCTCCAGATTATTTAGTGGCTAAATGGAAAAGTATTTGTGCAGCTGCTGGCATTTGTGGTCTATGGAGACATACATCAAATGTAGATTATAGAGATTCAGTTGTAGGGGATTAATGAAGAGACTGCTTAGTTAAGTGAGTCAATTCTTTATCTAGCTCATTCTTTGATGTATTTAATTTTAGATGGTTTGGTTTAGTGGACCCTGGATAAGGAGCATACTCCAAACATTTGGTATTATCCTCCTGATAGTCATAATAGTAGTCTCCCTGGTGTGCTGTATTCCCTCAAAAGTTTTAAATGTTTGCATGCAGCCATCTCAAGAATGTCAAATGGTCTCTCTTTAACTGGAATGACAAGAGCTGAAAGGAGTATGTGAACATGAGGGCACTATAACCTATGAATAATATGCTGAGAGCAGAAACCCAAAATTTTGGGTGGTGCTAAAGCCCTAAGTTTTGATCACACTCTCAGCTAAGTAAGAACCTGATCAAAAAGGGGGAATTTTTTAAAGCAAAATTATGGGAGGCCATTGTTTTGAGAGCTTGTTTGGAGGTTCTAGCAGAAAGGAAATGTGGGGTGGGACCCCCCCACACAAAGTCCCTACTGGGGCAGCACCTAGTGGAGCTGTGAGAAGACGGCCACCGTCCTCCAGACCTCAGAATGGTAGATCCACTGACGGCTTGCACCATGTGCCTGGAAAAGCCGCAGACACGCAACACCAGCCCATGAAAGCAGTCGGGAGGGAGGCTGTACCCTGCAGAGCCACAGGGGCAAAGCTGCCCAAGATCATGGGAACCCACCTCTTATATCGGCATGAGTTGGATGTGAGACATGGAGTCAAAGGAGATCATTTTGGAGCTTTAAGATTTTCCTGCCCTGCTGGGTTTCAGACTTGCATGAGGCCTGTAGCCCCTTTGTTTTGGCCAATTTCTCCCATTTGGAATGGCTGTATTTACCCAATACCTGTACCCCCATTGTATTTAAAAAGTAACTAACTTGCCTTTGATTTTACAGGCTCATAGGCAGAAGGTACTTGCCTTGTCTCAGATGAGATGTTGGACTGTGGATTTTTGAGTTAATGCTGAAATGAGTCAAGACTTTGGGGGACTATTGGGAAGGCATGATTAGTTCTGAAATGTGAGGACATGAGATTTAGGAGGGGATAGGGGTGGAACAATATGCTTTGGCTGTGTCCCCACCCAAATCTCATCTTGAATTCCCACGTGTTGTGGGAGGAACCTGGTGGGAGGTAATTGAATCATGGGGGTAGGTGCTTCCTGTGCTGTTCTTGTGATAGTGAATAAGTCTCATGAGATCTGACGGTATTATAAGGGGGAGTTTCCCTGCATAAGCTCTCTGTTTGCCTGCTGCCATCCATGTAAGGTGTGACTTGCTCCTCCTTGCCTTCTGCCATGATTATGAGGCTTCTCCAGCCACATGGAACTGTGAGTTCTCCATTAAACCTCGTTCCTTTGTAAATTGCCGAGTCTCATGTATGTCTTTATCAGCAGCATGAAAATGGACTAATACTAAGGCCAAATAAGTACATTTACAATGGTGATAGTGACATCAATGACTAAAGCTTTGGTCAACTTCTCAAAATTGAAAAGCTGATCAAAAGGGGAGAATTGTTAAATCAAGTTTAGCCTAAAGCTGCCTCCTGACATATTTAAGTTCAGCCTAAAGGTTTCTCTGCACATCGTAAACTATAACAAGTGGAGGTGTAAACAGACTGTAGCCTACGCTTGTGCCAATCACTGAGTTTTGGGCAAGCAAATGTAGCCAACTGTTCAAACCATGTTCAAATAAGGTAAATGCTGAGCTGTAAACAATCCAGCTGTTTCTGCCCTCACTTCTGTTTTCTTTGCCTCACTTCCCTTTTTCTGTCTATAAATCTTCTTCCCCCATGTGGCTGTGCAGGAGTCTCTGAGCCTATTCTGGCTTAGGGGGCTGCCCAATTCACAAATCATTTATTGCCCAATTAAATTCCTTTAAATTTAGTTCAGCTGAAGTTTTTCTTTTATCAGATGTGATATAAGCCATCTCTTTGTCTTTCACAAAATATCTGATAAGATTGACATTGTTCTCTGAAGCTTTATGAACAGCCTTTGCTTGATGCAGATGTGATGTAGGCTGAACCCTGTTTTCAAAGCTGGAGGAGATGGCTCCCAAGGACCCATCACACCTGGGCTACAGATAAATGAAGTCCAGGCCATCTTTTTCTGTTTGCCCCCCTTTCCCCACCATTATTTATTTTCCTTTTCTTCTACATCTACAGCCTTGTTTTCTAAGCTTGTACCCTTAGTAATTATACTTCTGCTACAAAATGCTTTATTAGGCCCTATAGGGGATCTAGATGTGGATATGATGGGGTTCCTCTGGAGTTCACAGGAACCTCATACATCATTTAGATGAAGCAGAGTTGGATACGAGGTTCTACTATGTAAAATAATCATTAAGGATATCAGCATTTTGGTCATTGCAATACTGCCAAACTGGTGTTGGATTGTAACTGTGTCCAATCAGTTCCTGATTAACTGTTTTCTAATGAGAAGATCACAAGTGAAACCTTTAAAATATAAGTTGGTAGAATCCTAACAGTGTGCTCTCTCATCTTACACAGAAACTGCTAATAGATCGGACTGTACATTGCTGCCAGCAATATGAAATTGAAACCACCTTTGCAAAATTAGGACTGAGACAGTGAAAGAGATCTAACCTAACCGACTCCATCTTGCTTCTAATCTTTAAACTGTCCTTGTTCCTTCCTGGGCGTAGGCTGAACTAACTTTGGGAGGAGCTTAGTTTGTAGTTTCAAACAAAGACGACAACAGCCCTTTTCCAAAACAAACCTCCTTCTTGCCTGGGGACTAGACTGCCTTTGTAGGACTAACAAATTAGCCACAAGATTAGAAATTATGGTTCAGGAGTTATACAGCTGGAGACTACAAGATTCTGACCCTCCCTAACCTATTCCCAAGATCAGTGCTTGAGACATTTTGCAGACCCTGCATTTGATGGATCAGCTGGCACCACCTATACATCGATAAACTGGCTCATCTGATCTTGTGGCCCTCAACCAGGAACTGACTCAGTTCAAAAGGACAGCTTCAATTTCCCATGATTTCATCTCCAACCCAACCAATCAGCATTCTCAACTCACGGGCCTTCCCCACCCTCCAAATTATCCTTAAAATCTTTGCTCCCTGAATGCTCCAGGAGACTGATTTGAGTAATAATAAAACTCCAGTCTCCACACAGCCAGCTCTGCATGAATTACTCTTTGTCTATTGCAATTCCCCTGTCTGGATAAATTGGCTCTGTCTAGGCATCAGGCAAGGTGAACCCACTGGGTGGTTACAAAATAATGGCCAGAACAATGCTTTTGGATCATGTTTAAAATGCTAGTAATTTAAACATGAATTTTCCATGCCTGGAAAATTTAGTGCAGCTTCTTAAACTTTAATGTACATGCAAATAATTTGGAGAACTTGTTAAAATGCTTATTCTGATTCAGCAGGTTTGAGGTTCAGCCCAATATTCTGCATTTTTAATAAGTTCTCAGGTGATGCCAATGCTGGAGGTTCACGGACAACACTTTTGAGTAACAAGGGTTTAGTGGATGGTGACTGTTTCCTCTCTTGCATTTTCTGCAGTTATGAAGGAGAAGAGCAGAGCCTGAAGGTATGAGCTCCCGAATTGACATTTCCTATCTTTAGAGTCCAGGAAAGTTGTATTGCATTTACTTTCTGAATATTTGCTTTTCTGATCCAAAGATTGTTCTTCATGTACCTGTATAGGCCACACTTTTGGCAATCCGAGGACTCACACAATGATACTAAAACAAAGTTGTTTGTTTGTTTTGCGTGAACCATGATTTTAATATAGCAAACTCAAAGGAGCCAGAAGACATGAGGGTTGACTCACCAGTCACAATGGTGTTGTCACATTGTTTATCCGTATGATAAGCCAGACAGCCATTGCAGGAAGCTGTCAGTTCACCAAGTCCAAGTTTGAGAAGGTTATTTTTCACTTGAAATTTAAAGAAGGCAGAAATAAGATGCTGGGCCAAAAACTGTGTCAGAAGATGGACTGGAATAATTTCTTTCAAGAAGCTCAGTGGCAATACTATCTTATGTTGTTTATTGATTTACCATTACAGAGCACCTTCATCTGAGTTATATCATTTAATCTTCATGAAAACCCTAGGAGGCAGCCTTAAAAAAAAAAAAAAAAAAAACAGAGAAAGAAACAAGTGCCAAGAGATAGTGATTTGTTCAAAATCACTTGCTAGAGTGGAGCTGGGACTAGAATGGAAGTCTTCTAGCCTAGTCATCTTCTTATAACAACATTGGTAACTATATCACATGGATGTTTCTGTTATGCCTTCTCAAGCAGGCATCAGTAATTGATCCCAGAAGTCTTTTTCGCTCGAGCCCTTAGCTTCACAATCCTCCCAACTCTATGCTCCAGAACGCTGAAAAGCCACTGCCAAGGAAATGGACATGGTGTGGGACAAGAAACCTATTTTCCTCCTGGCAACACTAACTTTTATTATCCACAAGGACTAATTACAAAGAGATTCATTTTTCTTGGATATCTGTACGAGGATAAGCATTCATTTTTTTCAGGTTTGGTTAAGGATTATTCATGTGGGGGCAGAGAATGACTCTGGAGGCCCTTTTCAACCCTGGAATTCCAGGAAGTTAACCTCATAGTTTCCCCATGGCATTGCCCTGATGTTACAGTGAGAGGCTACACAGGCTGAGGTAGGCTGAACTCTAAGATAGGTCCCAAGATTCCTACCCCCTGACATTCACCCCATGTAACATCCTCCTCTTGGATTTGATTAAGACTTCTGATCTACTTCGGATCAATAGAATATGGCAAAGGTAAAGGGATTTTTGTAGTTGTAATCAAGGCCCCAAATCAGTGTGTTCTGAGTTAATCAAAAGGGAGATTATCCTGGATGGACCTGGTTTAATCAGGTACTGGACTCTCTCTTAGGTCAGAGACTCTCTGCTGCTGGCTTTGAAGTACACTGCCATGTTGTGAGAGAAAGGAGGACTGCCTGGCAAGGAACTTCAAGTGACCATTGGAGCTGAGAGTAGCCCCTGGCCACAGCCAGCGAGAAAAGGGACTTCAGTCCTATGACCACAAGGAAATGAGTTCTACCTGCAATCTTTGGAAGCAGATCTTTCCCAGGTGAGCCCCCCAGATGAAAATGTAGCCTGGCTGACACCTTGCTTGCAGTCTTGGGAGACCCTAAGCAGAGGGTGCAGTTAAGCCATGTCTAGCCTCTTGACCCACAGAAACTGGAGTAGTAAAAGGGTGTTGTTTTAAGCTGCTAAATTTGTGATAACTTTTTATGCGGTGATAGAAAACTAACTCACACGCCTTTTATTACATCTCGCTTAAATCTTAATCTTGCCTCTATTTCTTAATTGTGGATGTATTTATCTATTCAAAACATAAGGTAGGCCGGGTGTGGTGGCTCATTCCTGTAATCTCAGCACTTTGGGAGGCCAAGGTGAGCGGATCACTTGAGGTCAGGAGTTCGAGACCAGCTTGGCCAACATGGCAAAACCCTGTCTCTACCAAAAATACAAAAATTAGCCAGGCGTGGTGGCGCGTGCCTATGATCCCTGCTACTCCAGAGGCTGAGGCAGGAGAATCGCTTGAATCCGGGAGGTGAAGGTTGCAGTGAGCTGAGATCGCACCATAGCACTCCAGCCTGGGCAATAGAGTGAGACTCTGTCTCAAAATAATAATAATAATAATAATAATAATAATGTAAAGCTCATCTAGACTTAATTTTGTCTGAACTTGACAACAACAGGACCATCAAGGTGGCAGAATCCTTCCCTGGAGAAAAGGGAAGACTTCATGTCACCACATTTCTACATATTCTCACATTTCTGAATGCTATTGTAGCCAAGCTGACAGCTGACCATGAAATCAGTACAAACACAGAACAATCCTTACACATTACCGTGATTTTCCAACTTTTACCAAAAACCACTAAGGCAAAAATGCCATTTAATGGTATGCATTCTGGGCAGTCCTGCTTGAAAGTCCTGTTGGAGTAGGCAATTAAACTTGACTTAATATCTTGGTAATTAAAACTAAATTCTAAATTTTCTTTAGTAGGACTTCCTAGCACAAGTGGGCTGAGGGAAACCATCCATTCACTTAATCATTTAATGTTGACTATGAAGCCATGCACAGTCCTGGACAGCAGGAATACAATGGTGATTAAGACAGGATACTTGCCCTCGAGTTGCTAGAGGAGAAGACAGGCAGGTAAACTGATAATTACAAATCAATACAAATGAAAAGGGCTATGTGACAATCAGGAGACTGGAAGAGAGACTTATCTCCAAAGATCACTATACTGAAATGTATTGTTTACCTTTGTCTGCTAAGCAGCTGTCAAGGCAGCTGCTTCTTCTTGCTATTACTATTCTTTACATTCCAGATGTTTAGCAGTGTCTGCATATCATAGATACTCAATACTGTATTGGAACTAAGACAACATTAATTAAGATCATATAATTTTATATCTCACCTAAAAGAAAAAAAATGTTGCTAATGAAACTTTGGCATACCAGAGTTCCTAAACAGATTCTGGTTTCAGAAACGTTAAAGTGTAGAAGGAAATGCTCACCTTAGAATTGATTTATAGTATGTAATCACTGAACTCTCTTATTGGATTTGTAGGGCAAGTATGGAAGGAACAAATAGAGATGTCAGAGTGGATACCAGAAATAAAATGTATGCTGTCAGCATGTCATCTAGCACTGCACACTGCTGACTCAAACCAGATTATCAAAAGAGTGACCTCCCAAGTTCTCACCGTAAGACAGACAAAGCCATGTGAGACATCTTTAAACAGTTCTAAAAGTTGCAAGGTCCTAAAGCTATGAAAGAATGCAAGATCCCATAAAGTTTAACATTTTTAAGTTATTAGATAGAAAATACATTCACTTGTCTTCTTAGAATCTCATCTAGTTCAGAGGTCGTTAAAGTTAAACAAATAGCCAAGCATGGTAGCTCATGCCTGTAGTCCTAGCACTTTGGGAGGCCAAGGCAGGAGGATCACTTGAGCCTAGGAGTTCAAGATCAGCCTGGGCAACATAGCAAGACCTCGTCTCTACAAAAAATAAAAAAATTAGCTGGTTGTGGTGGTGCACGCCTGTGGTCCCAGCTACTCAGGAGGCTGGGATGAGAAGATGGCTTGGACCGGGGAGGTTGAGGAGGCAGTAAGCCATGATTGTGCCAGTGTCCTCCAGCATGGGTGACAGAGCAAGACCTGTCTCAAAGAAAGATTAAAAGATTAAAAAATAAAGTTAAGCAAGCAAATAAAAAGCATCTACTATCAAATTGGGTTACTTTGTGTCACCTAAAAATTCATATGTTGAAGTCCTAAACCCTTGTACCTCAGAATGAATAAGATCATTGCAGATGTAATTAGTTAAGATGAGGTCATATTGGAGCAAGGTGGGTCCCTAAATACCTGTTGTCCTTGTAAAAGGGGAAAATTTAGACAGAGACATGAACAGAGGAAGAACACCACATGAACATAAAGATAGAGATCAGGGTGATGCAGCTACCAGCCAAGGAATGCCAAAGATGGCCAGCAAACCAGCAAACCACCAGAAGCTAGGAGAGGCATGGAACAGTGTCTCTCTCATAGCCCCCAGAAGGAACCAAATTGGCTAAGACCTTGATCCTGGACTTCTAGTCTCCAGAGCTGTGAGACAATAAATTTCTGTTGTGCAAGCAACCCAGACTGTGGTATTTGTTATTGCAGCCCTAGCAAATGAATATATCCACATATCTGCAGAGCTAAAGAAAGGCCATATCTAATCATATGGCCAGCCTGGGTGGGTGCTGCAGACTTCTGTGAATAGGCAGAATCAAGTAGCCTTTCAACATTTCAGAACCCGTGACACAATGTCTATAAAAAGACAGTCTGACAGGGAGAAGATCTCATGTCTGACCAAAATTTTTGATCATTAGAAACCTCTAATAATGAGGGTGGTCATTGCCATCCTTAGCAGATGGGCAACCTTAGTTGACCAGGATGATAGCACTTTTCCCAGTTTTTCCATCCTGGGAAGATGAAGAATTAGGTATATGATGGTATACATAAGAGAATCAAAACCAAGATTAGTATTTTTTTAATTAGTGGACTTTATTTTGTTTATTTATTTATTTATTTATTTATTTATTTATTTATTTATGATGGAGTCTTGCTCTGTTGCCCAGGCTGGAGGGCAGTGGCGCAATCTTGGCTCACTGCAACTTCCACCGCCTGGTTCAAGCGATTCTCCTGCCTCAGCTTCCCTGTAGCTGGGATTACAAGTGCACGCCGCCACGCCCAGCTAATTTTTGTATTTTTAGTAGAGATGGGGTTTCACCATGTTGGCCAAGCTGATTTGGAACTCCTGACCTCAAATGATCTGCCTGCCTCGGCCTCCCAAAGTGCTGGGATTACAGGCGTGAATCACCATGCCCAGCTGATATTAGTATGTTTTTTATGAAGAGTCAGTATATATTTGATATGTGCCAGGTGCCCTTTGTCCTCTCATAAAACTTACTGCCATCCAAGCTGGAGAGGCACAGGGCTCATGTTGACCCATGAAAGCAGATTGTTATATTTTCAAAATTTTTGCAAGCTCTTATTAAACACTGTTCCAGTCCTTACAACTATACAAAAATGATAGCTAGCATTGTTGAAAACAGCATGGCTGAAGCTGAAAGAGGTTTCAATTTAGGGACTAGAATTCGTACAACGGTGAGAAATAGTTTAACAGCAGATGACATCAGATCAAATGGCAATACTTTCATGGAGAAAAGAGTTAGCAGACTGGGATGCAACTCCATTTGTCAAATCATGGTTGAACGGCAGCCACAGTTGCAGTCACAGATACAAGAGTTTGGCAAAAATCAACAAAGGCATTTAGTGAGATTCAACTGACCACATGGAATTTACAATAAAGGGTATTGTATAGTTGATTATTACTTTGAAGTTGTGTGCTACATATATTTACTAACATTCCTTTTCGCCCACAGCCAGTTGTTAAACACTTACCCCACCGGGGAGACAGACCATTAACAAATACACGGATAATAAATAAGGTAAATTCAGGTGGTAGTAAGAGTTGTGAAGGAATTTGAGCAGAGTGATGTGGCCGAGAGTGACTGGTGGGTGGGAAAGTCTTATGACATGGGCAGGGTTGTGAATGGGGAGAGTTAGCCAGCACATGAGGATCGGGGGGTTGTAGGTAGAAGGAAGAGCAAGCCCAAAGGCCATAAGGGAGGAAAAAATTTGCACGTTGCTATCATTGCTATTGTTAGCAGAATCTGCCCTTGAGACCCCAGATCCAAGGATTCCACTCATTCCTTTCTTTCCCAGTCTGTAGCTGGGCAATTGCTCAGGGTCACGATCTATTTGGCCCTGAAAGAAACACCTGGGGTTCCTGAATTCTCCACAACGTTTCAGGTACTATCAGAGTTCTGTATGGTTTAGATTATAAATGTTCTATATATTCCTTTCTTGTTTCTCTTCTTTGGTGGAATTTGAAGCCATGGAACCTATATTTTTCCATTTTCCTTGTTCCTAAACTACCTTTCTTACCCAGGTCTAAACTAGATTCCACTGGATGTCTGAGGTCCACCTCCAAATTTTCTCCCATGGTAGAGTTGTGTAACCCAAAAATAAAATTCTAAGCCCTCCAACCCTCTGAATGGACTCCTCCTCTCGGCAAGGGCATCCCAAAGTTAACCTGAAAAAACGAGTTCAGGCCATGATGGGAAGTGGGAGCCAGACATGCCTCATTATACCCTCTTCCTTTTTGGAATTAACTGACAGAACAGACTCTTTAAGTCTGATAAGAAACATTTACAGGCTCTCTGAAGCCTGCTACCTGGAGGCTTCATCTGCATGATAAATCTTTGGTGTCCACAACCCCTTATCATAACCTAGACATTCCTTCCTTCCTTTCTGTTGATAATTACTCTTTCAACCAATTGCCCAGAAAATCTTTAAATCCTCCGATGACCTGGAAGCAGCCACCCCACCTCCAGGTGCTTCCAATTGTCCCACCTTTCTAGACTGAATGAATGTACATTTTACATGGGATGATTGATGCTTTGCCTTATGTCTCCCTAAAATGTATAAAACCAAGTTGTGGCTCAGCCACCTTGGGCACATCAGGACCTCCTGTGTCAAGAGGTCACAGGAGGCTGTGTCATGGGCGCATCCTTAACCTTAGCCAAAAAAATCTCTAAGTTCTTTGAGTCCTGTCGCAGATACTTTTGGTTTACAGTTGTGATTCCTCCAAGTGCCTCATTGCTAGGCTCATTTAATGATGTGGTTGGGGCTAGCAATTCTTTTTTTCAGTTTGGCTTTGGAAATTTACAGCTCCTAAAGTCAAACGAAAGTTTTGGGGCAGGTGTTTTGATTTCATATACCTTCAGTAATTGCACTTACTTGGTCCTTGCTGGTTGCTGAAATCCAGAGCCTGCCTAGGCTCTGGGGAAATGCTCAAAGGATGTTTCTTTGTCGTATAACAACAACACAGTCAACTCTTAAATGCCATGACTTTAATTCATTCTTTAATGATGGTGCAAATGAGTTAAATCTTTCATATTGTAGACTTTTAACTTTGCAAACATCCTTAAAAAAGCCATTACAGGGATATGCTCACTCCAACAGAGAAGTGCTTTGGCTGCAGCATGAAATAGCTAATTCATAATTTAAAATATGATGCCTCTCCCTTTTCCCCTTTTAGATAGTTTATAAAAAGGGAAACTTTCTCCTCTGTGTGCTGAGGGGCTGATTTTTTCCACTGGCTGTTTGCCTTCCAGAGCACTTTCTTCATGGCCAGCACTTATGAGCAAGCCTGGGGTGTTTAACTTAGCTGGTGAAATGATCAACGGTAAACGTCAATTGCGGACATTAGAGCCAGCTGCTTGAAGTGTCAGCGCAGCTGCTTTGTGCGATGAGAACAAGATCTTACTGCTGCTCCTTGTTCCGTGGCGAGGCAACAAGAAAATGCCCATTACGAGCCAAGGGGCTCATAACACATTCATTTTTGCTCCTTTTACCACCAGCTCAGATTTCTAGAGAGTGAAACCTAAGTTCAGAAATCTGAAAGCAAATGCAAAAACAATGTACCCCTGCTTCCGAAACTGTGCTCTATTACTCACAGATTTCAGGATCTGCTTTTTCTTTTTTTTGATTGTATGATTCACATAAATTTTAAGGAACCACCCATGAGGGCCCACATGCATTTGGACAATTAAGGTTCTTCCTGGGTGAAGAGCAACAACAGTCCCTTCTTTCTGAATGACTGAAGATTTAAGAGCTCTGCATGCTCTGAACAACACTGTCCTGTGGTGAGGCTTTGCTTTCCCTTGTTCTGGTCCTGCTGGACCTAGAGATTGGGGTGCGAAGGTGCTTAGGGTGCAACAAAGGAAAGAATTGAGCAGGCCTGGACAATGTCACCTCACCAAAGCGGGGGCAGAAGGCAGCAGAGGAAAGGTGCTTAGTGCAAGCCTAAGGATCTCGTAAGCCTTTGTAGCCTGGGCTCTGACCAGCCTGTTGTTTCTTTAACATCCTGCATTCAAGTATTTGATGCAAATATGATTGCCTCTAGGCAAGAGAATATAAATATTTGCCAAATGTATAACTAAATGGAAAAAATAGCTGTGTAAGTGAGGACAGCAATGATCTCTTCTTGCCTTCTTCTCTTCTTCTGCTCCCTCTCCTTTCTTCCTTGGTTTTCAAAGATTCAAAACAAAACAAAACAAAACAAAACAAAACGAAGAAACCTGTTTTGTCTAGGGAGTGTAGTTTCACCAGTTCCCTGCTGTTCCAGTCTATCCAAGCTGTCAATCAAAGCAAACAACAGAAGTTGGCTAGCATTCAAAGGAAAAATGTGTTTTATGACACATTTTGACATATGTTGGATGATTTAGTAAGATCATGGTGCCTTGTCTTATTTTTGAAGACTTCCTGAGTTCATTTTTTTTTCATAACTTTCATTGAACTTTTAATGGCCTTTTTGTATTTTTCTCATGGAGGATGCTTCATTAATAGAGGGACTCTGTCCAGTACGAAAATATTCTTAAAGTGGTTTTTTATTTTTAGAGAAAACAGGTACTAATATGAAATGGATGAAGTGCCTTCCAAGCCCATGGTTTCCAGGCTGTGTACCAAGGTGCCCTGGGGTGCCACTGGATATTTTAGAATTGTAAGAGAAGCACAGTGATACTTGACATCCATTCAGGTACCACACAAACTATTAGCTCAAGGTAGTTGACAGCGTCACCATTAGATTGTGCAACATTTCAACATTTCTTTTGATTATGTCATATTACTTGTGAAGCTGGGTCTACTGTGCCTATTCTGTGGCACTACATGCAGAAACATGAAACAGGAAATGAGGGTGGTGGTGTCCAGTCTAATTCCTAGGCTTGAGAAGTGAGAAATGAGTCTGGGCATGGAGGCTCACTCCAGCAATCCTAGCATTTTGGGAGGTTGTGGCTGGAAGATTGCTTCAACCTGGGAATCTGGGACCAGCCTGGGAAACACAGAAGAAGACCTTGTCTCTACAAAAATAAAAATAAAAATTAGCTGAGTCTAGTGGTGCACAGTGGTAGTCCCAGCTACTCTGGAGGCTGAGGTGGGAGGATTGCTTGAGCCCACGAGTTGGAGGCTGCAATGGGCTATAATCATGCCACCGCATTTCAGCAGAGCAAGACCCTGTTTCAAAACAAAACAAAGAAATGAGAGAGAGAGAAAAAGAGAGAGAGAGAGAGAGAAGCAGCAGCAGCAGCAGCAGCAGCAGCAGCAGCAGCTAAGAGAAGAGGAGAAAATAGAAAAGAAGAGGAGAAAAGAACTTTTATCTGAGGAATCCAAATCCTTTTCAATTACCAAGCCCAGGGAGACATTAAAATCAGACAGCAATCACATTCTGAGCTACATATTCATCTCTTGAAATTGCTTGCTATTGCTACAAGTATCTACAAATTAACCTAATAATGTTGCATCAGACAATATAACCCATAACCTATAGCTTAACAATGTATAGCCTATCACTAATCAATGTTATTTCTGTAAACTAATGAGAATTCCTGATAAATAACTTTGTATCAGCTTACTCCCTGTTCCTTTTTTTTTTTTTTTTTTTTTTTGGCCTTTAAAAACCTGCTTATTAACAAAGGCCAAAGGAAGCTTGTATTCCAGATTCCTAGGGTCTGAATCTCTGGGGCAGCTGTCCTCACTTTCGCTCAAGTAAACTCTTTAAATTACATTTTGTACCTCAGCCTCTTCCTTTTAGGTTGACAGAAGTTATGCAGTGTTCAACAGGAAAATGCATCCCATTAATAGGTAACTTTAATTATTTAAGAATGAAATAAAATTATTTTCTTTCAATTTTTATATACAGTTTTTCAGACTAAGTTGTTAGGTCATAATTATTTATCAAGTTGTTTAGACTTAATTAACAAATAGCTCTGGTAGGTATTTCTTTTGGTCTAGGGACAGGGCACTGAAAAACTTACTGAGACTCTGAGAGTGCCACAAACAAAAAAAAAGGGTGGGTAGTTTTGGACCAAGTTATCTAAGAAATAAATATGCATAAGAGCATGAGAATAACTGAGGACTATGAAATAAAACTTATATTGGAGATGAATATGCAAGGTACTGGAGATAGAGGGGCATGTGGCAGCAGGTATAGAAATGCCAGCAGATCCTTGGGGTGGGACTTTTCTGTGGCAGCGTCGTGACAAGGGTAGCAATACACGGCTCCCAGGCCACCTCTCACTTTTGCCCCACACTATTGGCGGATGTCACTGGTCCATTTGGACATACTTTCCCATGGAGTTTACATGCATCTTCAGAATCCTTCTCAACTTAGTGCTTCAAGCAACCAGTGATCTATCAGAGGTGACACAGGAGACAAAACCTACTTACTCTTCCTGTTCTAAGTCAAATTCCCAGCCTTACAGTCTCAAAAACTGAAAATTTCTCATTCTGTCAGAACTTTTGTGGCACCTGTGATCAAGCCTGTCCCGGGCATGCAGATTCATACTTAAATAATGAAGGGAATCAATTGCAGAAGCCAAATCCCATCTCCAGAATTTGTCCCGAGCCCCTGACCTACCCCCTGCCTGCTTTGACAGATACTCTTGGCTTCTCTCCCTCCCACCTCACCCATTCCATGGAACCTCTTTAGTTGGGAGTTGGTGTTCAATCTTCTCCTCTGTGTTCAGTCTCCCTGGTCACCTCTAGACTCGCTTTGCTGGTGTTGACCTCAATAGCCCTCCAGGACACGGCTCTTGGCATCATGCCCTAATGTTGCTGGGGTCTTAGCTAGAAGCCCCGCCCCTCATTAAGCAATCTCAGGTCCCACTCCTCCCCAAGACACTATTTCAGGGAGGACAGTTTGGATTAGACCTTGATGTTCTCAAATTTGGGGGAATTTGCTCAAACTAATAGAACTTGTTGTGATAGGTTAATGCGCTCTGTTAAGATGGATGGATTTTATTTAGTAGGCAATTGGTGGTTGCTCAGGTCTACCTGGGGAAAGTAACTTGGGTTGTATGATGGATAAATTGGAAAGAGAGCATTCTTAGGAGAAAGGACCTGAAGTTTTAGCTGTCTGCAATCTTAATTACAAGCTCTGAGAATATAGGATAAAAATCAAGTGTTTTTTCTCTTCTCTCCCTTACCAACAATCAACACAGAAGACTTCTGTGACCTCTGTCACCGACAGGTATGTAAGGATTTCTCCCCACCAACAACCAATCAGTTCTGCAGTGAATGCCAGCTGTGTGTCTTGTAATTCAATTCTAACACTATCTACCGGAGATACCATCAGAACTCACAGTTGAGGGCTCAGTCCACAAGACTGTCCTCCACTTGTGATGCCAATCACAAGCTCTAGACTGTTTGACCTGTCCTTCTGACTGACCGGCTTCAAGTTGGGGCTCTTACAATGTCCTCCTTGGATTTGATTAATTTGCTAAAGTGGCTCTCAGAACTCAGGGAAACACTTTACTCAACATTTTTTCGTTTATTATAAAGGACATAGATGAAGAGATGCATGGGGCAAGGCACGTGGGAAGATTCACGGAACCTCCAGACCTTCTCTGGGTGTTCCATTCTCCAGGAACCTCCACATGTTCAGCTCTCTGGAAGCTCTCTGAACCCAGTCCTTTCGGACTTTTTTGGAAGTTTCATTATGTAGGCATGATTGACTAAACCCTGGAAGTTGAATGGTGGGACTGAAAGTCTGAACCCTCTAATCCTGCCTTGGTTTTTCTGGTGACAAGCCCCCATCCCGAAGCTCCCTAGGGGCTGCCAGCCACCAGTCATCTCATTAGTGTAGAAAGATACTTATCACTTTGAAGATTCCAAAATTTTAGGAGTTCTATGCCAGGAAATGGGGATGAAGATCAAATATATGGTTCACTTTCGCAATATCACACGAGCCAACCCATAATGGGGCTTCATGGCTGCACAGCAGTCCGATGTCAACATGCTAGAGAAATTTAGCATACATCTCCAGAAAGGACATATCTGTTCTCTATCCTGCACTGGTCAGACTGTGTCTGTGTTGAATTGTTCAGTTTCAAGAGTCAGATTTTAGAACAGATGATGATGTGAGAAAGACTCTCTCTTTGACCAAACTTTAGTCAGGCTCCCCTGAGCTCCTTTTTCAGTGAAGCTTCAAAGAACTTGGCATCCATCCTGACTTTGCCTGCCTAGCCTAGTTGTAGCAAGAATCACACTAAGTCAGTTTAGCAAGAATCTCTCCACCCTTGATATCTGACCACTCTGGCCTGCCTTCAGCAAGAACCCTCCTACCCCAAATGTCTCCTATTTTTACTTTTCTATCCACTGACCCCTCACTCTGCCCCTTGGCTATAAATCCCCAGCTATCTTTGTTGAGCCTGATCTCTCTCACCTATTGCAGTTTTGAATAGAGTCTTCCTTACTGTTGGGGCTCTTAGCCCGATACCCCAAAATATGGCACCTTGGAAACTGAGAAGACAGCAGAAGCAGAAAGATCACACTCTGACCTTCTCCACTTTTCTCCCCTGAGGCCATAGAAAGAGTTCTCTGATCCACCTCCCCTGAAAGTAGGTCATAAGACCTTCATTCCAGAGGGGGATCTGCCCTATAGCCAGGTAGAAGATTCTGAACAAACAGGCCTTGCTAAGTTACCCCAAGTTTATTACCATTAGATCTGTCAAACAAACAAAATTTCAACATGTGTAAAGATCTCATTGACTTTGATTATCGACTCATAAGTTGAGCAGTATTCCATCTGAAGATGAGCTGAGCAGAGGAGATGGGCTTTATAGGCAAAAAAGGCAGAAGAAAGGAGAAACAGGGAACAAAAACTGGATTGGTCATCATAAAGTTACTTTTCTTATAGGCTTAAAACAGAGGGGACTTTCTTATCATGCTGGCTGAAGTAAACTGGGCCCTGTGTAATTGGTTGCTGTGAATCTCCTGGTTTTTGGTGCAGGAACTCAGTCCAAAACAATGGCCTCCCATCAATTTTCTTTAACAGATTGATGAGGTTTGGATATTTGTCCCTTCCAAATCTCATGCTGAAATGTGATCCCCACTGTTGGAGGTGGGGCCTAGTGGGAGGTGTTTGGGTCATGGGGGCAGATCCCTCATAAATGGCGTGGTGCTGTCATTATGGTAATGAGTGAGTTCTCACTCTATCAGTTCATACAACAGTTGGTTATTTAAGAGCCTGGCACCTCCTCCCCTCTCTCTGGCTCCTTCTCTCGCCATGTGACACACCTGCTCTGCCTTTGCTTTCCGCCATGATTGTAAGCTTCCTGAGGACCTCACCAGATGCAGATGCTGGCACCATCCTTCTTACAGAGTCTGCAGAAGAGGGCCAAATAAACCTCTTTTCTTTATAAATTACCCAGTCTCAGGTATTCCTTTTGTAGTAAGGCAAAATAGACTAATACACAGGTCAGACCCTTTGTCCTGTAATCACACTTCTGCATAACTGTCCATAGAAATACAGTTTTCCTTGGTCATTGAGTCTTCATTTGTGAAGGCTCTTGTGTCACCTGAAAACTTTGATGAAATAAATTTGTTATGCTTTTCTCTTGTTAATCCATCTTTCATTATAGGGATGTCAGCCATAAATCTTGCAATGGGTAAGGAAAAGATATTACTTTTTCTCCCCTATATTACCATTTTAACAAGTGTCAGAATAATTTTTTCTTTACCAATTGATACACTATAAGGTGTTCTGAAGGGGTGACCAAGAAATGAAAATTCTTAAAATCACAGTACAGTTATGTGCTGCATTGTGACAGTCCAGTCAATGATGGACCACATAAGATGATGATGGAGCTAAAGAATTTCTATTGCCTAGTGACGTTGTAGCTATCATAATGTCGTAGCACAACAAATTGCCTTATGTTTAGGTATGTTTAGATACACAAATATGTAATCATTGTGTTACAACTGTATACAGTATTCAGTACAGTAACATGCTATGCACATTTGTAGCCTAGGAGCAATAGGCTAAAGCATATAGCTATAGACTAAAAATGCTAAGCCCCTACTAACTGAACAGACACTCTCTTGGCCAAGGAGACCCCAGGAAACCTTAAAAATTGAATTCTCAGCCATGATGGGAAGGGAGGTTAGACACGTCTTGTTATATCCCCTCTCTTTTGCAGTTTAGACACAATTGACCAGCATTAATGTTAGAATAGAGATCATAAGATGAACAAAACAGTCTCTTTGTGACAATATAACACCACATTATAAACAGGACCTAAGGCCATACCGGACAAGGGTTAAGTCACACACCACTTATAGCTCACTCTATATTGGTTAACAGACTTCCTTATCTCAACTTAAAACATTCCTTTCTTCTGACTCTAAGTTTTTAGACAAAGCTTTACTCCTTTAACCAACTACAAATTAAAGAATCTCTGAATCCATCTATCACCTGTAAGCCCCGCCTCCCACTTCAAGGTATCCCACTTTTGGGGGGCCAAACCAATGCATGACCCTCACATATTTTGATTTTATGACTACCTGTAACTTCTGCTTCCCTAAAATGTATGAAACAGAGTTGTGACCTAGCTGCCTTGGGACCACTCAGTGAAGGCTTCTTGGGTTTGCACACTTCCCCAAACCATGGTCATGCATATTGGCTCAGCATAAACCTCTTTGAAATATTTTACAGAGCTCGGTTTTTCCACTAACATAGCCTAAGTAGGCTATACCATCTAGGCTTGCATGAGTCCACTCTATGATTTTTGCACAAGGATGAAATTGCCTAACGACACATTTCTCAGTATGTATGCCCATTGTTAAGTGATGCATGACTTAGATTTGAGTTAAGAGTTTTTTAAGCCTTAAACCAATTCTGGAGAATTGAATTTCTAATTTCAAAATTGCATCAGATTGTTTCAATGTTACTTTTAGGGATAAATGTTAAAAACACTAATTCCATAATTAATCACCACAATTTAATTTTTATGTCTCTCAAACTGTTTAGTTGTTTTAAAAAAAAAAGAGAGAAACAAGGAAAGTGGGTGAAACCCATAGGGTTCCAATTAAATAAGCAGTCAATCTATAACATCAGAGATATAATTTAAAATACAGCATGGATTATGGTCTGCCTGTATTTTAGTTTCCTGTGCAGTAGGGGTGCTAAGGGCTCAGGAATCTGTCACATGGAGGCATATCTGAAAGTCTGGTGGGGGAATTTCCTTCAGGAGAGGGTCAGTAGGAAAGACCAAGGGGCCCTCAGGGCAAAAGAAGTCAGGTTGAGGGAGGAGAGCTGATGTAGTGAAGCCAGAGTAAAACAGGGACTATACTGTTTACAGGGACGGTACTTCTTACCAGATTTTCTTCATCAGGGACTGTAGAGAGGGACCTGGGGAGACAGGATGGTAAAAACCAAAACAGTTCTATCAGCAGCTCTAGAAGCTGTTGGAAGAGAATGTCCACTGTACCTCACTCATTTCGTTTTCTTCACCCCAAGGAGGCATTTGTTTGGGAACTGCGGCCTTGTGTGGCTCAAGCTCCAGCCGAGGAACAGATGGTGCGGCGAGAGGGTCTTGCAGCAACTAGAATGAGAAGAAGGACACGCAGATGCCATTTGCTATCATGAGGTCTGTTTCTGCCAACAGAAGAGTGGAGCTTCCTGCCGTGACTAAGAAGATGCCTTGGCCAGCAAAGGTGATGCATAATAATTTATTTGCATGTCTGTAGACAAAAATGTTTTGCAATGCTATCATTTTTCTATAAGTTACAGAGTTATAATATAGCCTAGTCAAAAAAAAGTGCATATCCTTATAGAATGAATTTCTGAAGGCTCTAGCATTTTCGTGAAAGAATATCCAGCAGTCTCTTTTGCTTGTTTTAAAGTTTTAAAATTTTCCTTATAGTCTCCTCTTCTTAGTAAAAATAACCTCAAAAATAGATTTTTCTTGATCACTAGTTTTTAAATTTGGCCTGATTATTTACATGGGCATAACAAGAATGTAAATTTACCATACAGGCCGTGACAAACACATCTAAGTTTGTTTTGCTGAAAGTTTTCATGAAGAATGTGATTGGACTTTTAAAAACCTTTATTATTTCCTGAGGCTAAGAAACCAAGGCCAAGAAACTCTCCACTAGATTTCACTTGCAGTACCTTTAAATTTGGACAAATTCCTTCTCACCTGTAAGACTGGGACCTTTAAGCCAAATACTGGGACAGTTTTCCTGGAAGGGCTTTGTGATTCTTGGCTCCATACAGGCCATCTTAGTGCCTTAAAAGGGCTTGTTGTAATACCTGATTAAATGAACATTATTCTCAAAAATTACATTCTAGGTGTTGGTTGAATAACAGATTTTTCCAATTATATTCTGGTGAAAGGACATATTATTAATGACTCTTTATTAGTGTCTTATTGCTGACAAAGCAATACTAATGTAACAAATGTCTACAAATTACTGGCTTAAAATAACACAGATTTATCATTTTATAGTTCTGAAGGTCAGAAGTCTCAGATGGGTCTTAAAGGGCAAAAGCAAGGGGCTGCTTTCCCTCTGGAAGCTCTAGGAGAAAATGCATTTCTTTGCCTTTTCTACCTACATTTCTTGGCTTGTGGCCCCTTCCCTTATCTTCAAAGCCAGCAACTAAGCATCTACAAATCTCTCTATTTCTGACCTGATTTAGCTGAAAACAGTCAAGTAGACATACAAACAAAAGTAAAAAGTCTAACAAATCATTTAGAGAATAGATCTCTATAATTCAACAATTCATTTACAGAAATCACCAAATGGTCAAACCATAAACCAAATTCCCAGTCATTGCTGTCACCATTGAGGAACAACTTATCAGCCATAAACAAATCAAAAACAAAAACAAGCCAGGCATGGTGGTTGCACACCTGTAATCCCAGCAACTCAGGAGGCTGAGGGGAGAGGATTACTTGAGCCCAGGAGTTCGAGACCAGGCTGGGCAAAATAGAAAGACCCTCTCTCAAGACAAAACAAAACACAAAATCGGCAGAGGGAAAATTAAAATTAGAAAAACAAGGAGTAACTTTGGGAGGTTTGAGGCAGGTGAATCACTTGTGCCCAGGAATTAGAGATCAGCTTGGGCAACATGGTGAA
>NW_026652287.1:69059683-69175048 GCF_009828535.3 Hylobates moloch
ACATGGCTGTGTGGGAGAGATAGAGAACATGCATAAATAACAAGAAAGCAAGCATTCTAATTTGCGCACCTTGTTTTTTTAAGAGTATAATCATTGGCTGGAATTAATAGGAGCAGCTCTGAATGAAACTTACTCAGCATGTAAGTGAAATAACTGAGATTAGAATCCTGAATTGTTACCTTGGGCCTGGAGCATTTACCTCCTTCTCTACCTGCTTATCTCCATCTCCTCCAAGGTGTGTTAACCTCATGATAATCAATCACTTCCATGATCAACAATCTCGCTTCTTTTGAGATACTCTTAGGATTTCTGCTCTAAAAACTTAGACTCCTGGGACTTGATTTTCTTTGCTTTTTTCTCAGAAATGTATCTCTTTCTTGTCCAGTTGCAGCAAAATCGAGTGTATGTGGAGTTAAACTCCTACAATTAAATGTGCTATTTCAGTTATGGTTTCTCATTCAGAGTTCTACTTTTTTGTGTCTAAATTTCATCTATTAGCTTTATAATCTTCATTGTACCCCCTTTGTGACATATAAATTCTATTAAACAAGTTTTACAAACATTGGAAGGTTAGGAGCAATAAACATTGGTACAAAAGTCCCAATCGAAATTAAGGGTTTCTCATAAAACACTACCTTTTAAGGAAATATTGCCGAGTATAATTGTCTTCACTGAATGTATCAATCAGAGTTCTTGATTGCAGACAACAGAGGCCACTCTAACTGTTGAGGCAGGAAGAGTTTTATTGAAGGAGTATTAGGTAGCTCACATCTAACACACATAAACTCACATATGAGTTTTTATGATAATTCAAACTCTCACATATACAGTCAAAAGAGTGAAAAGGCAACCCACAGAATGGGAAAAAATTTGCAAATCACGTATCAGATAAGAGATTGATATACAAAATGTATAAAGAACTCCTAAAACTCAACAACAATGACAATAACAAAACAACCTGCTTTAAAAATGGGCAAAGGACTTGAATAAACATTTATCTAAAGAAAACATACAAATGACCGATAAGCACAAGAAAAGATGCTCAGCCTCTCTAGCCAATGGGGAAATGCAAATCAAAACTACAATGAGATCTCACCTCATATCTGTTAGCATGACTACTCATTAGCAGCCATCCTAATTTTTAAAAACCCAGAAAATAACAAGTACTATGAAGATGTGGGGAAATCAAATCCCTTGTGTCTTGCTAGTGGGAATGTAAAATGATGCAACTGCTGTGGAAAGCAGTTTAGCTGTTTCTCAAGAATTACTGTATGATCTGACAATTCCACTCCTAGGTATGTGATATGGTTTGGCTCTGTGTTTCCACCCAGATCTCATGTTGAATTGTAATCCCCACATGTTGGAGGAGAGGCCTGGTGGGAAGTGATTGGATCATGAGGGCGGACTTCCCTCTTGCTGTTCTCATGATAGTCAATGTGTTCTCTGGTTGTTTAACAGTGTGTAGTACTTTCCCCTTGGCTCTCTCTCTCTCCTGCTCTGCTATGTGGAGAAGGTGCTTGCTTCCCCTTTGCCCTTCCGCCATGACTGTAAGTTTCCTGAGGCCTCCCGAACCATGCTTCCTGAACAGCCTGAGAAACTGTGAGCCAGTTAAACCTCTTTGCTTCATAAATTACCCAGTCTCAGGTAGTTCTTTACAGCAGTGTGAGAATGGACTAATACAGTATGTAACCCAAAGAATTTAAAGCAGGAACTCAATTAGATACTTATGTCCCAACGTTCACAGCAGCATTATTCACAATAGCCAAACTGTGGAAACAACCCAAACGTTCAACAGATGAATAAAGTATAGTATATACACTCAATAGAATATTTTTCAGCCATAAAAAGAAATGAAATCCTGATAAATGCTACAACATGGATGAACCTTGAAAGCATTATGCTAAGTGAAACAAGGCAGACACAGAAGGACAAATATTGTATCATTCCACTTACATGAGGTACCTAGAATAGGCAGATTCATAGAGATAGAAAGTACAATAGATGTTTCCGGGGGCTGGGACGAGAGGGGAATGGAGAGTTGGTGTTTAATAGATACAGAGTTTCTGTCTGGGATGATGACATTCTGGAAATGGATAGTGGTGATGGTCACATAATATTGTGAATTTACTTAATTCCACTGAATTGTACACTTAAAAGTGGGTAAAATGGTAAATGTTATGTTATGGATATTTTATCACAATTAAAAAAAAAAAAGCAAAAACTACTCCTAGCTCAGGGGCTGTGCACAAACAGGCAGCAGGCTAAATCTGGCCCGTAGGCTGTAGTTTGCCAACTACCGCTCCATGGAATAGGGACACAAGCTAGGCAGAGGCTACAGTGCGTGAGCCTCTTTAGAGTCTCACCACAATGGGTAAAGGAATATGCTCCCTATTAGTCAGCTATGTGTATTTGCTCTTCCAGTAATGCAAGTTACCCTGAACTGAAATAATTTCTTCAACTTATTATGCCTCAATACTTCTCTATATCCTTATTGATCATCCTGCTTCCTTTCACCTCAGGCATGGCATTCTTTTATAAGACTGACTCCTATGCTTTTTTCTCTTGATTCCATTTCCTCCCGTCCTTCTCCTAGATTCTTGCTCCATTAATCATCCCTTCCTCTCTGCTGGTTTCTTTCTCTTAGCAACATGTCTGCACATATTTCCTCTAACATAAAAGGAAGTTCTCTCAACCTTGCATCCCCCTCCAGCTACTATTTTATTCCTCTCATTCCCTTCATTGTCAACTCTTTAAAAAGAGTAACTTCCACTAGAGTTACTAAGCTAAACTAAAAAGAGAAGTATCTACCCACTTATTCTTTAATCTACTGCCATCTGACTTTCTGTGAATCGAAATGTCCTTTTAAAGGTATTTCCCGATTAGGAATCTAAGGGCTCCCATCATTTGACCTTTCTGCTTCATTTGGTGTGTTAAGTGCTTCTTCTCAGTCTCCTTTCCAGGATCTTTTACAAATCCATCCACAGTTACTGAGCACTTGCCACCTGCCCGGCACTGCATTGGGTGCTGGGGACACTGTCTGCCCTCCATGCACCTCTAGGCTTTCTTTCCAAGGCTTCCCTGAGCATCTTCTGTTCTTGCTCTGTGCTCCTTCTGCAGGTTATTTAGCCACTTGCTTGGTATTGAGAGCTTACTCTATGCCACCCTTTTCTAAGTGCTTCACATGGATGAACTCACTGGACATTTGAAACATTCCCATGAGGTGCTATTAATATCTCCATTTCACAAATGAGAAAATCAAGGTACAGAAGGTAGCCCTAAGTACTAGAGCTAGTAGGTGGCCAATCTGGGATTAGAACCAGGCAGTCTGAATGTAGAACTTGCCCTCTTTACACTCTACTGCCTCTCCCTCAGCTTCAAATATCTCCTCCATGCTGACTGCTCCATCTATGACTTCAGTTATTTTTGTTTTGTTTTGTTTTGCTTTGCTTCGCTTTTATCTTTGAAATGAGGTCTCCCTTGGTAACCCAGGCTGAAATGCAGTGGTGTGATCATAGCTCATTGCAACCTCGAACTCCCGGGCTCAAGGGATCCTACCACTTCAGCCTCCTGAGTAGCTGGGGCTACAGGGACATGCTATGAAGTCTGGCTAATTTTTTTTATTTTTAGTAGAGATGGGGTCTCACTATGTTGCCCAGGCTGATCTCAAACTCCTGGCCTCAAGCAGTCCTCCCACCTCGGCCTTCCAAAGTGCTGGGATTACAGGTGTGAGCTGCCACCCCTGACCTATGGCTGTAGTTTTGATGTAACTCCTGGACTGGTTCTTTCCTAACATTTATGGGGCTCATACAAAAACCAAAATGGAGCTTGCATTCTAAATGTCTGAAACTTTTAACGTTATAAGTGAAAGTATCAACTGTTAAGTACATGCTATTATCCTGCTTGACAAATATATCTTCTTAACAATACGGATTAAATTTAGACTTCTTGGACTCTGTGGAGTTCATGCTGGAACACAGTGGCATGGAACAAGCTGGCTCTTGCCCCTGGACTGCCCCCTCCTTTCCCTGCACACTGTGAAAGTCCTTGTGCACACACAGCCTGCACTTCCCAGCTCTACTCACACATCCCACAAGCACTCTAGGCTCTGGGCTTTGCACACTGGTGGTACCATTCACCCCCAGCATGTACTCCCAGGGAAGAAACTTGCATGGGCCTCCCAGGAAGACTCGGGCCTCTGGGGCTGGGATTCTTTAGGAACACTGACCATGGGCTCTGGATAAGCATGCTCTGTTGGCCCCACAGACCCCTTGCACTAGACTGACCCTCTAAAGCAGCGTTTTTCAATTTGTCATGAAAGATCTTTCTCCCTTTTTTTTGACTTCCTATCTGTTACAGATCAACACTTTTTGTACTGCAACAAAATGAATAGTAGCCAGGCACAGTGACTCACACTTGTATTCCCAAAACTTTGGGAGGCTGAGGCAGGAGGATTGCTTGAGCCCAGGAGTTTGAGACCAGCCTGGGCAACATAGGAAGATCTCGTCTCTACAAAAAAATTTTTCAAAAATTAGGCAGCATGGTGGTACGTACCTGTGGTCCCAGCGATTCTGGAGGCTGAGATGAGAGGATGACTGAGTCTGGGGGGTCAAAGCTACAGTGAGCCCAGCCTGGGCAACAGAGCAAGACTCCCTCTCAAAAAAAGAAAAAAGAATTGCTAAAAAAGTGAAATAAAAACAAAGATGTACAAAATACAAATCCATGTTTCTTATTGTTAGGCATAAAATAACATTTCCATAAATATAATAAAAACATAAAAGAGAAAAAATCACAAAATCAACATTGTTGCTCTATGTGTACAGATAATTAACATGTGCAATCACTACCCTCTTCATAACTTTGATTGCTCCATGGCCATAACTAAACAAAACTTTATGAATAAAATAGGATTCCCAAGTATTAGATGTCTATAGCACACAGCACCATTCATGTCAATATTTAAGAGTTTTAATGTGACAAATGAGTTTGCCTATTACCTGTTCAATCTTGGTTGAGTTGATAAAATACCACTTATAGGTAATAACATACATCTAAATTGTTTTCATGCTTTGTAACAAAACCGGTCTCACAGGGGTATTTTGATGGATGGATGGAATAAGATATTTCAGAGTAATTTCAGCAAGCTCAGGTCATTCATTTTTGATTTTTATACAAAATGGAGGAAAATTCATCTTCAATCCTTCATCAGTAGCCAGTTCCAACAGCTTATCTTCTAAAATTATAATGAAATTTAAATTATCTTTCTATGAAAGGCATTTCAGGCTCATGAATTGAGACCAGCCTATGTTCAGCTGACTTCTTTCTTGATGAACGAAGCAGAATGTTGATTTACATTCTGGCACAAGTTCCTTAAACTGGGTAACTAATCCAGAATGTTTTGCAGTCATGGCAGCTGTGCCATCAGAATATAATCCTACACAAAATCCTAAACTCCAGACACATTTATGAACAATGGAATCCTTTATAGTTTTATACAATTCACAGTTGTATTTATTGGCTATGAGGCTTAAAAAAATAAAAGAACTATTTCTTCCAATAGCAATCACATTGAAATCATACATATAATAACCGAATGGCCATAACTAGATCTGTGCATTCATCTAGTTGCAATGAGAAATACTCTGCTAATTTCATTTTTTCCCTGTGAGTTAACTTTCCATATCACTAGCCAATTCCCAAATATGTTGAGCTATAGTTTCACTAGAAAATGGCATTTGAGCTACTTCTCTTGCACAGTATCACCCAACATTTTTAAGCCAATATCTTTGATGCAGTCTTGCATTCATGTCTTGGCAATTGTATATATGTTTGATCTTAGCAATCCCAAATACTACTTTATAAGAAGCCTGCAAAGTTTCTTTCATGTGAAATACTTAACATCTGCTTCTGTCAGGTTTTAAATTCAATACTCCTTCTTTCAAAGAATTCTTTTGATTTTGCTCTTATTTTTTACATATGGTATGCAAATGCCACTTAAATTTTAATGGTTTCATTGCTTCATTAGTCAGTACAGTGCTATGAATAATACACTATAGTTTTAGCATTTTATCATCAATGATGACTACAAAGTGAACTCAACACATGAGAATTATACATCCAAATAAAATGAGTATGAACTTTTTTGGTCTCTATTTCTTCAGAATCAACTTCCATTGTCATTTGGTTTACTACAACTACATTTGCAATGTGTGTTGATTCTTGAAAAAGAAATCTTGTAAAACTTGTTTCCCAATTAGCCAATTAAGGTTAAAAATAAATTTTATAAAGTTTATATTCTTACTTTAGCTATTAGGTTAAAATATATGTACTTTTTTTGTTTGTTTGTTTTTTTGAGATGGAATCTCACTCCGTCGCCCAGGCTGGAGTGCAGTGGCGTGATCTCGGTTCACTGCAGCCTCTACCTCCTGGGTTCAAGCGATTCTCCTGCCTTATCCTCCCGAGTAGCTGGGGCTACAGGCATGTGCCACCACACCCAGCTAATTTTTGTGTTTTTAGTAGAGACAAGCTTTCGCCATGTTGGTGGAATTGGTCTCGAGCTCCTGACCTCAAGTGATCTGCCTGCCTCGGCCTCCCAAAGTGCTGGGATTATAGGCATGAGCCATCATGCCCGGCCAAATATATATATATATATATATATATTTTAAAGACTAGCTTGATTAATATGAAAATGATATAAATCATAAGTTATAAAAATAAATGCTTTCAACTAAATATATTTTATTTGTAAATTTAAAAATAAGTTTTAAAAAACTTAAAAAGAAATGATCTCATCTATTTATATTTTACTAACTTTTAGGTTATAGGTGACTAACCTGAATATATCACATGTTGAAAAGCAGTTGTATTGTCCATAACAGTATGGAATCTACATCATGTGTGATTCAGTATAGACCATACCATAGCTGGTCTATACCCTATTTAATGAGACAATGAACCAATGTCAGATTGGTACAAAGGTTTCTAAATGCTTACTCTCAATTTCTGTGCTTATTTCATGTGACCTAGTAACAAGCCATCTGTGGACTGACTGGTCCCTAGACCACCTCATAAATTGCTCTGCTCTGAAACCCAGGCCCAAGGCAAGGGCCCCTCTTTTGTGTGTCTCAGGGGAGCCCTGCTCCTGAATTATAAACTTTAATTATTGGCTACCTGCTAGACATATTTACATGGATAATGATAATAGTAAACTGTTATTAAAATCATAAAACTATCCGATACCGGGAGCTTAGCATGTGGCAGGAATATAACAATGAGTAAGAAAGAGGTTTCCAGCCTCACAAACCTTAAATTTTAGTGAGAAAAATAGGTATTTTAATTATTATGACATCTCTTTGAGATAGGTCTTGTCCACATTTTACAGATAGTTATAGAGGTTAATATGTCCAAGGTCTCAGAGCTAGCAAGTGGTGCATCAGAGACTCAAAACTAGGTCTTACTGGCCACAAACAAACACATGCTTTTCATCACTTCTCTATGTTGTGAAATCTCAAAATCTTGTTTTAAAAAACTAAACCTTGTTTTTTCTACCCAGTTCTCCAGAGCTCCCCATCACAACTAATGATGTTGTTGTCCTCCTTGTGTCTTGTAGCAGAAACCCAGAAACCTCACAATGGCTCTGTCACTTCCTCAGAGCATCTCTACCAACCTCCCATATCCTTCCTCTCCTCGTTTCCAGGCCTGATTCAGACCAAGAAATATCAGGTAGTAGCCTTCACGTCTTCCATGTCTCCCTCCTCCATTCTTCATGCTAAACATAAGGCATAGTAAATTATTTCCCTTCTTATAAACCCATACTTCATAAAGTGAAGCATTATATGAAGATGAACTCTTATCAAGTAATCATGGTGATCTACTAAAAATTTTGTATTTGAAAATTTGACCATAACTGTCTTCTTTTAAAAAAAAAAAAAGTTCACTTTCACAGTATCTATTTCAATGTTGTAGTTAGTCTCAACTTGCAAGCAGTTGTGAAAATGTGGTGCATCAGAAGTTAAGTGATACAGGAGCGTGAACGTCATTACTTATCTGGCTGTGGCATGACCTTCATGCGTGATAAAATTATACTCGCTTTTCTTTTACCACATCAATTTGTATGTTGATGATAAACTTTATCTATTTGATTTAATTACAGAATGAAACCCTAAATATCAGTCTACAGCTATGCTATAATGTGGCAGACTGGCTAGGTGTTCACCATGCTGTTCTATTTTCCTCCTGGATCCAGTAGACATTCTTCCAGGCAGGTGGGGCCACGTGGTTGAGTTCTGACTAAAAGGAGGCAGGTAGAAGTCAGGAGGGTGACCCATAAAACCTCTCCCAGAGTTTGCCATGTGATTTCCCTACTCCCATTTGCTGGGCAGAACTCAGAGATTCAACAGAGGACATTGAATATAAGAAGTCTGGGTCCTTGAATGACAGTGGGGAGGAGAGTCTAACCCCTCTCCAACCTACATTGGACTATTGCATGAGATGATTGTGCATTAAACTTATGCTGTGTTCAACCACTGATTGTTTGGGGTAAGAGCAGTAACTAATATACATAAATAAGTAGATGAATAAAATGGATACATTAAATGCATAAAATGTTTACTTTTTTGTTTTTGTTTTGTTTTTGAGATGGAGTCTCACTCTTGTCACCCAGGCTGGAGTGCAGTGGTGCAATCTTGGCTCACTGCAACCTCCGCCTCCCTGGGTTCAAGGGATTCTCCTGCCTCAGTCTCCCGAGTAGCTGGGACTACAGGCACCCACCATCACGCCCGGCTAATTTTTGCACTTTTAGTAGAGATGAGGTTTCACCATGTTGGCCAGGCTGGTCAAAATGTTTACTTTCTCATGAAATCTGTCTGTGGCAAAACTCTAAATAGTAGAGTTTAGGTATTCTAAATAGTGACCTGGATTTTCTAATAACAACCCAGAGGACTTTCCTGTTTGGATTTATTCAGGCTCAGGTGACAGAGCTATAAATTTATGTGGCTAAATATTTAGCTGTGTTGACAAAACTGTTCCTAGTAATTAATGGCACATCTGGAATTAAATTCTCTTTTTCTTTATCCTTTATTCTCTGTTTACAATCCCACCAGATGGTACACCTAGTTTAAATGGTCTTAAATAGAGTCCGGGAGCGGTGGCTCACACTTGTAATTCTAGCACTTTGGGAGGCTGAGGCAGGTGGATCACCTGAGGTCAGAAGTTCCAGACCAGCCTGGTCAACATGGTGAAACCCCGTCTCTACTAAAAATACAAAAATTAGCCAGGTGTGGTAGCGTGCATCTGTAATCCCAGCTACTCAGGAGGCTGAGGCAGGAGAATTGCTTGAGCACAGGAGGTGGAGGTTGCAGTAAGTCGAGAATTCGAGATTGCCCTCTGCACTCCAGCCTGGGTGACAGAGCAAGACCCTGTCTCCAAAAAAGGTCTTAAATAATGCCCACTTAACTAACTTTTTAGTTATTTCCTTCATCTGCGATTGTGTTTTCTCTTTTTGGGCTCAAAGCTTTTCTATAAAATTGTATTTAATTCCACAGTCCTTTTCTTTATTATTTGTTATCAGCATGATTTTATTTGTGACTAATTAGACCAATCCTCAAGGCAAGAAGAATTAAATAAAATAACATTTCTATCTTAGGAGACCCAAAGAAGTACAAGAGTTAGTTACAATTTTAATGGAGTTACAGATTTCCAGTAATAAAGATAATTAGGTAATAATATGATTTAAACTCAAGGAGATGGTCTAGGACACCCACCCTTTTTGAAAATTATAGAACCTCATTATGGTCACTATTAATAGGACTTGGGCTTCATGTGACCCACTAGAATTAAGTAAAAGGATGGAATCCTGTGGTCTGGATGGGAGCTTTCTGTGTACAATTAAGAAGCTCAGTGCACTGGGTCAAAAACATCAACTATGGTTTGGGCTGACATTATTTTCTCATTGAAAAGATTTATTATTAAATAGAAAAAAATGATGAAATAAATAAAACTCAAATTATTTATACTTTTATGTTAAGTTTAGAATAATCCGTGTTTTTCTGGTATTCTAAGTGCTTGCAGTATTTAAGAATTTGGCATTTTAAGGAATCTAGCAAGCTGTGATTCCAATTTAGAAAGAGTTAATTGGAGTGATTTAGACTTCAGAGGAATAAGATAATTTTACTTGGATTATAAGCAATAATGGAATAATTAAAAGAACTTAAGTTTAACCATCTTTGTAAATTTAATTAGATGTACAAGAATTACATAAATATACAATAAAGTTCATTTGATAACCAACTAAGGCAAAAAAATTTATTTATATTAAAATTATAAGTATAATTTTAAATGCTTAAAAGATTAAGCTGTAAAAGCTAAAATGTGATTATTGAACTCTTCTAGATTTGTATTAATAAATGCAACAATAAGATTTATAAGTTGACATCTTAAGAAAGAACAAAACTTTTTCAGTTGTCATTTAAAATGTAAAGGAATGTAGAAAAGACCTGAGCAATCTTTACAGGGCATGAAAGCCACCTCTAAGAGCACCAAAAATCTCCCCCGAAAATTTTCTTCTTTCTTTTTTCCCCTATTGTCCTGTAGCTGCCCCTGACACCAATATCTTCTTTTTCTTCTTCTAGCACCAAAATGCTATGCATCGCAAAATAAAAATTTAGAATGTGATCATCTTTAAGCAATAATTCGTAAAAAGTTTTGTAAATTGAAAATGAGAACTTTGCAGGAGAGGAAAATAAAGGGAAAAAGATTCTAAGCGGATTTATTACCACAAAACTGTATGTTTAAAAATGGTAAAGATGAGGCCAGGTTTTGTGGCTCATGCCTGTAATCTCAGCACATTGGGAGGCCAAGGTGGGTGGATCACCTGAGGTCAGGAGTTCGAGACCAGTCTAGCCAACATGACGAAATCCCATCTCTACTAAAAATACAAAAATTAACTGGGTGTGGTGCAGGTGCCTGTAATCCCAGCTACTCAGGAGGCTGAGGCTGGGGAATCCTTGAACCCAGGAGGTGGAGGTTGCAGTGAGCTGATATCTCACCACTGCACTCTAGCCTGGGCGACAGAGCGAGACTCCGTCTCAAAAAGAAAAAGAAAAAAAATGGTAAAGATGGTAAATTTCATATGTATATTTTACCTCAATAAAAAAAGGAAAAAGAAAAAAGTTTTAATGAAATGTTTGCTTTATTCTGTCTTTCATGTGGTCACTTACTGGACTTCTGGACATCGGTCTGTACAGGTACAGAAGCCCTCTCATGCCATAAAGGTAAAAGCAATAGCAATAACCTATTAACACTAAAACTGCAAAGAATTCACTCTTTTGCATGAGTGTGGCAGACGAATAATAAATGTGGATGAATAATTCTTTTTAGTCTCGGCATCCTTGAATTTGCTTGGTCCTTGAAGTAATCGCTTGCAGCATCCTTTACAAACTTCTTTTGAAAGTGACAGATGATAATCTTCCCCAACCCGAGCATCCTTGATATTGAAATTTGCAGTGTGAGGTTTCTAATAAGTCCATATGGGGTAGTGAAGCTCAAATGGTGCTCCACAAGCCCTCCAGGTTCCACAGGGACTCCGAGGCGACAGCCTGGGCCTCCTTCCTCCTTCAACCAGAGCAGCTTCACTTCCATCTCTTTTACATATCAGGCTTCTTGTCAGATTTCATTTAAGAGCAGCTTTCATAGCTTTGCAGATTCTGAAAACCACTGGGCCACAGTAGACTTTTTCCAGAGCAGTGGAAACACTGTGCGAGGAATGTAAACTGCCCAATGGGATGATATTAACTTGAGGGACCACTGGGCTGTTTTTTTTCTAAGAAATATAAAGAACTTCACAAGCACTGACTTGGGGAATTTATTAGCCCTTTAACTAAACTGTGGGGGCAACCACCCTACATTATTTCCTTTGGAAATAAGATCGTTCTTGTTTGCTTGGGTATTTGAAGACTCTTCTTGCTTATATTCAGAAACTTCTCTCATTTTATTTGGCACTGATGATGTAGCATAGCCGTGTGTGCCTGTGGGCTATTCAAGGTTGCCAGTGTGGCAGAACAAGTCTTTTTATGCCTGCTTTCCTAGTGCTCAACAGCTACTGAGGCTAAAGTAATAAGAGAGAGCTGTTTAAAATTTAACTCAAAACCAAGAAGAAGACAACAACTCTTAGCATAATACGAAAATGCTAGTAGGAGGTTTTGTTTTTGTGTTTGTGTTTTTCACTGTGTGCAAAAGCTCAGGTTGTTTTTTAGATGCTTTATTCTGTGGCCCTGCAATCAGACTGCCACAGGGGCCTCTGCGACTCTCTTGTTCCATTCACCTTTCAAGGTTTTATTTTATTTTATTTTGACAGAGTCTTGCTCTTGTCACCTAGGCTGGAGTGCGATGACGTGATTTCAGCTCACTGCAACCTCCATATCCTGGATTCAAGCAATTCTCTTGCCTCAGCCTCCTGAGTAGCTGGGATTACAGGTGCTCGCCACCACGCCTGGCTAATTTTTTTTTTTGTATTTTTAGTAGAGACGGGGTTTCATCATGTTGGCCAGGCTGGTCTTGAACTCCTGACCTCAGGTGATCCACCCACCTCAGCCTCCCAAAGTGCTGGGATTACAGGTGTGAGCCACCGTGCCCAGCCCACTTTTCAAGGTTTTAAGGACCTTCCACCCTACTTGACCCATCCCTCATCCATCACAGGAGCTTGAATTGACTGAGAATGACCAATACTAATGACCAATGACCGAGGCGGAGGTTGGGAGGCAACACAGGAAGTGGAATAGAAAGGGTTAGAGATGGCCGAGGGAATGTGTTTTGGGGGAAGAAGACATAAGGGAGAGGGGTATCAGGGTAGTAGGTGGTGATCTGAGTCACGTGAAGTACCCAGGCCTCTAGAGCCAGGGCCCTGTTTTATTAAAAATCTCCAAAACCTTTTTTGCCTTAGTTGAAACACAGGGTTTGAGCCTTCAGTAAGGACCTGAGTGAGGGTTCTTCAGGATTCTAAGTGTGTGCTTGACTTACAGCTCTACAATAAAATTATATTTTAGAGAAGATTTGAACCATTATTTTAAGATGTGGCAAAATACAGGCACAATGCTCTCTCTAGATTGGATCACACTTTTAAAAAAATCACAATGACATGGAAGTTTGAGGACACTTAGAGTCCAGTTGAAAAGATTTTCTGGTCTCTTACTTTTTTTTCCAATTTTTTTTTAAATTTTATTATTATTATACTTTAAGTTTTAGGGTTCATTTGCACAATGTGCAGGTTTGTTACATATGTATCCATGTGCCATGTTGGTGTGTTGCACCCATTAACTCGTCATTTAGCATTAGGTATTTCTCCTAATGCTATCCCTCCCCCCTCCCCCCACCCCACAATATTCCCCAGTGTGTGATGTTCCCCTTCCTGTGTCCATGTGTTCTCATTGTTCAATTCCCACCTATGAGTGAGAACATGCGGTGTTTGGTTTTTTGTCCTTGCGATAGTTTGCTGAGAATGATGGTTTCCAGTTTCATCCACGTCCCTACAAAGGACATGAACTCATCATCTTTTATGGCTGCATAGTATTCCGTGGTGTATATGTGCCACATTTTCTTAATCCAGTCTATCATTGTTGGACATTTGGGTTGGTTCCAAGTCTTTGCTATTGTGAATAGTGCCGCAATAAACACACATGTGCATGTGTCTTTATAGCAGCATGATTTATAGTCCTTTGGGTATATACCCAGTAATGGGATGGCTGGGTCAAATGGTATTTCTAGTTCTAGATCCCTGACGAATCGCCACACTGACTTCCACAATGGTTGAACTAGTTTACAGTCCCACCAACAGTGTAAAAGTGTTCCTATTTCTCCACATCCTCTCCAGCACCTGTTGTTTCCTGACTTTTTAATGATGGCCACTCTAACTGGTGTGAGATGGTATCTCATTGTGGTTTTGATTTGCATTTCTCTGATGGCCTGTGATGATGAGCATTTTTTCATATGTTTTTTGGCTGCATAAATGTCTTCTTTTGAGAAGTGTCTGTTCATATCCTTCACCCACTTTTTGATGGGGTTGTTTTTTTCTTGTAAATTTGTTTGAGTTCATTGTAGATTCTGGATATTAGCCCTTTGTCAGATGAGTAGGTTGCGAAAATTTTCTCCCATTCTGTAGGTTGCCTGTTCACTCTGATGGTGGTTTCTTTTGCTGTGCAGAAGCTCTTTAGTTTAATTAGATCCCATTTGTCAATTTTGGCTTTTGTTGCCATTGCTTTTGGTGTTTTAGTCATGAAGTCCTTGCCCATGCCTATGTCCTGAATGGTATTGCCTATGTTTTCTTCTAGGGTTTTTATGGCTTTAGGTCTAACATTTAAGTCTTTAATCCATCTTGAATTAATTTTTGTATAAGGTGTAAGGAAGGGATCCAGTTTCAGCTTTCTACATATGGCTAGCCAGTTTTCCCAGCACCGTTTATTAAATAGGGAATCCTTTCTCCATTACTTGTTTTTGTCAGGTTTGTCAAAGATCAGATAGTTGTAGATATGCGGTATTATTTCTGAGGGCTCTGTTCTGTTCCATTGGTGTATATCTCTGTTTTGGTACCAGTACCACGCTGTTTTGGTTACTGTAGCCTTGTAGTATAGTTTGAAGTCAGATAGTGTGATGTCTCCAGCTTTGTTCTTTTGGCTTAGGATTGACTTGGCGATGCGGGCTCTTTTTTGGTTCCATGTGAACTTCAAAGTAGTTTTTTCCAATTCTGTGAAGAAAGTCATTGATGGGGATGGCATTGAATCTGTAAATTACCTTGGGCAGTATGGCCATTTTCACGATACTGATTCTTCCTACCCATGAGCATGGAATGTTCTTCCATTTGTTTATATCCTCTTTTATTTCATTGAGCAGTGGTTTGTAGTTCTCCTTGAAGAGGTCCTTCACATCCCTTGTAAGTTGGATTCCTAGGTATTTTATTCTCCTTGAAGCAATTGTGAATGGGAGTTCACTCATGATTTGGCTCTCTGTTTGTCTGTTATAAGACATTCTGTATAAGAATGCTTGTGATTTTTGTACATTGATTTTGTATCCTGAGACTTTGCTGAAGTTGCCTATCAGCTTGAGGAGATTTTGGGCTGAGACAATGGGGTTTTCTAGATATACAATCATGTCATCTGCAAACAGGGACAATTTGACTTCCTCTTTTCCTAATCAAATACCCGTTATTTCCTTCTCCTGCCTGATTGCTCTGGCCAGAACTTCCAGCACTGGGTTGAATAGGAGTGGTGAGAGAGGGCATCCCTGTCTTGTGCCCATTTTCAAGAGGAATGCTTCCAGTTTTTGCCCATTCAGTATGATATTGGCTGTGGGTTTGTCATAGATAGTTCTTATTATTTTGAGATACGTCCCATCAATACCTAATTTATTGAGAGTTTTTAGCATGAAGAGTTGTTGAATTTTGTCAAAGGTCTTTTCTGCATCTATTGAGATAATCATGTGGTTTTTGTCATTGTTTCTGTTTATATGATGGATTACATTTATTGATTTGTGTATGTTGAACCAGCCTTGCATCCCAGGGATGAAGCCCACTTGATCATGGTGGATAAGCTTTTTGATGTGCTGCTGGATTCGGTTTGCCAGTATTTTATTGAGGATTTTTGCATTGATGTTCATCAAGGATATTGGTCTAAAATTCTCTTTTTTGGTTGTGTCTCTGCCACACTTTGGTATCAGGATGATGCTGGCCTCATAAAATGAGTTAGGGAGGATTCCCTCTTTTTCTGTTGATTGGAATAGTTTCAGAAGGAACGGTACCAGCTCCTCTTTGTACTTCTGGTAGAATTCGGCTGTGAATCCATCCGGTCCTGGACATTTTGTGGTTGGTAAGCTATTGATTATTGCCTCAATTTCAGAGCCTGTTATTGGTCTATTCAGAGATTCAACTTCTTCCTGGTTTAGTCTTGGGAGGATGTATGTGTCGAGGAATTTATCCATTTCTTCTGGATTTTCTAATTTATTTGCTTAGAGGTGTTTATAGTATTCTCTGATGGTAGTTTGTATTTCTGTGGGATCGGTGGTGATATCCCCTTTATCATTTTTTATTGCATCTATTTGATTCTTCTCTCTTTTCTTCTTTATTAGTCTTGCTAGCGGTCTATCAATTTTGTTGATCTTTTCAAAAAACCAGCTCCTGGATTCATTAATTTTTTGAAGGGTTTTTTGTGTCTCTATTTCCTTCAGTTCTGCTCTGATCTTAGTTATTTCTTGCCTTCTGCTAGCTTTTGAATGTGTTTGCTCTTGCTTTTCTAGTTCTTTTAATTGTGATGTTAGGGTGTCAATTTTAGATCTTTCCTGCTTTCTCTTGTGGCCATTTAGTGCTATAAATTTCCCTCTACACACTGCTTTGAATGTGTCCCAGAGATTCTGGTATGTTGTGTCTTTGTTCTCGTTGGTTTCAAAGAACATCTTTATTTCTGCCTTCATTTCGTTATTTACCCAGTAGTCATTCAGGAGCAGGTTGTTCAGTTTCTATGTAGTTGAGCGGTTTTGAGTGAGTTTCTTAATCCTGAGTTCTAGGTTGATTGCACTGTGGTCTGAGAGACAGTTTGTTATAATTTCTGTTCTTTTCCATTTGCTGAGGAGAGCTTTACTTCCAACTATGTGGTCAGTTTTAGAGGAGGTGTGGTGTCGTGCTGAAAAGAATGTATATTCTGTTGATTTGGGGTGGAGAGTTCTGTAGATGTCTATTAGTTCTGCTTGGTGCAGAGCTGAGTTCAATTCCTGGGTATCCTTGTTAACTTTGTCTCATTGATCTGTCTAATGTTGACAGTGGGGTGTTAAAGTCTCCCATTATTATTGTGTGGGAGTCTGAGTCTCTTTGTAGGTCACTAAGGACTTGCTTTATGAATCTGGGTGCTCCTGTATTGGGTGCATATATATTTAGGATATTTAGCTCTTCTTGATGAATTGATCCCTTTACCACTATGTAATGGCCTTCTTTGTCTCTTTTGATCTTTGTTGGTTTAAAGTCTGTTTTATCAGAGACTAGGATTGCAACCCCTTCCTTTTTTTGTTTTCCATTTGCTTGGTAGATCTTCCTCCATCCCTTTATTTTGAGCCTATGTGTGTCTCTGCACGTGAGATGAGTTTCCTGAATACAGCACGCTGATGGGTCTTGACTCTTTATCCAATTTGCCAGTCTGTGTCTTTTAATTGGAGCACTTAGCCTATTTACATTTAAAGTTAATATTGTTACGTGTGAATTTGATCCTGTCATTATGATGCTAACTGGTTATTTTGCTCGTTAGTTGATGCAGTTTCTTCCTAGCCTTGATGGTCTTTACAATTTGGCATGTTTTTGCAGTGGCTGGTACCGGTTGTTCCTTTCCATGTTTAGTGCTTCCTTCAGGAGCTCTTTTAGGGCAGGCCTGGTGGTGACAAAATCTCTCAGCATTTGCTTGTCTGTAAAGTATTTTATTTCTCCTTCACTTATGAAGCTTAGTTTGGCTGGATATGAGATTCTGGGTTGAAAATTCTTTTCTTTAAGAATGTTGAATATTGGTCCCCACTCTCTTCTGGCTTGTAGAGTTTCTGCCAAGAGATCAGCTGTTAGTCTGTTGGGCTTCCCTTTGTGGGTAACCCGACCTTTCTCTCTGGCTGCCCTTAACATTTTTTCCTTCATTTCAACTTTGGTGAATCTGACAATTATGTGTCTTGGAGTTGCTCTTCTCGTGGAATCTTTGTGGCGTTCTCTGTATTTCCTTAATTTGAATGTTGGCCTGCCTTGCTAGATTGGGGAAGTTCTCCTGGATAATATGCTGCAGAGTGTTTTCCAACTTGGTTCCATTCTCCTCATCACTTTCAGGTACACCAATCAGACGTAGGTTTGGTCTTTTCACATAGTCCCATATTTCTTGGAGGCTTTGTTCATTTCTTCTTATTCTTTTTTCTCTAAACTTCTCTTCTTGCTTCATTTCATTCATTTCATCTTCCATTGCTGATACCTTTTCTTCCAGTTGATCGCATCAGCTACTGAGGCTTCTGCATTTGTCATGTAGCTCTCGTGCCTTGGTTTTCAGCTCCATCCAGGTCCTTTAAGGACTTCTCTGCATTGGTTATTCTAGTTATCCATTCGTCTAATTTTTTTTCAAAGCTTTAACTTTTTTGCCATTGGTTCGAATTTCCTCCTGTAGCTTGGAGTAGTTTGATCGTCTGAAGCCTTCTTCTCTCAACTTGTCAAAGTCATTCTCTGTCCAGCTTTGTTCCGTTGCTGGTGAGGAGCTGCATTCCTTTGGAGGAGGAGAAGTGCTCTGATTTTTAGAGTTTCCAGTTTTTCTGCTCTGTTTTTTTCCCATCTTTGTGGTTTTATCTACCTTTGGTCTTTGATGATGGTGACGTACAGATGGGTTTTTGGTGTGGATGTCCTTTCTGTTTGTTAGTTTTCCTACTAACAGACAGGACCCTCAGCTGCAGGTCTGTTGGAGTTCGCTAGAGGTCCACTCCAGACCCCGTCTGCCTGGATATCAGCAGCGGTGGCTGCAGAACAGTGGATGTTGGTGAACCACAGATGCTGCTGCCTGATCGTTCCTCTGGAAGTTTTGTCTCAGAGGAGTACCCGGCTGTGTGAGGTGTCAGTCTGCCCCTACTGGGGGGTGCCTCCCAGTTAGGCTACTCAGGGGTCAGGGATGCACTTGAGAAGGCAGTCTGCCCGATCTCAGATCTCAAGCTGCATGCTGGGAGAACCACTACTCTCTTCAAAGCTCAGTTGAAAATGCAGAAATCACCCGTCTTCTGCGTCACTCACGCTGGGAGCTGTAGACCGGAGCTGTTCCTATTCGGCCATCTTGGCTCCTCCCCTACCTGGTCTCTTATTTTCTCCATGATATTCCATGCTAAGCAATATTCAATTTGCCCTTACCACTTGCAACACTGGTCTGAAAATGAAGCTTTTTATTTTGTCTGAATGACTCTGAGCCTTGAGCTGGCATTACCCACTAGACAGCACAATCCAGTAGATCCTTCCATGATTATAGAAATATTCCATATCTGCAGAATCCAATATGGTATCTACTAGCCACATACAGCTATGGAGCACTAGAAATGTGGTCAATGCCACTGAACAGCTGACTTTTTAATATTTTTAAATCAATTTAAATTTAAATACCCTCACGTGGCTAGTAGGTAATGTCTACATTCTTGGGGGTAGAAAAGAGAGGGCATGCTCATGCATTGCTGATGATTCCAGCAGTCCTGGTGGGCTGCATTTCCTAAGGTGGGAGGCGTCTTCTCAGTCATTTTATTATTTTTTTCAAGGAATAAATTATAGGCCCTTTGTGACAATCACTCATAATTTTCCTATGTCGTTTGGGATGCCAAAGGGCAAGCTTCTACATATTTCTAATAGAAATGTTAAACAGCAAGCAGGCACAATCTTTAAGAAGATTTTGGGCAAAATAGAGCCTTTCTCTGGGAAGGGGCACCCAGAGAACTTTGAACCAATAGTCCAGTCTTTTAATTCTACCTGCTTTCTATGAGAAGGAAAAACTGTTACCTAGTGATGTCAGAGGTCCCAGATCCTGGGCAAGATAAGTTCCTGAGGTCCTCTATCACTATTACCCTTCCCTATAATGACAGGAGACCTTATGCTGGAGAAAACGGTAACTCCCTCTGGTCAGCAATTTGACTACATCCAAATCCAGTTATTAGTCCAACATAACTGTGATTTTGAACACTTATTTATTGGGCACCTCTTCTGTGCTAGGTGCAAGGGTTATCTCCTGGAATCTTTATAACAATGAAATCAATACTATTATTATCCAATTATGTAACCAAGGAAACTGATGCTTAGCAAGGTTAAGTAGCTTGCTCATGGATCAAGGTGAGTGGTGGAGCAAGCGGGTAAACCCAGGTGTGTCTGAGGCCACAGCCTATGCTCTAGTCAGCAGGTAATCATCGATCTCTCTGGAATATCCACAGTTGGAAAGCAAGGACTTTGCAACTTGCTGCTGAATGTATTTCTTTTCTTTTTTTAGACCGAGTCTCGCTCTGTCACTAGGCTGGAGTGCAGTGGCGTGATCTTGGCTTATTGTAACCTCCACCTCCCAGGTTCAAGCGATTCTCCTGCCTCAGCCTCCCCCGTAGCTGGGACTACAGGCACACACCAACACGCCCAGCTAATTTTTGTATTTTTAGTAGAGACGGGGTTTCACCATGTTGGCCAGGATTGTCTCGATCTCTTGACCTCATGACCCACCCACGTTGGCCTCCCAAAGTGCAGAGATTACAGGCATGAGCCGCCGCGCCCAGGCGCCACTGAATGTATTTCTTACCACCAATCTGTTCAGTTATTACTATTCCTTTCCCCTTTCCTAAATACCATGGGAAATGAAGCATAAAGCACTCAAAGACCAAGGAAAAGGCAACATTCAGGATTCAGTTCCAGAATGTCTGCCTCTTCCAGACCCATGCTCCCACCAGTTGGCCATGCATTCTCAGCTTGCATGCCTATGCCATCTGTCTCTCCTGACCCTGAAGAAAGCTTCTATTCACTCCATGAGCACCTGCACCTGCACTGAGTCAATAGTGAGTGGCTGCTGTCTGCACCAAAATCCATTGCTCAATATTCTTTCTTCTCCACTCCAAATGGTTCCTCATTTCTGTGAAAGCCCACATGATCTTACCATATGTCTGGTTGTCTTGGTAATAAACACATTTTTAAAAACAAATATGTCAGCATCATTTTGTTTTCTTTCATTAGTGGTCTCATGTTATAGTCATAACAGGTTGCATAATTGTTACCTCTAGTACAAAATAATGCTATTGTCTTTTCTCTTTGAGGCTATTATCTAGTTACATTGCTTGTGACTAGCTAAGGAGGATATTGTAGAAAAACAAAGAACTTCAAGGTAGACAGACCTGACTCTGGCTTTATCATCCATTCATTTAAAAATATTTATTCAAGGCCAGGTGCGGAGGCTCATAGCTGTAGTCCCACACTTTGGGAATCCGAGGCGGATGGATCACCTGAGGTCAGGAGTTCAAGACCAGCCTGGCCAACATGGTGAAACCCCATCTCTACTAAAAAATACAAAAAATTCGCTAGGCGTGGTGGCACACGCCTGTAATCTCAGCTACTTGGGAGGCTGAGGGAGAAGAGTTGCTATATATATCAGGACCTACTATGTGCCAGCAATAATAATGTATTGATTGATATATGCCTGGCACATAGTAGGTCCTGAATAAATATGTGTGTGTATATATATGTATATATATATATATATGCATGTATATATATGTATATACATACATATATATACATATATACATATATACCCACACATATATATACACATACATATATATACATATATATATACACATACATATATATATATATACACACACACACACACACATACATATATATATACATACACACACACACTCAGGACCTACTATGTGCCAGGGATCATTTTAAGTGCTGGGATAAAGCAGTGAATAAAACACCAGACATGGTTGCTCATTCCTCTAATCCCAGTGCTTTGGGAGGGTGAGACAGGAGGATGACTTGAGGCTAGGAGTTTAGGACCAGCCTGGGCAACATAGCAAGGCCCCCATCTCTAAGAAAAACTTTTTAAAAATTAGCTGAGCATGGTGGCACATGCTTATAGTCCCAGCTACCCAGCTACTTGGGAGGCTGAGGTGGGAGGATCGCTTGAGCCCAGGAGTTCAAGGCTGCAGTGAGCTGTGATTGAGCCACTGCACTCCAGCCTGGGCAACAGAGCAAGACTGTATAAAAAAAAAAAACAAAAAAACAAACAAAAAAAACACTGTCTTCATGGAGCTTACATTCAAGTGGAGTGAGATAGACATTAATCAAGACAAATGAGGAGAAAAAGGTATATTAGCCAATGATATGCTGAGGAGAAAAATAAAGCAGGGAAGGGGCATAGGAAATGTTAAAATTGGAGTAGCCAGGAAAGGCCTAACTGAGAAAATGTCATTTGAGTCAAGGTTTAAAGGAGGTGAGGCAATGGATGTGCACACATTAGTCTAAATTTCTAGATACTTGATTTACTCAACTCCAAAGTGGGAACAAAAGCCACCTTGTTAATGAATTATTCTGAGGATCAAGCCCAGTCATAAAGAGTATGTGGCCCAGGCATTGAATGGGTACATGACGGCAGCTGGCATTACTGTTCATCATCACCAGCAGCAGCAGTGCCATTAGAAACAGCCACTTGCTGGAACTGGAGATGGGTTATTTATACGTTTATTATCCTCAAATGACCCTGCTGAGGAAACTCAGGTAATAGTTGGATTCTGAATATTGAATGAAATATGCTAGCCTTGGAGGAGGGACCTGTGGTTTCAGTATTTCTATCAGAATCTTGGCAGGAAATAGAGGGTGCCCTCATATTGGATAATTTGAAGAATTTAAAAGAAGGCTATTTAAAAGATCGGCAAAGTGTAGGGAAAAGGGTAGTGCAGTGCCCAGAATTAGTAATGACAAGCACTGCTACCACCCCTCTGTCCCCCATCCATGCCCAGACCTGACAGGACAAGAGGAGAGGGTGCTTACCAGAAGGCAGAGTCAGAGGGCCCCATGGAGAGGGCGCATGACGGGGCATGTGTGGCCTTTAGTGGGGAGATACAGCCAGTCTGCAGTGACTCCACCGAAAGAGAGCTGGAGAGTGAATATACCAGTGTCATTCTCCTTAAGCCCATCAGGTCTCCCCACTGGCCAGCCCAGCTCGAAGTCCCAGGGCAAGAGAGCCTGTGGAGCCACTCCTGCAGGTCAGCCTCCCAGGGACCAAGCAGGTGGAGAGGATGGGAGGAGCCCAGGCAGACACCTAGCAGAGTAGCGAAAGCAAATCAGTCGTGACTCCCAGTGAGCCAGGCCACTCACTCTTACTATTCTCCTCTTTGTTCAGGGAAAGCAACCCAGTTCTTTCCTTCCTTAAACGACCCTTTCACCACATTTTTTGCTTTCCTCTGGGTACTGCTCTTCCTCCTGCCCCTCCTAAGATGCGATATTTGGTCACGTGTTTTGAGACATCACCAGATACATTAAAAATAAGGCCCAGTTGTGCATAAAGCCAGAGACTATACTGCTAAGCCCAGCCCATCTCTACCCCAGGAATGGTACTGGGACAAAGGTGAGATGGTCAGTTTGTCACTCACCGACATGAAAAAGGCAAGGCCAAACATGGTCTTGACCAAAAGTGTATCAGCGTCACCGTTTTATTTTTTTAATGGGGCTCAAGCTATGACATTAAGTAAAAAAGGAACCAGATGTAAAACCATGTAAACAATACAATCTCAACCATGTAATAATTATGTTGATGTATAGAAATAAGACTAAAAAGAAATACTCAAACTCTCTGAACTGATTATGGAATGTAGATTAGGATGATTTTTTTAAATCCCTCATACATATTTGTCAAAGTTTTATCAATGAAAAGTTGTTCCTTTTAAAATAAAAAACAAACCAGTAAAAGCTTGTTGCTTTTTTTTTTTTTTAATAGAAGGAACATGACCTGTTTCCTATAATTCACATCTCTATTTATCTCCCTAGTAAGTTATAACTTTCATTTGTGGGAAACTTTATTCCAGGATCACTAAAAAAAATTTTTTTTACTAAACTGATTACTTTGCTGTTTGTAAAGAAAATGATTTTATAGATAATTTTGTGGTTTTTTTGTTTTTTGTTTTTGTTTTGTTTTGTTTTGTTTTTTGGAGATGGAATCTCGCTGTGTCCCAGGCTGGAGTACAGTGGTGCAATCTCGGCTCACTGCAACCTCCGCCTCCCGGTTTCGAATGATTCTCCTGTTTTAGCCTCCCGAGTAGCCACCCGGGATTACAGGTGCCTGCCACCACGCCTGGCTAATTTTTGTATTTTTAGTAGAGATGGGGTTTCACCATGTTGGCCAGGCTGGTCTCAAACTCCTGATCTCAAGTGATCCACCCACCTTAGCCTCCCAAAGTGCTGAAATAACAGGCGTGAGCCACCATGCTTGGCTGATAATTTCTAAAAAGAGAATGCTAAGCAATTTAAAATATATTTTCTAAATACTGGTTTACTTTTGATTCATGTTTATATGTATAATACTAAAAGTATGCTTTGAGAGCTTCAGTCCGTGGGCGCCAAGTTTATTCTCACCAGCTACTAAAATTCTTAGGCTAGAAATATATAATTATAAAACATTAAATGTAATCTAATTATCATTTTCTTATATTGAATTAACCACAAAGTGGATCCAGAGAGACTGCTGTTTTAGTGCAGTGCAATCTTTTCTTTACTCTAAGCCCAATCCTGTTTTGCTCAACGAATCTTTTCTGAGTACATGGCAGGTATGCCTGGCACTGGATTAGGCTCTAGGAATACAGCAAAGAATCAGACAAAGCTCCTGCCCTTAAGGAGTAGTAGCAGCAAAGACAGAAGTCTAAGGAAATGATTTCCATCCAGCGCAGGAACAGCAAAAGCTAACGGCAGCGGGTTATGAAAGCCCAGAAAAGCCACTCAAGTAAAATAAATAAATAAATAACAAATAAATAAATCCACCTAACCTACTCGCTGCTGAGCTTGCCAACTCCTTGGTGACTGGAACTCTTTGTTTTTTATTTTTCACTGGGCTAATCAGGATGGAGTTCAGTGTAACCAGGCTTGAGTGGTAAGAGACGTCTCAACAGGCCTGATTCTGCTCAGCTGCCCACGCCCTCATCACCCTTTCAAAGGTGAGGAGAGCTGCATCCTCAAGAGACAGGAGCAATGACTCACTGAGGCCAGCTGCCCCCTTCAAGGCGGCATCTCTTAATTCAGGACAGCATTCCCTGCTTGCTTGGGAGAACCATCTGCTTGCAAGTTGCCAAGAAGTTACAAAGTTGGCTTTGGTGGTGAAATGGAGAAGACAGACAGTGAAGAATAAAATAATGCTAAAGAATTTGGACTTTTTTGGGGAAAAAAAGGCTTCATTTTTGGGAAACGTGGAGTGCTGTGAATGGTGGATGGTTTTGTCATAGGCTGAGGAGCCGCTGCAGGTGATGAGCAGAGAGCTGTTGCATAGAATGTAGGCAGAGATGGTGTTCAGGTGGCGTGCCCTGGTTCAGCCGAATAGCAGATCATGGTAAAGTCTGCTCTACCCAGTTGGTACTTGTGCCAAGCAATGCCAATTATTAAATGCTTGGACCATCTTCCCTACAGGTATGTGTACATTAAATAGCTATGTCAGCAGACAGGTACCTTTCTCGTTGTTCTCTTAAGCCTGTTTATGTTTAGTCACTGAGTTGTAAATTCTTACCGTAATGGAAGAGTTAATGCCATAGGTTTTAGTTCAGGCATGCCTTAGTTTGGGGCTTAAATGTGACTGTGTTTGTTTGTCTATAGAGACAGGGTCTCTCTCTGTCACCCAGGCTGGAGTGCAGTGGTGCAATCGTAGCTCACTATAATCTCAAACTCCTAGGCTCAAGTGATCCTCCTGCCTCAGCCTCCAGAGTAGCTAGAACTACAGGTGCACACCACCATGCCCAGCTAATATTTTAAATGTTCTGTAGAGACAGAGTCTTACTATGTTGCCCAGGTTGGTCTCGACCTCCTGGACTCAAATGATCTTCCTGCCTTGTTCTCCCGAAGCACTGGGATTACAGATGTGAGCTACCGTGCCTGGCTGTGACTCAGTTTAGATTTGGAATATTTGATGATATTAGAATAATTCATCATGTAGACCTTCTCTTTTTAAATAATATCCTGAAGAATTTTGGTAAATTTTACCCGCATCTTGTAAGCAAATCTTCACCTTTCCCATACAATTACATCATTCTCTCTAGACCTGTGAATTCTTTAAAAACCTCAATCTTTTATAATTATATGAAGCTTGCCTTCTTTAAGACGTCTTTTGTTATTGGTTGTAATTAGAGCCCCCTAAATATTTTAAATGCTTCTTTAATAAAATGGAAAGTCAGGATTCAAAACCTATTAAAACTCTGCCATGTTGTCCAGCTGTCCCGGCCACTCTTTTAGCTGAAATCCTAAAAGCTGTCTGAGATCTGGAAGAGATCTGGAACAACTGGGACCCAAAGTGCCGTGGAAATCAGCAGATTGGCCACACTTTACTCTGGTTTCATTCTGTCACAATGACTCTAAACTATCTATTTCAGCCCAAGGCCAAAGGCTCTGTCGACTGACCAAAGTTACAAACCACAGCAAAACTTTTTTTGCCAATTGTCCACCGCAAGTTAATAAGTGAGAAAGTTTAGGGCCCCTGGCACAGTGTTCTTTTTTCAGGAGTGAAAATGACTTTTTATTAGCCACCCCAGCGTTGCCTTTTTTTTCTTTTCTCATTCCTTTCTTGCTGGAACAAAGATTTAGACCACCAGGATTGTAGAACTAATTAAAACATCAATTTGTTACCAATAAGAAACTTAATTAGCAGAAGGAAAAATGTAATAGTGGAGATAAATGGAAAGAGTGCCAAGCTCCTGAAAGGTGATAGCTAGTATTCGTAAAGCTGTCTGCTGTTTACCCTCGCTGTTTTGCATACTTAACCTTATTCAATCCTGACAGTGGTTGCTATTCTCCCTTTTACAGGTGAGGAACTGAAATTGAGCACTTGAATGCTTGGAACCACATATCCAACCAATGGCAGTCATTATCCTCTCAAAGCCAGCTCACTTGTTTTCAAGACACTTTATGTGGAGCCACAGCTACCTCATGTACTGGGAGCACCACTCCTGAAGAAGCTGTCTCAGCTTCAACGCAAGGAAGAAAGTCTGACTAGTTAGGTGGAACATGGGATCTGTAAAGCATGGTGCTGTGCAAGAGGTGGTGGAATGCACAGGCGAATGGTCTCTGGAGACTCTAGCAATCATTCTGAAGTCTGTGTTCAAGCAGTAAACAAACAGCACACTCAGTAACCAGTATTCTTGCAAAGGTGGAGGATGGTAATTACATTCCGTGACTAGAATCAATGGGAAGTCATTAATACTACTGGCCCTGAAAGGGTAAGGGAAGGAAGTTACCAGCGAGAGCTGTTGCTAGTGGCCTGGGGCTAACCTGACAAGTGCTCTGACTTGGGTGGCAGTATTAGGTAGAGAAAAGTAGCTACAGCCAAATGATAGCCTGGTACAGAAGGAGCCAGGGAATAAACAAGCTGACCACTCTCTCCTTGTTATCTGATCTTTTGCTGGTGCCTCTCACTGGCTAAGCCCAACTGGAAGTCGGGGGCACAGGAACCCAGGCGATGCCATCTGTGGAGGTCAGCCTCCCAGGGCACAAGGTATAGTGGAGATGAGTGAAGAGTGGGTCTGGAGTAGGGTGGGCAAATGGAGAATATCTAGAACAGAAGCTTTTTCCAGACTAAGACCATATCATCCTACCCTTGAGGGCTCCATTTCCTGGCAGATTGCAAGCAGCATATAGGACTTCAGGATTCTTTCCTCTTTTTTTCCCCCTCAGGAACACTGCTTCCTTATCTCAATAATGACTTGAAAATTGCTCGATACTTTGGGGTATTGGATATTAAGGTGCTTATGTAAATTGCTTATAGTCCTATAGACGAAAAAGACATCATGATGATATTGCGGATTTGCACTCAACATCCATCCCACTTTAAGCGTGCTTTTTTATGCTACAAAGCCTGGAATGCAAAAAAAAAAAAACAAAAAAAACAAAATGAAAGCAAACCAGGGGCCATAACATCTTCCCCTCCTGCTCTTTCTGCTCATAACCATGGCCATGGAGCTGTTGGTTGCAGGTGATCAGAGGTGGGGTCTGGGGTGTCCACTTTGCTGGTGCAGATTGCAGCAAGGTAATATAATGCTGAGACTGGAATAGTCACCAGATCGTAGTGACTTCCTGATTGTGGTGGACTCCCAATTGTGGCAGTGGTGACATGATTTAAGAGCCAGTGGCTTTTTAGATCATGGAGGCAACAGCAGTTCTGTTGGCAACGTGGCTTTGCTGATGGTGTGTCTTAGTCCATTCAGGCTGCTATAACAAACTACCCTAGACTCAGATGTCTCATAAACGGTATTTCGCACAGATCTGGAGACTGGGAAGACGAAGATCAACCTACCAGCAGATTCAGTGTCTGATAGAGGTCTGCTTCCTGGTTCACAGGTAGCCATATTTTCACTGTAACCTCATGTGGTAGAGGCGGGCATAGGATCTCTCCAGGGTCTCTTTCATAAGGGCACTAATCCCATTCATGAGGGCTCTGCCCTCAGGACCTAATCTTCCAAAGGCCCCATCTCCAAATACTATTCCATTAGGGACAGGGTTTCAACATATGAATTTTGGGAGCAACACAAACATTCAGTCCATAGCATGGTTCAACCTAGATTCTTACATGAAGCTCAGGGTTCCAAGAGTAGTATTCCAGTAAATAAGGAGGAAACTGCATGATCTTTTATGATCTAGCCCTAGAAATCACACGGTATCATTTCCACCATACTCTCTATGTCCACCTAGATTCAAGGAGTGGGGACTTAGATGCCACTTCTAGATGGGAGGAGTGTCAAAAAATTTGCAACAATGATTTAGAGCCATCACAACTCCCTCCACAAACCCCTTGTCCCATCATTCCACTTACCCTGGGCTCTAGTCAAAGCCTTCACCTGGAATGGTTTAAATACTTGAAGAATCTCACCTTTAGGTCAAGAGCTAGACACAGTACAGATACTGCTGCTCCTAACATTGTGTTTAATAGAGAATTAAAGGTGAAACCTTTTTTTTTTTTTTTTGAGACGGAGTCTCACTCTGCTGCCCAGGCTGGAGTGCAGTGGCACGATCTCCGCTCACTGCAAGCTCCACCTCTTAAGGGTGAAACTTTTTGACTAGCTTCCTAATGTTTTGAAATTTCCATTACATTGCCAGAAAAGGAATCAAAATATAGTCTTGCCTAGAAAAGGAGAGAAACCTTACTTTTGGTAATCCTTGGACCAGCATGTTACCAAAATAGAAACTTGGACACACAAGATTAAAATGTGGGTCTAGTGATGAGTTGAGAGAATTGTTCCAGAATCAAGGCCAAAACCTAGGTTCTCCAGCTAAGGCATAAGATCATAGCAGATTGCACATCAAAATTCACTTGATTCTGTCATTATCTTCATATCCTCCTGAGTAACTGCATGGTTGGTCTGCGAACCGAGAGAGCTAAGCCTGGTATTGGGTGCTTTGCTTCTGGGTCAGAAAAGAATGTGCTGCTCCGCAAGTTATTGATCTTCAATAACACTGACCAATATACATTTGTTGAGTAGATCCTATGTTTCAGGCATTGTTAGGCTCAGGGCAGATGTAGAGAAACAGATAGTGTTTTTCCCTGAAGGAGCTCAAATCTCATAGAGGAGATAGCAATAGATGAGTGAGCAAATAATCACAATACCATGTGATAAAATAGTATACCTGATCACCTCAATAGATGCAGAAGAAGCATTTGACAAAATCCAGCATCCTTCAAGATTAAAACTCTCAGCAAAATCGGTGTACAAGGCACATCCTCAGTGTAATAAAAGCCATCTATGACAAACCTACAGCCAACATTACACTGAATGGGGAAAAGTTGAAAGCATTTCCTCTGAGAACTGGAACAAGGCAAGGATGTCCACTTTCACCACTTATAATTCAACATAGTGCTGGAAGTCCTAGCCAGAGCAATCACACAAGAGAAAGAAATAAAAGGCATCCAAATTTGGTAAAGAGGAAGTCAAACGGTCACTGTTTGCTGATGCTATGATTGTATGCATAAAAAACCCTAGACTCCTCTAAAAAGCTCCTACAACTGATAAAAGAATTCAGCAAATTTTCCAGATACAAAATTAATGTACACAAATCAGTAGCTCTCCTGTACACCAAGAGCAACCAAGCTGAGAATCAAATCAAACTCCTTTTACAATAGCTGCAAAAAATAAAATACTTAGGAATATACCTAACTGAGGAGGTGAAAGACCTCTACAAGGAAAACTACAAAACACTGCTGAAAGAAATCATGATGACACAAACAAATGGAAACACATCCCATACTCATAGATGGCTAGAATCAATATTGGGAAAATGACCATACTGCCAAAAACAATCTACAAATTCAATGCAATTCCCATTAAAATACCACCATCATTCTTCACAGAACTAGAAAAAAAATTCTAAAATTCATATGGAACCAAAAAAGAGCCCACATAGCCAAAGCAAGACTAAGCAAAAGGGACAAATCTGAAGGCATCACATTACCTGATTTCAAACTATACTATAAGGCCATAGTCATCAAAAGAGCATGGTAATGGTATAAAAATAGGCACATAGACCAATGGAACAGAATAGAGAACCCAGAAATAAACCCAAATACTTGCAGCCAACTGATCTTCAGCAAAGCAAACAAAAACATACAGTGGGGAAAGAACACCCTATTCAACAAATGGTCCTGGGATCATTGGCGAGCCACATGTAGGAGAATGAAACTGGATCCTCACCTCTCAGTTTATACAAAAATCAACTCAAGATGGATCAAGGACTTAAATCTAAGACCTGAAACTATAAAAATTCTAGAAGAGAACATTGGAAAAAACCTTCTAGACATTGGCTTAGGCAAGGATTTCATGACCAAGAACCCAAAAGCAAATGCAATAAAAACAAAGATAAATGTCTGGGACTTAATTAAACTGAAGAGCTTTTGCATGGCAAAAGGAACAGTCAGCAGAGTAAACAGACAACCCACAGAGTGGGAAAAATCTATACATCTGACAAAGGACTAATATCCAGAATCTACAATGAACTTAAACAAATTAGCAAGAAAAAAACAAACAGTCCCATCAAAAAGTGGGCTAAGGACATGAATAGACAATTCTCAAAAGAAGATATACAAATGGCCAACAAACATATGAAAAAATGCTCAACATCACTAATGATCAGGGAAATGCAAATCAAAACCATAATGCAATACCACCTTACTCCTGCAACAATGGCCATAATAAAAAAAAATAGATATTGACATGGATGCGGTGAACAGGTTACATTTTCTACACTGTGGGTGGGAATGTAAACTAGTACAACCACTATGGAAAATAGTGTGAACATTCCTTAAAGAACTAAAAATAGAACTAACATTTGACCCAGCAATCCCACTACTGTGTATCTACCCAGAGGAAAAGAAGTCATTATATGAAAAATATACTTGTGCACACATTTTTATAGCAGCACAATTCACAATTACAAAATCATGGAACCAATCCAAATGTCCATCAATCAGTGAGTGATAAAGAAACTGTGGCATATATATACACGATGGACTACTACTCAGCCATAAAAAGGAATGAATTAATGACATTCACAGCAACCTGGATGGGACTGGAAACTATTATTTTAAGTGAAATAGTTCAAGAATGGAAAACCAAACATTGTATGTTCTCACTCATAAGTGGGAGCTAAACTATGAGGATGCAAAAGCATAAGAATGACACAATAGACTTTGGAGACTCAGTGGAAAAAGGGTGGAAAAGGGTTGAGGAATAAAAGACTACAAATAGGGTTCAGTGTGTACTGCTCAGGTGATGGGTGCACAAAAATCTCACAAATCACCACCAATAAACTTACTCATGTAACCAAATATCACCTGTTCCCTAAAACCTAGGAAATAATTTTTTTTTTTTGAGACAGAGTCTTGCTCTGTTGCCCAGGCTGGAGGGCAGTGGTGCAATCTCGGCTCACTGCAAGCTCTGCCTCCTGGGTTCATGCCATTCTCCTGCCCCAGCCTCCTGAGTAGCTGGGACTACAGGTGCCTGCCACCATGCCCGGCTAATTTTTTGTGTTTTTTTAAATAGAGACGGGCTTTCACCAGGTTAGCCAGGATGGTCTCAATCTCCTGACCTCGTGATCTGCCCGCCTCAGCCTCCCAAAGTGCCCAAAGTGCTGGGATTGCAGGCATGAGCCACTGCGCCCAGCCAAAAAAAATTTTTTAATTAAGTGCTAAGTGTTATAGGTGCACAAAAAAGGGAGTGACCTGTTTTAAAGCCTTTGGTAAAAGATGACTTTTGAGCTGGGTTTTCTCAGGTTAAGAAGATAGCAAGAGCCTCTTGAATAGAGAAAACATCCCGTGAACAATATTGAGGTGCGAGACTGTGTTATATACAAAGAACAATGGATAATGCAATGAAATTGGGCTGTTGATTTTAAGGAGGGTGAGGTGGAAGTGAAAGCTAGAAAATGGATTTGGGTTGGATTTTCAAGGTCTTTATATTCCAGGCTAAGTTTGGGGGTTTTACTCATAAACAATAGTCGAGGATGCAAAAGAGTAGAAAATGTGGCAAAACACGCGTGCTATACAAGCTGTTTTTAATCAGTGAGGCCAAGAATGTTCTGCGACTCAGAGCTTCGTCATCTTTGATATTTTGCACACCTCTCTTGGAGCCAGACTCCAACTGCAAATTTCAGACTTTCTCTTACGTTTATGACCTTGTGTTTTTCAAAAAGTTTAAGATTTCACATTGCTGCTATGTTCCATCCAGTGAAAACAAGGTTACCTGCCAGAAATAATCTGAAAGGCAAACAGTACCAGTTTCTCTGTTATGTCATTCATTTCCAAGTAAAGAATAGATCAACAAACAGACAAAATCCTTTTTGTCCCCGGACAGAAGAATTTAAAAGGTTAACTTTATACATGTTGGTGGATTGTTTTCCCCTACATGTGGTACAAACCACCCCCTAGAGGCAAATTACTTAAACCAACTCTCTTAACCACACATACATATTTATGCAGTCAGCAGTGGGAGGTGTGGAGGGCAGGGGAATCCAGGTGACTCAGTATGTCTGGCATCTGGGTCAGGAATTTCAACCGATGGCAGAGGGGTTGCCACCATAATAGGTGCTACATATGAACTGCCACCAAATCACTGCATGTGATTTGTGCTGTGTGAGGTCCTTACAGATCTGTTTTGAGGCTAGGCAATCCTTAATGTGAAGCAGCTTTAATTTTTTCCAGCTCATTCAGCATGGACGGCCTGGAGGACTTGCTTTCCTGCTAGCTTCTTAGGTGTCTAACTCCTAGTTAGTTGTAGTAAGTCTGTCTTGGAGTTTAAATTTTCCCAATATTGACATAAATCACTGCACACTGGGAAATTTCTAGGTGGCTCACCTATATGTAGCACATGGTGCCCAACGTGGGGGAACGTTAATTTTTCTCTCCCATTTCTTTTAAGTGAAACTGCCATGAAAAGTAGACATTGAACCGTATTTTAATCAATATTGTTCCTCTTTCTTGCTGTGGAGATATCCAGTTACCTTGCACAGACAGATCTTTGTCTTAGGAAGATCCACCTGCTTGGCTCCTTTTAGCAAAGGGGCCCAGATGTTGCTGCAAATAAATTCCAAACTGGCACAAAAGCCAAGGAGATTCAAAGGAGAGGGATAGGGATGCCAAGCCCCTTCCTTCTTTGAGATGTTAACAAAACATCTATACTGGATTAAACTGGCCGCAGTACAAGGCCACCAGGCAGACAGCACTATGACCCCAAGGAGAAGCTCACCTCTGGAGAGAACAATGTGGCACAAGATTTCAGTTTCTTCCCAGGGCCTGGGTTGTCATGGCAGATGGTTCGACACGGGCTGATGTGGGAGACCCTCCTCTCTGACCCTCCTAGACACTCTACCACTGTGGGTGGCCTTGAGGAAATGCCCAAGAGTGCGTTTAAGCCGTATAGTTCTCTTTCTCAAAAACTTTTAGTTTTTGACTTAACATCTTAAATATAAACATCCCATCTTCATATTCAAGGCCCCAAAATCTGACCCTGAAGTTCTTTCCGCAGGTTGTTTTCCCAAATGACCCCTACAAGGTTGCTCTGGTCAGTTGACTTGAATAGCCTGATATGCTTCTTTCTCACCTCCTTGCCTTTGCTTGGTTGGAAATACTCTCCCTCTTTCTACGTATCAACACCCTGCTCAACCTCTGAGACCCAGCTCATATGTAACTTCCTCCAAAACTCCTCTCCTAAATCCCTCCCACCAAGATTTCCTTCTCTGGTTTACTTTTCTCTTGCACGTTTCCACTGCTCTTTATGCACTTATGTACTGGAGCCTCATCAGTTTCTAGCCTGTACACTGAAAGACACCATTGTAGGTACTGTGAGTTGCAGCCCACAAGCACAGGAGATCTGTATACGGTTAATGAATTGCAACAAATTGTATTGTCAAAGGTCACACGGCTGGTTAGCGATAGCAACAGAAGTAGCAATCACCTTTCCTGACACCTAATCTGATAGTGTCTCAGTAAAATAAACCGGAATCCTCTTTTCTTCTAAAACTTACATGTATGGCTTAAAAAGTATGACATGTATGGTATATATCATAAAAAATCTTTTAATATGTTCTTTATCACTTCTTTCTGGCTATAAGTAGCCCTCCCAGTTGTCAATGAGAAGTGTGCTTACCAGGCAGAGAGAGCGTGCAGCATGCTGGTGGGTGCAGCAACCCTGTCTATGTTCTGCCCAGATCTCCTTGGATCCCCTGCAGGAGTCTGTGCTCCTGTTGGACTTCTGTGTGCCTGTACTTCTAAATGGCCTGCAACGGCGACTCACCTTGAGCCCTGCCCTAGGGTACCAGAGCCATTTTTCCCACACACAGAAAACTGTCTACATACCTAGGAATTTATGTTTCCTTGGGGTGGCCCTTAATCAATGAGTGATTGGCGTGGATGTATGAAAGACTAACTGCCTGGCCTCCAGTTGGGACAAACTCTAAGGCATAGTTCATTCTCCTGAGCTGCTCTCCTGCAGGAGCAAGCAGGAGCTGGGACTTTGCCTGAAATTGTGCCTTCGCTCAGACCCTTCTCCTCCCTGTCCTGCTTCTCAAACTCCCCGCTGCCCCACCCCAGCCTCCTCACAGGCCACTTTCTCTAGACATCCCTTACCCATGAATCCACATCTCAAGGTCTGCTTCAGAAGAACTTAAACTAAGGCTGTGTTGTGTGAAAGACAATGGAAGATGGAGCAAGATTAAATCATTGCTCACAAAGACCAAAATCAAATGGAAAGTCCCCTCTATGGACAGTTGACGTTCCTAAGTGGCTCTTTTTGGCTCACAATCAGAAGCATCCAGAGTTCAAAATGCACAGTCCAGATAATGACACACATGAGGACTGAGGCTTTGTAAGTCTCACATTAACACAGTATTACATTTGGCCACATCCCCTGGCCTTTTGACTGTTTACATCCTCAGATATGAAGGGTGTTTGAGAAGGCCTGCCACCAGGGAGAGTGCTGTTCACTGGTTTATTGAGTGACATTGGACTCTGCCTACTTTCCCAAAGTGAAAAAGTCTGTTACTGCAGCAAAGGCAGTGCAGAGGAGCGAAATGTATGTGGATGACATTGCATATAATTGACCATCATTTCCTATTTGCCCGCTTCCTATGTCCACAGGCTGGGATACCAATATTGCCCAATCAAAGGGCAACTTCTCTGAAAGAAATAGAGAAAAGGGTAGGATGCAGCTCTATTCCTGGGTGCTCCCTCTCACGTGGTCCTGAGGCACTTAGCACTTTCACAATCACTGTTGTAAGAACTTCCTTTTCTTAGACTGTGAGATCTCTGAGGACAAAAACCCATCTTGCACATGACTGTGTTTCCAGAGCCTGGCACAATGCCTGGCATTAAGTAGGTGCTCAATAAATATGTTCTGACTCTACATGGGAGCCCTTTGAACATGAGGCTGGGTCCCTGGAGTCTGATCGCATTAGGTTTACCTTCTTAGGATGGATATAGATTAAAGGATTCTGGAGTTGAGGCTGTCCCTGCCACGGGCCACAGTAATCACATACCAGAGAAATGGCTGCTCCAGTTGCCTCTTGTACCATTTCCAATGTTTCTGCCTGCTAAGTTTTAGTAAGAAGTGCTCCTCCTGGAGACGCTGAAGGAGGCACAGTTTCCTCAGACCTAGGAAATCTTGGAGGAAGGCTCATCAGAGTTCCCTAGCTTAAAAAAGAATCAAATTTGACATGGTCTGAATTCATTGTTCTGGAAATTACAAGGCTTATTTTAATAGAAGCAAGTCCCTGGTCCAGGAGAATGGACCTCTCCTGGAAGGGAAGAGAGTTCTGGAAGGTTGTCTCTGCCTTGGATTCATCTTTGCAGTCCTACTACCTGCACATTAGTTGTAGTGAATGTCACTTGCGTTAGGTGCCTCTGAGAGCCAGAGTGTTCTTCCTCCGAATGCCCCATCTGTGATTGAGCAACTGGACTGTGAGGTCCACCAGTAGGACTTGTTTCTTTCTCCAGTACCCAAGGAAGAGTTACAGAATCCTGTTGGGGGCCGTCAATAAAATCACAATTTTCCATCAGGATCAAATATTTGGGAAGTGATGCCAAGGGCAAAATAAGAAAACTAGAGCTGAATGTTTTTATTTATTTTTCAAGCTAAATATCTGTGAGAGGTTTGTAAAAACATTTACTATTTTTAATATTCTCCCCTGCTTCATCTCATACCTTAAAAGTTGAAGCCATCTTTGGCTGCCACAGGGTAATTAGGAGTAGTCTGCTTCCTCCCTGTCCAGTTTCCCAGATGTTGGGAGAGTGGAATGTTGGCTGAAGGGAAGACTGTGCAATGCTTTTTATTTTTTATTTATTGCTAAAGAATTGATACATTGTTTAATAAGTTCTTTAAGAAAATTCTATTCTCTGATTTACCTTCCAAATGGCTTGAGTGGTGATGGAAGATTTAAGTCATTTTGTGTTTTTTAGCATTGCAGCCCACATCAAATTTCATACCTTCCTTAGTATACTTATTATTTGCCCAGTAACATATGGACTAAGATCCATATTCCCAAGTCAAATTCTGAAGAAAAGTCTACTTTTAGATTTATTTTTAGTTTTTTAGTTTGTTTATACTTGACACCAAAACCACAAAATATTTGCATGAGCCAACACTCAAAAGAGCGCTGCCATAAGCTTGTTACTAGAAGCTGCTTTTGGTCCTAAATTGCCAAGGAGGAAAAAGTCCAAACATAGGTTCCCTGTTGGGGTCCTTGAGCAATATTACTTTCTGCCAAATGCCCTTTTTGGGGATTAACTTTTTTTAAAGCAACAAATTAGAAAATATTGAGTGTATTTTAAAACAACTGCAAATATATGAGTTAACAGAGTTAGAAATGAGGTTGTCAGTTACCACAATTCATCAGTTCTTCATCCAATAAATATTTATTAAGCATCTATCATCTTCCAGGAACTACATGTTGGCTTAAGCCAAATTTAACTTTAAGATAAATTGAAGTTTACTATTGCCTTCCAAATAGTAAATGTTACAGAAACAGGAACAAACACTAGGTTTTAAGATAATCACAATAATTTTATTCCAATAGTTTTCAAGGTGACTGGTCCTGTTAAGGGGGAAAAAAAAACTTTTGATGAAGAAGTAGACCAGGCACAGTGGCTCACACCTGTAATCCCAGCACTTTAGGGGGCTGGGGCAGGAGGATCACTTGAGACCAGGCAAAACAGGGAGACCTTATGTCTACTAAAAATTAAAAAAAAAAATTGGCCAAGTGTGGTGGTCTGAGCCTGTACTCCCAGCTATTCCATCAGCTGAGGCAGGAGGATGGCTTGAGCCAGAGGGAGATGGAAGCTGCAGTGAGCAGTGATTGCATCACTGCACTCCAGCCTGAGTAACAGAGCAAGACCCTGTCCCAAAATTAAAAAAAAAAAAAAAAAAAAAGAAATAAAGAAAAAGAATTAGGCAAAGTCAAGGCTTTCATTTTAAATATCTACATTCCTAAGCTTTTCTCCTCAATAATCATTTGAAGTAGACAAAAGACGAAAATAAGAAAGTAAGAAGATCTGATAACTCTATAGGAAATTTTACCCAACAGAATACTTTCTGACAGCAAATTAAAATTCTAAAGCAATAGAGCATCTACATAACGGTGGCCATCTTAGGACAGTGAGTATCAGTATCAATCACTTTATATCGTTGGAAATATGCACATCATACATTCAGGCATTTAATTTTTTGATAAAGACTTAATGTCTACAAAAACACCCATTAACTCATTTTAAAAAATGATTATTTTATTTCTAATTGACACATAATACCTATACATATTTATGGGGTAGAATGTCATGTTTTGATACATATATTATACATTGTGTAATGATCAAATCAGGATAATGAGCATAGCCATAACCTCAAACACTTTTTATTCCTTTGTGGTAAGAACATTCAAAATTCTTCTAGCAACTTGGAAGTATACAATACCCTATTGTTGACTATAGTCACCCTACTGTACCCTGGAACACCAGCACTATCCATCCAATGGACCTGTACCTTTGTACCTGTTGACAACCTGTCCCCATCCCCCTCTCCTCCTTACTCTCCCCAGCCTCTGATAACCACCATTCTACTCTCTACTATGCGATCCATTTTTTTATATTCCACCTATAAGTGAGATCATGCGGTATTTGTCCTTATGTGTGGAGAAAGCGGAATTCTTATACACTGTTGGTGGAAAAGTAAATTAGTACAGCCAGTATAGAAAACAGTATGGAGTTTCCAAGAATTAAAAATAGAAGTACCACGTGATTCAGCAATACCACTGCTGGGTATATATACAAAGGAAATGAAATCAGTATGTCAAAGCGATATCTGTACTCTCGTATTTATTACAGCACTATTCACAATAGCCAAGATACGGAATCAACCTAAGTGTTCATCAACAAACGAATGGATTTTTTAAATGTGTTATATACATATGATGGAATACTATTTGGTCATAAAAAACAAAGTCCTGTCATTTGTGAGAATATGGATAAATCTGGAGGACAATGTGTTAAGTGAAACAAGTCAGGCACAGGACAAATATTGCACTGGTTCTTGACTTGTCTCCCTCTGTGTAGTAATTCAGAGTCTACGGTAAAATGAATAAATGCTTTTTTTCTCCCCTAAAAGATCCATTAAACATCACATATATGCATTCTTGTCATCTCATTCAGGAATATCAAGTTAACCTAATCTTTTGCTTTCGGTTTGTTTTTTGGAAGCACTGATTACATCATTTACACTAGGTATAAAATAAAAATTTACATAAAAACATTGAAATATGTAATTTGTCAATGAAATATCGAGTAGTGGCATTTAAAGCACTGTGTTTGCTGCTGGATTTGGTAAATGTGAATAGGATACTGAGTTTGCCTTCCAGAAGCTTGTAATCAGTGGGGCTGACAAACTCAGACAGGAACAATTCAATGTGCTAAGGAGGTTTATACAGAGGAAAGAGAATTAACCCTGCCTGGGGTGGAAGGAAGGGTGAGTCAGGGAAGTGGATACATAAGAGGTGACTTCTGAGTTTGAGTTGATTCTGGGAAGTTGAGTAAGTGTTAGTCAGAAGGATTAGATGAGAGAAGAAGATAAAGAGGAAACTCAAGAAGCTATAATAGAAAAGATAGGCTGGGCACGGTGGCTCACACCTGTAATCCCAACCCTTTGGGAGGCGGAGGCAGATGGATCACTTGAGGTCAGGAGTTTGAGACCAGCATGGGCAACATGGTGAAACACCATCTCTACTAAAAATACAAAAATTAGCCAGGCCTGGTGGTGCCTGCCTATAGCCCCAGTTACTTGGGAGGCTGAGGAAGGAGGATTGCTTGAGCCCTTGAAGCAGAGATTGTAGTGAGCTAAGAGCATGCCACTGCACTCCAGCCTGGGTGATGTGAGTGAAACTGTGTCTCAATAAATAAATAAATAAATAAATAAATAAAAAGATAGACATGTGTTTATATAATATTAAAAACTCATATCATGCCAGGCACAGTGGCTCACGCCTGTAACCCCGGCTTTGGGAGGCTGAGGTGGGACGATCACTTGAGTTCAGGAATTCCAGACCAGCCCGGGCAACGTAGCAAGACCCCGTGTCTAGAAAAAGCTTAAAAATTAACCAGGCTTGGTGGCATGTGCCTGCGGTCCCAGCTACTCAGGAGGCTGAGATGGGAGGATCACTTGAGCCCAGGAGGTAGACATGCAGTGAGCTGAGATTGAGCCACTGCACTCCAGCCTGAGTGACAGAGGGAGACCCTCTCTCAAAACAAAGCAAAACAAACGAAACTCACAAAACCCCAAAAACCTCATATCATACAAGAAGTTTTGGACAGAACAGGTACAAGGTACAATATTGTTGATACTAGAATTTACTTACCTAGAAAAAATATTTTAATTCAAATAATGCTGAAAAATTAGTATCAACATCATTTTATACAAAGATTTATTTTAAATTGGCTAGAAAAAGTACATACAGTCTGGGTGCGATGGCTCACGCCTGCAATCCCAACACTTTGGAAGGCCCAGGCAGGCGGATTGCTTGAGGTCAGGAGTTCGAGACCAGCCTGGTCAACATGGTGAAACCTCGTCTCTACTAAAAATACAAAAATTAACTGGGCATGGTGGCAAGCACCTGTAGTCCCAGCTACTTGGGAGGCTAAGGCAGGAGAATCGCTTGAACCTGGGAGGTTGAAGTTGCAGTGAGCTAAGATTGCACCACTATACTCCAGCCTGGACAACAGACAGGGCGACACTCATTTAAAAAAAAAAAAAAAAGTATATATAATATGATCTCATCTTTATAAAAAAAAAATGGCATGCACCTGTATAAACTGTATGTGTGAAAATGCATTTGTGTGTTTACATATTTATTTAAATAGGATTAGATGAGCATTGGTAAAACTATGGAAGAAACAGTCACGTAAACAACACGGTTTCCTTTGGAGAGTGGCTCATGTGAGAAGAAGGGGAAGAAACAAGAAAGGGTGAGCTAAGAAAAAAAGGGAAAAATATAGCTTAAAAGGTATGATTACATCTATGCATGCATGTATATGCATACATGTGTACAATATATGTACATGTATATACAGAGTGTTGGGAGGCGGGAGAGAAAAAAGACAGAGAATGTTTTATAAGAAAAGAAAATGAAATACAAACTGAGGGGCATTCGGGGCAGATAGGATACCTTGTGTGAAACCACCAGCACATATAAAAGATTGCAGAGAGTCACCGCATAGGGTGCGGGTGAGACCTGTCTTCTCACTTCTTCAGTATCTGATAGTCCTATCAGCTATCACTGATAAATGTAGTTGGGGTGGGTGATTTTTCCTTTTAAGCCGGCTGATGTTTCTCTCTTACAGGAATTTATAACCCGTATCTTGGCATTGTCATTGGCAAAAAGGAAGATTTCTTTCCAAAGAGGAAGATGTTAATATTCAGGCCTAGATTTTCTGGTTCATTGTATCATATGACATCAATAGCAAGGGAATCAGAGAGCACAGGCCTATGGATCAGCATCTGAACCAGCAGGATGGAGCACTGGTACACATCTGGCCTTGCCTCAAACCCACTGGAATCAGCTCACCTTCCCTCTTCAGTCTCAAGAGTCCCATTTGCAAAAGAGAGCTTATACTGTGTGCCTTGGAGGAAGGGCAAGCAAGCACATGACAAATTCTCATAAACAACCTTGATACAAACATGCCAACTACAGAAGGCATGGTTCTGTTCCCTGCTGCCCTTAAGCTTCCAAGTAAAAGTATTTCTTTTGTCTACTCGAATAATGGAAATACTTTTCATGGGTGTATACGTGTGTTTACTAAATCAATTCTATGTATTGTCTTCTGCATGTCATACCTGCTGCTGTCACAGTTATAATTAAATGTTACTGCAATTAAAATGTAGAGTAACCATTGTCTGAAAACTGGGCTGAGAGGTAGGGAAAGGGATTGAGCCACTCTGAGCCACACTGATTTCATAGGTTTTAAGCATGGGTGAGAGAACCAAAAACCATAACCAGATGAGGGCAGAAAAGAAATGGTCTTAAATAGATAAAATTGGACAAAGAAGAAAAGGGAATAGGGATTAGGAAGGAAAGATATTGACAAATGTAGGAAGATAATCCAGGAGCCACTACAATAACTAAAAGTGACCCTTTCCAGTGATGCCTGTCTATTTTGCTGTGAATGAAAAACAAAGGGCCTGTGAGGCAAGATCTCAGCCAGGATCACAGAGGGAGGCAGGAGCCCACGGGTGTAACGCTGTTGAGCTTGATCCCTAAGCCAAGCTGTGCTTTCGGCTTTGCCATGTACTAGTTGTAAATTATTTAACTTCTTGTGCCTCTATTACTTCATCTGTATAATGGAGATAAAAATGTCAACAATAATATCTAAAAGAGCAGGCTATTACAAAGATAAAGTGAATGAATTGGCATAAAGTGTTTATTACACTGCTAGCACATAGTAGGTACTGTATATGTGCTAGTCCTTATTATTTCCTGTCTTCAGAAGGTAGAAGTAAGCACTTTCTACTAGGAACTGTGAATCCTTTTCCCCGAAGGCAGACAAAATATTTAAATATTTGGAACAAAGAGAATTGAAAAAAGAAACATGCGATGTTTGCAGAATTCTTGTGAAAAGTTCCTTCTCAACCGAAAAGTTTGCTTGCATGTTGTTTAATGTTTTCATTAGACAACAGTGTCTTAAATGAGGAAGGACAATTGGTATTGAGGCTGCGATAAAAGAGGAAAGGGACTGTGACTAGAGTCTGCCTTGGTCTACCATTTGTGACCCAGGCGAGGTAACCAAAGAGCCCAGAAACTGTCACCCCACTGAGCTTGGCTGTGATTTGTGGACAAAACCCTCTTTATCCTTCTTTTTGTCCAAACTGAACTGAGTCAGTTCAGAAATCCTGGACTTCTCAGATGTTCAACGTTATGTCACTTTGGCAGAGAGCAGAGGGGATGTCTGAATGCTGCTTAGCTCTGTCTTAAGTAGGAAATAAAGGGACAAGGAAAACCCTTTGACTGGGTTCTCTCTTCTTATCTGAAACTTGTGTCTCCTGGGACCTAAGTTTTCTACCTTCTTGTGATTTAAGTAATCAAAGTGAGGCCTAGATGGCACAAGGGAATGATTTCCAAAGTTTGGCCAACCTAAAACAGGGCCCAACTCAGATAGGTAGAATTGAACATTAAAACATCTTTCTGGAGTTAATTAGGCATGGTGTATCAAATGCCTTTAAAATATTTATACTCTTTCATACTGCAATTCTAAGTATTTATCCTAAAAAAAAGTACATGTGCACAAATATTTTACTATTCAAGGATGTTCATTACGGTTTTGTTTTTAATAGTAAAAAATTGGAAACAATCTACATTTCCAAAAATAATCCTAATTAAATAAAGTATGATTCATGCATTTTGTAGACTCTTATGAAGAGGCTAAACAATCAACTACAGACGAAGGTTTATTAATGTAGGAAAATGTTCACAATTCATTTGCAAATAAATTTTGCAGAAAACCTCAGTGATAGGTAGAAGAATCGAAGGATAACTAAACCCTCCTCAAGCCATACATTTTATCCTATAGAAAGAGGGACTTTTTACAATGAAAATAAAGCTATTTATTAGATGTAGTGGAGTGGACAGGAAAAGGAAAGAAGAAATTGATGCATACCAAATATTCCTATTCTCCCAGCTGTCCCCAACTTGGTGTTCTCACAATTCAAGCATTCTCCCGTAGGGCTATGGACTGATGTTCCCGTCCCCCCACAATTCTTGTGTTAAAGCCATAACCGCCAATACAATGGTATTTGGAGATAGGGTCTTTAGGAAGTACTTAAGTTTAGATGAGATCATGATGGTGGGGTCCTTCTGATGGGATTAGTGCCTTTATAAGGAGAGGAAAAGAGAGAGATCTCTCTCCAAGCAAAGGCCACGTGAGAGCCCAGTGAGAAGGCGGCCAATCGCAGGCCCAGAAGAGAGCCCTCACCAGGACTCAATCACGTGGGCGACCTCATCTCAGACTTGCAGCTTCTACCCATTACCCAGCTACAAAGCCACTTTACATGTTTAGGTATTTGTTACAGCAGCACCCCTCTTCGTGGTACCAAAATCTATTTGTCAGCTTGGGCTGCCATAAGAGAATACCACAGAGTGGGTAGCATAAACAACAAAAATTTATTTCCTCACAGTTCTGGAGACAGGTGGATATACCTAAGATGGATATGGCTGGTGTGGACATGATGTAAGTCCCTCTCATAGACTACCCTGGGCTCCATGTGCGAAGGCTGCCCCAGGAGGGAAAGCCAAAGGAGCAGAAGCATGTGGTGCAGGAATCCTGCCTTGACCAGAGCTCAGCCGTGTGAAGTCCCCCAGTCCCCTGCACACTTGTTATCCTGTGCTCCTGTCCATCTGCAGTAGTGATTAAGGGCCCAGAAAGATACATACGTGTTAATGGTGGTGATCTCTGGGTGGTAGAATTATGAATAATTTTTATATTTTAATATTTCATATAGCAAGCCTAAATTACTCTTGTAGTTGGAGTGGGAGAGTCCATTAATTTAAATGTATGTCATGGATAGGCAGATCTTAGAGCAGGGTAAGTGTCCAAAGAAAACAAATCATCCTGATTTTGCTTCTAACCTGTTGTGTGACCTTGGGCAAGTTGTTTCACCTTCTGAGCTTCCATTCTTCTCGTCTGTAAAATAAGCCAAATGACTGGTAAAGTTCCTTCTAGCTTTGGCAGTCTGTGATTCAACAGATTTGCTTTTTAAGGGTGAAGAACAGGAGGGTAGCTTAAGAAGGTCACAGACTCTAAGGTATGCGTGTGAAAAAAATCTTTAAAGCTGATCAAGCACAAAGCTAGTTGCAGTGTATGAAATTTCTGTTTTAATTTTTCCTTTGGATTAGAACAGAAATCACATTAACAGGAAACATCGCATCTGTTATGTGGGAGATGGGAATGACATCATCATTAGCTCTCTACCTAACAGGTGTCTGTGAGTATTCATTCAGAAACCCCTGCGAAGGTGGTGATTAGATTAAAGGAGATTTTAGATTCATTTGAACACTTCTGGAAAATGACTCACTCATCTATTTGGTGAACATTTACAAAGCACATACCTCTGATTTGTACTGAGGTATAAAGGTGCCTCATGCTATTCTCTGTCCTCAGAATCACCACAATGTTGTGCTATATTTTTGACTAGTTTTCCTTTTTAAAAGAACCTTGACAAATTGTTTTTAGATAAACATAACATCTTAACATAAAGACTCTCAAGCATTTGGTTGATGACATAGTGTGTTTATATTGGCAAAAACAATATCAAACTTCACGGAAATGTTAAATCTTAAAATTCCTTTTTTACTTTTTATTTTTTGGAGAGAAGCTTTGCTATGTTGCCCAGGTTGGCCTCAAACTCCTGGCCTCAAGTGACTCTTCCATTTCAACCTCCTAAGTAGCTGAAACTACAGGTGTGTGCCACCATGCCCAGCTAAAATATCTTATACTAAGTTAAAAAATATATATATTACCATTCTGAAAATATGACAATAGGGAATTCATTTACCTATGCTATCAATTTTCTATAAATTTTTAATGATTTTTTCTTTTTTAGCATTTCTAAATATATTTTATACTGTTGTAACATTGACTAAAAGTTTAAAAATCACTCACTCTTCCATCACTTCAACCAATAATTTTTTTTCACTTTTCTATAGTACGTTCCAGGCACTCTCTGTTTATTTATGCGTGTAATTTTTACGTAGCTGTGTCTCATAGCTGACACATGTTTTGGGCTCCTGCTTCTTTAAATAGTGTCACATTACACCTGGGAGTTGTGCTCAGGGCATGTGCTCCGGGTATTATACTTGGGAGTTGTCCCTGCTGTTGCCTCGTAATCTTTGTAAATGACCATTTATAATAATTATGCAATATTCTACCAAGCTGATATATATATATATATGATTTTCTTTTTTAAAAAACTAATTTACAAAGTTGTCCCAGGACAGTCCAATCCTTCATTGCTTACTTTATGTAATTTACAGGCTCCAGAAAGAACCAAAACCCACATCTGCCACAAAAATTCACCCAACGGCAACTGGATCTTTGGGCAAAGCCTTCCTTGCCTTCTCTTTGGGATAAAGATAGTTTTGGGAAAGTGAATACTTTTTATCCCTAACATCTATACTGCTAATTGGTTTTATTGGTTGACTCCTCTCTCCGCATAGAAAGATTAGGGAAGAGGGGAATGCTGGGTGGGGGTGGGGTGGGAAGAAATGAAGCAGAAAGAGCTGGACAGGTGACATAAGTACCAAAGATAAATGTTGCCTGCTTCAAAATGTTTCCTAGGGTTACTTCTGAGCACTGTTCCCTTGAAGACTTTAGGGGCATGTGTTATCATTGTCTGCATTTTCAGATGGAAAAGTAGAAGTCACTGAGGCTAAGTGACCAGTCAAGGGTCAAATGGCAGTGAGTGGTGGAGTCAGCATGAGGATTCCTGTCTGTTGGCTTATTGTATTGAAGTGTTTTCTCTCATCAGCCCATCTGCAGCCACTCATCAGCACCACTTTGACTCTGACAGTTGGGTGAGCTCCATAAAGCAGGCCTGGAAAACCTCCCAAGGGTCAGGTCACCAGCAGTTTCTGGGACAATGCTTTGCTGCTGCTCCCAGTCACTACCCTTCACACTAAACCAGAAAACCAGGCTACTCCAAAGTTAAAGGGTATCTATCCTCTTCCTTTTGGGGATAAACTCATCCTCCTGCCTATGCCCTTCCCCAAGCCCAGCCAGTAGAAAATAATGGAATAGTGCGTGACCTTTATGGGACCCTCTGAGGTAGGAAAATGTACTCGGCAAAGTAGTCAATGTAGTGTGAAGCACAGGGGCTGTGGAATCAGCTCAGTGGGTTTGATGCCAGGTTCTATCCCCAGGGCTGCTGCTGGCCCATTCAGTGCCTTTGTTCATGTTAGAGGAAGGTGTCCCCTCTGGTGGGTGCAGCCCTGCCGGCATGTGGCTGGGCAAGTGAAACACAGGCTGGATTTGGGCCTCTATTTATTCCTTTGGCTGCCAGTGCCTTTGGGTGAGTGAGTCACTTACACAACTCCATGTAAGTGCCCTATCCAGACTTTACTATTGGTCGACCTGAGCAGGTTGCTTGACCTTTCTGAGCCTTGGTCTCCCCATCTGTAAAACAGACAAAATAACAGTACCTACTTCAAGGGTTGGCAGGAGGTTAAATGAGATCGCGAGTGTAAGATGCAAGGACGGTGCCCTGTGAGTAGTAAGCCAGTGTTCCATAAAATGGCAGCTGTTATTACTAGCTGTTACAGTTATGGCTTGGCTTTATAAAACGAGTAAAGCCTATACTTTTTAATACTCTGTTGAGGAGCTTGATTTGCCTAGACATGTATTTTGTAAATGGTGGGCAATTATGAAAAAGGGAAGCAAGATTCATAATAGATTGTTACATTTTCATATAAATGTCATTATGATTCTTTTTGGTTGCACCATCTGAAGTAGGCATATCTGATATGGAATTTCTAATTACATGTTTTGTGCAAGAGAGAATCTTTATAAGTTCACACCCTGACACACCCATGACCCTGGAGAAAACTTCAAATTTTGTGGGATGTCTTGGGCATTGGGACAGACAACTTCATTCAAGTTATTATTTGGTAAATTCTTGTTCTGTTTCCTGAGTAGTAGGATGAGTGATACAAATGAATAATTCAGAAGCAAACACTGAGGGGTGTCTGATTTGCATAGGCTCATAAATGAGCCTCCTAAGCTGGGTTTTAAAAGAAAAAAAAAATGTGCTCTTGGGTAGTTCTCAGGCCAAGTGAGGTCCCAGCGTGTTTGGTCGGCAGCTCGGCTGTCCACCCCACCAGGACCCGATATACCATATTCTACTATTTCATTATCCTGGTTGGAAGGGGACATATATAATGTAGCCCTGGGAGCTTTAAAAAAATTCCTGACAATTAATAAATAGAATAGTCTTTTGTGTGATCTTAAAGTCACCGGAGAGCAGACATAAATTGTCAACTTACCTAAAAGAGAAACACTCGCCTTTTCTAGAGAGGCTCACATTGTCTTCCAGGGAGTGCATCATCTATAATTTAGCATAACTGCTTTGAAAATAAGTCTATAATCCTTAAACAACTCTGTGGGTCTCTTGCCTGGAGTCTTCCTTTCAACTTCTTTCATAGAAGAATTTACAATCAAATAATAACACTGATTTTAAAACAAGCAACCATACACACATCACTCAAGAACTTCAGGTTTTGGGGGAGCCATTTCATTCACCAATCAAAACAAAGCAGCAACAACAGCAAAAGTCATCATGGTAAAACTTTAACAGAGGAGAGCACCTAAGGACTCAGTGACTCAGTGTTAAATGGATGGGAAGTCAGGTCATTTCCAATTATTGTGGCCTTTTACTTCCTGTTTCTCAGAATCAAATGAGAGAGGAGTGAGTCAGGAAGTGGGCATGATAACCCTGTATATCTCTGTGGCAGGGTGCCCTACTGCGCCTCAATGCCATTCAGACGGGAGCTGTTTATAGATGGTGACTCCTTCAGGTAACTGCTTGCGGAAGTGAATGCTTGGGAGAGTTTGGTTTTTGAGCAGAAGAAGAGAAGAATTTTGTGTCTGGCCTGGGAGAGAGATGGTGGACGGTGGATAAAGAAAATAGAAGGGGAAGGCATAAAGTCCTTCTATTTTGCTCCCCCTCCCCACCCCCCAACACTCATACAGGTTCACACTGGCTGGAGGGGTTTCTCCAGAGCCCAAACCAAAGCACCTAGTTTCCAAGCTTGCAGCTTTGGGAATCTAGATGACAAGCACAGCATTGGGTGGTGATAGGGCCAGACTTCCCACCTCTACTTTGCTTCCAAAGGCAAGGTGGCTTTTGTGTTTAGACTCAGGGCAGCCACAAGACTTCCTTCTTAAGTAGCCCATCATTATAATTCAGCATGAATGTCAGTGTGACTTGTTGCCACTCACAGGCTGAGTCTGGTGAGGTCTGGGTCATTTTGGTTTTAGAAATAATTTATAAATCATTTAGAAATATTTATAAATGACTTTAATGTACATTACACTATCTCATTTAATCCTCCCAATGACCTTGAGGAGAGTACTACTGAAAAGACGGGACTCAATGGCTTTTTTTTTGAGATGGGGTCTTGCTCTGTCACTCAGACTGGAGTGCAGTGGCGCAATCTCAGGTCACTGCAACCTCCACCTCCCGGGTTCAAGCAATTTGCCTGCCTCAGTCTCCCAAGTAGCTGGGACTACAATCGCGTACCACCACACCGGCTAATTTTTGTATTTTTTTAGTAGAGATGTTGGCCAGGCTGGTCTTGAACTCCTGACCTCAAGTGATCCACTCGCCTCGGCCTCCCAACGTGCTGAGATTACAGGCATGAGCCATCACGCCTGGCCTGGTTATAAGTCTCAGGGTGACAAAGGTGGTGTGGGCTGAGCTGGGGCAGGGACTCAGGTCCTCCAGGAGACCTGCACGTAACAGGTGACCAGTGCACCCTACAGCCACCTTATGAGCACCTCCTTGTGCCACAAGAACACTTTCTAGCCAGTGTTTTACATATTTCTTGGATCTCTGGGAATTGCCAGTAGGCAGAGTATGATCCTGCATATTAGTGATTATGAATGCTGTTGGCCATGGGTGTTAGATGTCATCGTGTGCCAAGCCCCTGAAGAACACAGTCTGTTCACATAGTTCCTCTAAAACTTTGCTTTCAAAACAGGTCTCATCTTTCCTTACTTCTGCCAGCGTTCTCATTCTTGATTTTACATTTGGAGCACAGAGAATCTAGACAAAATCAAGAAGAAATTGAACATTGCAAAAAAATCAATAAAATAAAATCCTGAACCCAAGAATGATCAAATTTTACTTTAAAATTTAACTCCAAAGGGATAGTTCTTCTGGCCTTCAGACATGCTTTGTAAGAAAAAAAAAGGATGATTGTTTATGCCATGATGGGCTAATTGAATAGGTAAACATGTGAGGAATCCTCATTTTATTTTTTATGCTAAAATGAGAATCTCTGTAAATTGGAATGTAGTCTTATCTTATTGAAAGGTTTCACTGTTCAGCTCTGCTTACCCATCAGAATCACATGGGAAATGGCAAATCACAGAGGCCTGAGCTCAACCCTATTCCTACCGAATAGAATCTCTGGAGGTGAAGCTCTGTTTTAAAATTTTCCCAACTGGTTCTGATGCGTAGCAGAGTTAAGAATCAACCAGCGCACTGAACTCGCAATTTTAGCAAAAACCCAAGGAACCCAGGGGCCTATGCAGAAAGCAGGAAATGCCCTCTAGTGGCCAAAAGAAGCCATCATCCATTCTCCATGCTCTTGGGCCCTGGGACCCATGGCAGAGTTAGAGAGGTGGGAACAGAAGTTCCTGTTGTAAACTACAGTATAATCCACTGATTCCACCAATATACCCCTAAAAGTTAAACTGTAAGACCCATGAGAGCAGGACCCACTTGTTCTTGTCTTGCCCATGAGGGTGCCTGGCATAATGTCTGACCCATTGTGATGGAAATCCTAGAATTAAGCCTCAATTTTACGTGTTGCCTGACATACATGGTAAAATCAGGAGGGTATCAAATGGCCTAACTGCAAGTTTCTTCTCCCCTGTTCTGTTCCCATGAATAAGGTCCCCTAGCCAAATAGCCCTCCTTATCAAATGAACCAGACAGAGTTCCTGTTTATCCCGTACTAGTGGGTTCTCTGCCTACTTAGGGAATTATTCAAACAAGTCAATCACATCCTCCCACAGGAACTAGGCCACCTCACCCCCTTGATACTACAAATCCTGCCTCCATGGCACTTGGCTCTTCACTCTGGCCCTGAGTGCAACCCTGTGTGGCCCTGCATGGCATGGGGTATCTTCCTCCCCTGGACTGTGACTTCATGTGACTAACAAACTACTATCAATCTCAACTGTCTAGTAGTGAGCTGTTGTGTGTTCAGCTATCCCCACGATCCTGGAGTGAAAATTGCTCTCACCAAAGAGGAGGCAATCAAAACATCCATAGCAAGTGTTCTGTAAATATTTGTTAAATGAATGAATGAGATCAAAGGGCTCTTGACAAGTTTAAATACCTTTATTTTATGGATTTGTCAATTTGCATAAACTTTCAAAGTGATCAATTCAGTGAATGTATTCATAGAACGTTAAGGCTGGAAGATATCTTAGAAATCTTCAGGATTAACCTTCTTGTTTTATTTCTAAGACAACTACTGTTCAGACAAGATCATGAATTCCTCAAGGAAAGTGGCTATATTTTATTTATTTTTATATTCCCTTGGCTCAGCACAGAAGTGGTGTACAGTACATGTTTGATAAATGAATAAACAAGGATTAAGTGAATTTCCCTGGAGTACATGGTAGGTAATGACACCAACAAGGATTTAATTCCAGAATTCAACAGATATTTGTCAAATGTCTTCTGTGAGCCAGGTGCAGTGACTCACACCTGTAATACCAACACTTTGGGAGGCTGAGGCAGCAGGACCGTTAAGCTCAGAAGTGTGAGACTAGCCTGGGCAATATAGCGAGACCCTGTCTCTAAAAAAAAAAAAAAATTTTTTTTAATTAGCTGGGCGTGGTGATGCATGCCTCTAGTCCCAGCCCCCAGCCACTGGGGAGGCTGAAGAAGGAGGATTGCTTGAGCCTGGGAGTTTGAGGTTGTGGTGAGCTAGGATCACACCAGTGCACTCCAGCCTGGATGACATAGTGAGACCCTGTCTCAAAAAAAAAATCTTCTGTGAGATACAGTATCTTGCTAGGTACTCTCTGAGAATGTAACTAGGACTCCAGGCATGGGCTACAAAACTGAGAAAGACACAGTCCCTACCCTCAAAGAACAGATACTCTGCAGTTGTGCTGTCCAATATGGTAGCTTCTAGTGACATGAGGCTATTTAAAACAAAATTAATTAGAATTAAAAATCCAGTTCCTCAGTTAAATTAGTCACATTTCAAGTATTTAATGGCTAAATGGTGGCTAGTGGCTACCATATAGAACAGCAGAGATATAGAATATTTTGATTGCTGTGGAAAGTTATATGGGATAGCATTGCTATAGAGAGAAAAATGTTATGAACCTGAAGCCATAATAGAAGGCAGAAGATGATAACAGAGGTACAAATTAATTGCCGTGGGGTCAGAGAGGATTGTTTCAGAAAGTCCCCACATGATTCCAAGTTTTCTGAAGATAGGGACTCTTTGGCTGCTAGCCCTTAGCATAATGCCTGACTCGTAGAAGATGCTCAACTCATTTATTGAATGAAAGTAAACTACCTATAGCAGTAGTGCTTTTTTCCTAACATTTCAAAAACAGGAGAGTATAGAGAATAATATGGCCATCATCAATGTATCCACAGCCCAACTTTATAAAATTTTAACATTTTGCTATATTTGTTTCAAACATAGAAAAATATGTACACATTCCCTTAACACAAATACAAGATCTGAAGCAAATATATACTACAATTTATCTATTCTACTTTACATGGAAATGTATCCTATTTCCAGTTTTTACAATTACCAATAAAGCCATAAGGAACATTCTCATAAGTGTTTTTTATAGAAACATTCAGAGTTTATTCCCAGAAGTAGCATTGTTTGGTCTGAGGTTATATGAATCTTCAACTATTCTAAACATTGACAAGTTGATTTCCAAGGGGATTAACCAATATATATTCCCATCAGCATTGTATGAATGCTCTCATTGTTCTGCATTCTTGTCAACACTCAGTATTGTCAGGCTTTTATTCTTTGCCAATCTGATAAAGTGAAAAGATGCATTGAAGTATTTCCTAGGATGTTAAAGACATAAGAACAAGGCAAAAAACCAAAAACAACAACAACAAAACTACCCTATTATAATCCTGGCATTGGGGTATGAGAGAAATAACAGAGTTATTTGCTTCTCATGTTGTAATGAGAAAATTGGCACTAGGTCCAAAGTGGTGACTGACCTTCAAGATAAGCAAAACTGCAAGAAGAGTATAAGACAGCTTTATCATGCTCTACCTCTTTGCCACTACTAGGCATAGGCCAGGACACTTTTAAATAGAATTTGGAAATCAGAATATTTTCAGCATGTTTTCAGTGTGTTATATATATTCTTTTCCTAATGTAAACATAATTTATTTCCTCATGTGTCTCATTAAATGCACCCCAGGAGAAAATATTCACAAACTATGCCTCCAACAAAGGACTAATATCCAGAATCTGCAAGGAACTCAAACAAATCAGCAAGGAAAAAACAAATAATCCCATTAAAAGCGAGCAAAGAACATGAATAGAAAATTCTCAAAAGAAGATACACAGTCAATAAACATATGAAAAAATGCTCAACATCAGGAATGATCAGGGAGATGCAAATTAAAACCACAATGAGCTACCATGTTACTCCTGCAAGAATGGTCATAATTTAAAAAGTGAAAAAACAATAGATGTTGACACGGATGTGGTGAAAAGGGAACACTTTTACCCTGCTGGTGGGAATGTAAATTAGTACAACCACTATGGAAACCGGTGTGGAGATTCCTTAAAGAACTAAAAGTAGAACTACCGTTCGATCCAGCAATCCCACTACTGCATATCTACCCAGAAGAACATAAGTTATTATATGAAAAAGACACATGCACCTGCATGTTTATAGCAACACAATTCGCAATTGCAAATATATGGAACCAGCGTAAGTGCCAATCAACCAACGAGTGGATAAAGAAAACGTGGTATAAATATACCATGGAATACTACTCAGCCATAAAAAGGGCAACTTGGATGGAGCTGGAGGCCATTATTCTAAGTGAAGTAACTCAGGAATGGAAAACCAAATATCGTATGTTCTCACTTATAAGCGGGAGCTAAGCTATGAGGATGCAAAGGCGTAAGAATGATATAATGAACTTTGGGCATTCGAGGAGGAAAGCTGAGAGTGGGATGAGGGATAAAAGATGATATATAGGGTATAGTATACAGTTCAGGTGATGGGTGCACCAAAATCTCAGAAATCATCTTTAAATAACTTATCCATGTAACCAAAACAACCTGTACCTGAAAAACTATTGAAATAAAAACAAAAATAAAAATAACTTAAAAATTTAAAAATGCACCCCGGGCTCCCTAGCTTTCCACTTCTTTGTCTTAAGCCAATTTCTGGTGGAAAAAGTTATTGGAAAGTGAGGAGCTGTATGAATTAGATATGTATTGGTGGGAAACCTTAGCAATCTGAAGGACTGTCAGCTTAACAAGAGGCAAGGTAACATGTGTAGACCATATCTTGGAATATTTGCTTACGGCTAATTCTTGTAAATACTTTAAATGCTTGAAGCACAGAAAAATAATCCTATAATTTAGGAACATATTACTATTTCATCTTGCAGAGATTTTCCAGTATGATTCTAGCTAATACCTGAGGAGCTAAAATGAACCTGTTTAGAAGGGCTTTAGAGCCTGGGGCAGTGGGAAACACCCATGGCTCCACTTCCCCAAGTGGTTCTTTGATGGAAATAAAGTATTTCTTAGCAACCTTTCATTATAGCTGGCTTACTCATGGGAAATTTGAGATAATGCCAATTTTACCTCTGTGAAATCCTTCTTGGAGAAATAACCTGAAATTTTTTTACAGGGATACAAGATCTGAGAATGTCTTCTTTGCTTCTTCATGTGAACTAGAGAGTTGTGGCTGAGAAAGCAGATCAGTTGGAATCTGGGCAGCCAACCGAGATCTACAGAAATAATTTAGCTCAAAGCTCAGATGAACCAATTGTGTTCCATTTGCTAATCTGAATCCAGTCCTTGGTTTTCTTTTTCAGAAAGCAAGGTTTATGTCACCTATGGTGTTCTTTCCTAAAACCTATTTGTGGATGACAGCATTTAGAAAAACTATGTCTCCTTAGAAGAATCAACCTTGCTCATTCAAGAGAGCTGCTTGTCAATTTCCTCCATGACTTTTAGTTTGCGATGAAACGGCTGCTTCCACAGTAGAGCAGGTGACTGTGAAAAGCTAATAGACATTTTTCTAAGGCGACAAAAAGAAAAAATGTATTTATAGTTCCTATGGAGAAACATGCAATCTAGGTGTTACATCTATAAATTAAAAGCTAAAAATGTGGTATTAAAGGGTTTTGACTGTGGTTAAACAAGTTAGGTCCAAATCTTTTTCCCCCTGCCATTGAGTGGTTTGTTTATCTTTTTTGTGTCTTTATTTCCTCATCTGTATAATGGGGGAAAATTGTTCTGAGGACTGTATGAGGTTCATTAATTCAACAAACATTTATTAAATGCCTTCTACTGGCTAGCGTTTATCCCAGGTGCTGAGGATACAGTGGAAAATAATGTCCCCATTCTCGCAGACTTCTATTCTCGTAGGGGAAATGGCTCGCAGTAACAAATAAGTGAACAATATCATTGTAATTGCCTTGGAAGGGCACTGCTTTCGAAGGGCTACCCCTTCTAAAAGGGTCTGGGAAGACCTTTTTGAGAAGGTGACACCTAAGCTGAGGTATAAATGATGAGAAGGAACCAGCTCTGTGAAGAAGGTGGGGTAGGGAGAGAGGGGTTCGGGCAGAGGGAAGAGGAGGATAATGGCCTGAAGCTGGATCTGACTTGGCATGCTCAGGAAACAGGAAGAAGGCTGGTATGGCTAGAGTGGTAAAAGATGAAGCAGAGAAGGGCATCCAGACCGTCATGAGGAGTATGAGTTTCTTTTTACATGCAAGGGGAAGCCATTAAAGTGTTTATGTTCTTGTTGTTTATTTTTAGCATACATACTTGAGGTGTATAATATGATGTCTTGATATACATAGTGAAGTGATTACTACAGTCAAATAAATTTACATATCCATCAACTTCCATAATTACCCCAGTGCCTGTGTGTGTTAAGGGCACCTAAAATCTATCTCACTTAATTGCAGAATCTTTTTTTTTAAAGTAGAATAAACAAAAACAGTAAAACTGTTGTTACTAAGGGCGAGGAGGGGGAGGAAATGAAGAGAAGTAGGTCAAAGATTTCAACTTAGCAGTTAGGTAGGGTGAATCTAGAAATCTAATGTATAGTATGATGATTATAGTTAATAATATTGTATTGTATACTGAAAATTTGCCAAGAGTGTAGATGCAAGTATTCCTCGTCCCCTGAATCGATTTAGTACCTGCATTTGAATAGTGAGGCATACTGTGTCATCTAACTCCACTTGATTTCTGAATTTTGAATAGTGATTAGTGAGAGTTTACATATTGAGGTGTTTATCAAAAATTTATTTTATTTGTTCCTAATGCTCAGATATCAGAAAAAAGAGCTGGATAGTGAGGGATTCATTCCAGAAACTTATTTTTATCTATTGGGTTCCCTGAAACAGAGTTAGGATGCCAGTTATATTGAATACAGAATAAATGAATAATGCAGTTATTATAAACTACATTTTAAGAGAAAAGTTGAAAAATGTCCACAATGTGTTGTTAAATAAGGAAAGTGGGCCAGTCCTGTAATCCCAGGACTTTGGGAGGCCGAGGTGGGAGGAGAGCTTGAGTCCAGGAGTTCAAGATCAGCCTGAGCAATGTAGTGGGACCCCATCTCTACGATAAAAAAAACATTTTTTTTGCTATTTTGAGACTATATGCACACCTATAGTCTCAGCTAACTGGGAGGCTGAGATGGGAGAAACTCTTGAGCCCGGGAGGTCGAGGTTGCAGTGAGCCATGATTTTGCACCACTGCACTCAGCCTGGGTGACAAAGTGAGATCCTGTATCAAAAAAAGAAAAGAAAAGAAATAAAGAAAAAGAAAAGGCCGGGCGTGGTGGCTCACGCTTGTAATCCCAGCACTTTGGGAGGCCGAGGCGGGCGGATCACGAGGTCAGGAGATTGAGACCACGGTGAAACCCCGTCTCTACTAAAAATACAAAAAAATTAGCCGGGCGTGGTGGCGGGCGCCTGTAGTCCCAGCTACTCGGAGAGGCTGAGGCAGGAGAATGGCGTGAACCCGGGAGGCGGAGCTTGCAGTGAGCCGAGATCGCGCCACTGTACTCCAGCCTGGGCGACTGAGCGAGACTCCGTCTCAAAAAAAAAAAAAAAAAAAAAAAAAGAAAAAGAAAAGTAGGTAACAAAGCAGGATTTAAAATTGCCCTGAGTGCCATGGAGAAGAACTGTGACACATCCATGATCATCTCAGTCATAGTAGTTGTTCTGAGATAGGCAGGACTCAGCCACTTTGGGCTAATAAGGACTGAGGAGAGCCTTCTTAGGGTGTTCTGAAAAGAAACTATGGATAACCAGTCTCTTCTGCCCTGGCTGGGTGTAAACAAAGAGGCATACAGCTTGACTGCTGCTGCAGCCATGAGGGAGGGAGAAACTACTCAAAGAATGAAGCCCATATCGTGTCAAGTATTATGCAGAAACAGAGAAGACCTGCTTTCTCCATGACACCATAAGGCATCTAGACTGCAAGTTAGACAATAGAATATTATTCAGCCATTAAAAAGGAAATTCTGCCATTTGCAACAACATAGATGAAACTAGAAGATATTATGCCAACTGAAATAAGCCAGACACAGAAAGACAAATACTACATGATCTCACTTATACCTGGAATCTAAAAAAGTTGCACTCATAGAAACAGAAAGTAGAAGAGTGCTGACCAGGGGCTGGGGATGGGGGAAATGAGGTGACATTGGTTAAAGGGTGCAAACTTTCAGTTATAAGATGAATTTACCTCCTGGGCACCCAATGGTGACTATACTTAATAATAATATATTGTATACTTGAAATTTGCTAAGAGAGTAGCTCTTAAGTGTTCTCACCACACATAAAAAATACAACTATATTAGGTAATTGTGTTAGCCTATTCTTGCATTGCTATAAAGGAATATCTGAGACTGGGTAATTTATTTTAAAAAGAGATTTAATTGGCTCACAGTTCTGTAGGCTGTACAGGAAGCATGGTGCCAGCATCTGCCTCTGGTGAGGCCTCAGAGAGCTTCCAATCATGGCAGAAGATCAAAGGGGGAGCCAGTGGATCACACGGTGAGAACAGGAGCATGAGAGAGATTGAGGGAGGTGCCACACTCTTTTAAACAACCAGATCTCACGTGAACTCAGAGCGAGAATTCACTCATTACTGTGAGGAGGGCACCAAGCCACTGAAGAGGGATCTGCTGCTGTGACCCAAACACCTCCCACCAGGCCCCACCTCCAACACTGGGGCTCACAGTTCAACATGAGGTTTGGGCCAGGTGCGGTGGCTCACACCTGTAATCCCAGAACTTTGGGAGGTCGAGACGGGTGGATCACTTGAGGTCAGGAGTTCAAGACCAGCCTGGCCAACATAGTGAAATGCCATAGCTACTAAAAATACAAAAAGTACCCAGATGTTGTGGCATGTGCCTGTAATCCCAGCTGCTCCGCAGGCTGAGACAGGAGAATCACTTGAACCTGGGAGGCGGAGGTTGCAGTGATGAGATCGTGCCACTGTGCTCCAGCCTGGGCGACAGAGCAAGACCCCGTCTCAAACAAACAAACAAACAAAAACACGTGATTTGGAGGGGACATACACCCAAACCATATCAGTAATGGATATGTGAATTAGCTTGATTGGGGTAATCATTTCACAGTATATATGTATATCAAAACATTACATTGTACACCTTAAATAAATTCAATATTTACTTATCAGTTATACCTCAATAACCTTGGTAGACAAAGTCTACATATCCATATAGAAAAAGCTAGAAAGTTATATCAAAATACTAACCATAGTAACGTCTGATACCTCTGAGTTGTGAGGACTGGGGAGGATGGTTGAGACAAGAGGAGAAGGTGGTATTGGTCATTTCAGAGAGAATAAGAAGAATAAATGTAATAGGATTGGCAAGCAGAGCCAAGGGTCCCCTTGACATTCAAACTTATGGAATTCTCAGTGGTTCCCTCTAGATTTAAAATGATCATGGAAACAAGCCCTAAAAGAGTCTGATCTGGAATGTTTGGGTAAAGTTCTTCTGACCTAAAAACAAGACAAAGGGAAACGTCTGATTTTAGGTATTAAGGAATCAAATGCCAGCTGGGCACGTTGGCTCACGCCTCTAACCCCAGCACTTTGGGAGGCCGAGGCGGATGGATCACCTGAGGCCAGGAGTTCGGGCCCAGCCTGGCCAACATGGAGAAACCCTGTCTCTACTAAAAATACAAAAATTAGCCAGGCTGGGTGGCATGTGCCTGTAATCCCAGCTACTCGGGAGGCTGAAGCAGGAGAATCACTTGAACCTGGAAGGTGGAGGTTGCAGTGAGCTGAGATCGTGCCATTGCACTCCAGCCTGGGCAACAAGAGTGAAACTCCGTCTCAAGAAAAGAAGAAAAAAAAAAGGAATCAAATGCCAAAGAATATGCAGGAAATAACCTAATTTACTTCTTCTAATAGGTAGACAACTCTATGAAGTTCAATGCCAAGCCACCTGGCCACTGAGCGTGTCAGTAACTGCACTAGTAGATTTTTAGAGCAGTGTTGGTTAAACTTGTTTTTGACCACAAATGTCAGTAAGAAATGCACTTTACACTGTGACACACAAGCAGTGGTGTGCTAGAGCCAGCTTATGTGGGCTTATGAAAGCAGATTGTTATGTTTTTATAAATTGTGAGCCACTATTAAATACCGTCATTATTAAAAATTTGGCTAGGCTTGGTGGCTCACACTTATAATCACAGCACTTTGGGAGGCTGAGATGGGAGAATTGCTTGAGTCCAGGAGCTCGAGACCAGCCTGGGCAACATAGTGAGACCCTGTCTCTACAAAAAATAATAAAATTTGTAAACAAATTATAGAAAGTTAAAACTAAGCAATGTTAAAAACAAATAATAATTACTCAAAACTCATCACTTCTTAATCATTGTAATACATTTTCCTGTCATCTCTATTCTTGCGGTTATATCTCTCCTATCTGTGTGGTAGAAATGCCATATAATGATGTGCTAGGCTGGGCACGGTGGCTCACACCTGTAATCCCAGCACTTTGGGAGGCCAAAGCAAGTGGATCACTTGAGGCCAAGAGTTCGAGACCAGCCTGGCTAACATGGTAAAATTCTGTCTCTACTAAAAATACAAAAACTAAGCAGTCATGATGGTACACACCTGTAATTCCAGCTATTTGGGTGGCTGAGACATGAGAATCACTTGAACCCAGGAGGTGGAGGTTGCAGTGAGCCAACATAGCACTGCTGTACTCCAGCCCGGGCAAACTTATGGAATTCTCAGTGGTTCCCTCTAGATTTAAAATGATCATGGAAACAAGCCCTAACTATGGTGGGAATATTTATATATACCACAGAAACTGGCCAACATGGCTGGGCGCAGTGGCTCACGCCTGTAATCCCAGCACTTTGGGAGGCTGAGCTGGACAGATCACCTGAGGTCAGGAGTTCAAGACTAGCCTGGCCAACATGGCGAAACCCGTCTCTACTAAAAATACAAAAATTAGCAAGGCACGGTGGCACATGCCTGTAATCGCAGCTACTTGGGAGGCGAGGCAGGAAAATCGCTTGAACCTGGGAGGCGGAGGTTGCAGTGAGCCGAGATTGCACCACTGCACTCCAGCCTGGGCAACAGAATGAGACTCTGTCTCAAAAAAAAAAATAAAAAGAAAAAAAAGGAAATTGGCAAACACTATAAATCAGGGCTTGATTTCTTGATTTATTGTTTTGTTGATCCTCTATTCATGAAAGTGAAGAAAACAACAATGCAGATTAAATTTAAAAGTGTCTATAACTGTTACATTGTGAATAGCACAAAAAATTGAGGAAATACTCTTCCAATATTTGAAAACTATTATCCAGTTCAACAAAGATTTCTCCATGTCATTGATAAACTAGTGAAGTTCCGAAATGTCTTCATTGTTTCACTTTCTTATTTGTTAATGTAAATTAAAATATCAATTAACACTTACACCAGAATACACTCATTTATCAATAATGTGAGGGACTTCTTTGCTGAATCTGATAGATATCAAGCATTTATTTATAGTCTGATTTTCTCAAATTAGAGTTGAATTGCAACCACAGATTGGATATGAATGCGAAAGTTTGGCAAAAATCAATGAAAGCATTTCTTGAGAATCAATTGGCTACATGAAATGTACAATGATTTATTTGTTTTTATGTATTTATTGTTTATAAATTTTAGCTACACACCCCTTATATCAGTAAAATATGTAATAAATTTATACACATATTTACATATATGCATACCTCTTCTCCCAGGGAGCCAGTTGTTAAACACTTTTCAGCACATCACTACCAAAACACACATAGGCATAAGCAACTTAAATAAAAAATTTCATAAAATAATACTTTATTAATATATTAATTTATTACTATGTATGATGCCCTCTGATATCTTATATTCTATCTCATTAAAACTACACATCCATGTTGCAATGCTCTAAACTGATGTCATGACTAAAAGTTTATGAGGCACAGTTTAGAAAACCCTGATTTAGAGGTTTTTAACTGCAGGTTCTAAAATTATTTTTTGAAGAGATGCTCGGAGGCATGGTGATCTAGTGTACTTTTTATATTCAGAGCTAAACAACAATAGAAACTCAAAAAATATGAAGCAGACAAATTTTTTAAAACTCACATGAAGGCAGAATTGGAAATCCAAAAGCTAGACTTTACCATACCTAGCATAAAGACAAATTATGCAGCTCTATTATGGTTCTAATAGTGTATGCCTGTATTTCAACTTTTCCTATAAAGGCCTTTCCTATAATTAAAAGCCTGTCATCCTTAATGATTCTTACATCTTGATTACTTACATCTATGGAGATGAACATTATTGTGGATAATTTTTCAAATGCCATTATCTGCCCAAGTAGGTCAAGGACATTACTGACATACACACCATGCCTGTATTTAGTAAAAGAGAATTCAACATTTATAGAAAATGACAGTTGGTTTCCAAAAATAACTAAATGTGTTAGATATCCACAGATCGTGAAAGGGATAAAGTGAATTAACCTTTTGCAGTTCACCTACATCAAGTAGATATTCTGTCACTAAATTCATGTGCAGTGCCTGCTAAAGAGGTCTCACCATTTTTGGAGTTTTAGACAAGTCCTTGGGAAAAAATTCATCCTGGCTTCTCTGGGCTGATATATGTCCTTTTGACAATGTTTACAAAAAGGCCTTTTTATGACTCCTGTTGCTGTAGCAACAGATAGCAAGTATAGACAAATGGGTTTAAACACAGGGGACTCACCTCTCAGGCTGCCCAAGGTCACCAGGGCAATGACAACTCAGTAGTGAAGACTCACACTGAAGGCTGAGAAGGCCCAGTTCTTCTGAATTTTCCCCAAATCTGCCTAGAAACCTTGATAGTGAGCCTTTCTGAGGGGAGGAATCATTTAAGAATCTAACGAAAAACGTGAGTTCTCCAGAAAAAGTCCTTCCTCAATAAGCTGCCTACATTTCCAGGAGATCCACAGCTCCTCCTAACGTCCGTCCCCAGGTGAAAACCCCTGCTTTTGGGTGAGGATCTTCCTGTCAGAGAATCTGCCAGGAAGGATGACCAGGAAGATAGACGCTTCTGATAGTTTCAAAGGCCTCTAATCAAACAAAATAAACTTATGAGCATGGTGTGGTCCAGAATCAGCTCTATCAATTTCACCTATGCACACACATTACAATTCACTGTCAAGAGCATCATTATTTTAAAAGTTAAGGACAACTGTGTATGCTTGGCTGCCTACAATTATTGGAAATAGGTAGAATATAAATATAGTAATAATAATGGTCACTGCTTTCTATGGGTTCATTCATAGGCAAAGTTCACCTAAGATTTCCACAAGAAAATAAACTAGGCAAAAGTTTGCTATGAAAACCCCAGGGGTGGCTGGCCATGATGGCTCATGCCTGTAACCCCAGCACTTTGGGAGGCCGAGTCGGGTGGATCACTTGAGCCCAGGAGTTTAAGACCATCCTGCACAGCATGGTGAAACCTCGTCTCTACAAAAAATACAAAAATTAGACAGACATGTTGGTGCACACTCATAATTCCAGCTACTTGGGAGTCATTTAAAGCCAGAGGTGGAGATTGGAGATTACAGTGAGCCGAGATCGTGCCACTGCACTCCAGCCTGGGTGACAGAGTGAGACACTGTCTAAAAAAAAAAAAAAAAAAAAAACAACAATAAAAACAGAGACAGAGAAAGCAAGCAAGCAGGAAGAAAGAAGAAAGAAAATAAAGAAAGAGAGAGAGAGAAAGAAAGAAAGAGAGAGAAAAGAAAGAAAGGAAAGAAAAGAAAGAGAACCCAGAAGCACAGAAGAGACTATGGGATTCTACCAGGGATAGACATGAAGCAATGGAAGAGCCTTTGGACACTCCTTAATCTATCAATGCCACTTGTCTTTGATATGGACAGTTGACATTTTCTACATTTTACATAAAGTGCTAGGCAACTGCAATTTTAAGACAAATCCTCAGTGTGTCATCTCTCATTCTCCTCCCATATAGAAATATTGGGAGCTGGCACTGTTACGAATTCTAAGGTGAACCCTCAACTCTCCACAATTGGCCTAAGACTTATGATGGTCCATTCTCTACTATCCCTGCCCTCAGTAGAAGATCTACAATATGAGGCAAACTAAAGGCCAACTTTCTAGCTTCAGGCTAACCAAATCACTTCAGGATGCAAGAATTTACATAGAGCAAAACATTTTTACAGTAGAAATCTTTGAGACCTCTTTGACTGCCTTCATAAAACTGAGAAGAATCTAAGTTTAACAAGGCTTTCATTAAGAGACCCCAGATAAGCTTAATAAACAGTTCACCTCGATTAGGAGGAAAAGCACAGAATAACTTAAGAACCAGAACACCCAATAGAAGAGCTATCATCTGGCTGGGCAGGGTGGCTCACGCCTGTAATCCCAGCACTTTGGGAGACTGAGGTGGGTGGATCACCTGAGGTTGGGAGTTCAAGACCAACCTGGCCAACATGGTGAAACTCTGTCTTTACTAAAAATACAAAAATTAGCAGGGTGTGGTGGTGTTCGTCTGTAATCCCAGCTACTCAGGAGGCTGAGGCAGGAGAATCACTTGAACCTGGGAGGTGAGGTTGCAGTGAGCTGAGATCACACCACTGCACTCTAGTCTGGGTGACAGAGAGAGACGCTGTCTCAAAAAAAAGAAAAGAAAAGCTACTATCACTGTTCTTTGGTTCTGGCCTACTGATGCATGGTGACTTCCATTGTCTCTGGTTTGTTTGCATGTTATAACATTAAATAACCATTTGGCACTAAATAAGCTTAACACTTTGAAAACTAAGACATTTTAGACTTCTAAATACTTTGCCCTACTGGTTGTAAACCACAAAGTACAATGAGTGATGGCCATCTCCCCTCTCACTTATTTGAAGTGTCATGTTTTAGTTCCAGTCCACGGATCCCAAGAAGGGTAGGAACCCTGTGGTAAATGGATATATCTGGGAAACACTAAGAAGAAATGCTGGTTGAAAAATATATGCCTTTTATCATGAATTCCTGTTTCTGAGGCTCTGGAATAATATGAAACACAACTGAACTTTTTTTGCTATAAATACATTGGCTCTTTACATTTCCAAATGAATTTACCAATGAAAATGAATAAACAGCTTTATGAAAAGTTTTAAAGATTTTTCTCACACCTTCTATCTTTGTGCTTCCCTAGGAATATTAAAGGTCAGTGAATACAGTGAAGTATGAACAATGCAACGCAATGCTATCTGAAATCTGCTTTAAAACACCAAAGGAAAGAAAAATATGCATAGTGGATACATGAAACGATTGACAAATTGTAGATAATTGTGAAAGGTGGGTGACAGGCACATGGGAGCTCATCATGCTTTTGTATTTGTGTGAAATTAAATGTGTTTGCAAAATTTTTTACAAGTCAAAGCCCTAAAGAATTATCATAAAATATCTCCTTAAACGGGCCAGATGTGGTGGCTCATGCCTATAATTCCAGCACTTTGGGAGGCTAAAGCGGAAGGATTGTTTCAGGCCAGAAGTTTGAGACCAGCCTGGGCAATAGAGTGAGACCCCTATGTCTGCAAAAAACAAAAAAAATTAGCTGGTTGTGGTGGCACACACCTGTGGTCCCAACTACTCAGGAGACTGAGGTAGGAGGACACTTGAGCCCCAGAGGTTGACACTGCATTGAGTCATGATCACGCCACTGCACTTCAGCCTGCGCTAACAGAGCAAGACCCTGTTTCAAGACAAACAACAACAACAAATCTCCTTAAGCAAGCTATAAGTCAGACAGAGAAGCTCATTTAATCAATCTTGGTGGTGTATTTTTGTTAAAATGAAAAGCATTCTATATTTCTAGCAAAACCTGCCTTCATTTAAATAAATGAAGGTGTCTGTGTAAATAGTTCTCAACATCTTCCATATTCTGTTGAGTCAAATTGTAAAATGGAGTCAGGTTAGAAGAGGAGAGGGAATAAAAGAGGTGCATAGAGTGGGGTGGTCTGTTCTAGCTCTCCTACAAAAAAAAAAAAGTGATGCCACAGGAAAGGGTATTGGGAAATACAACTGATGGGAGAGACTAATTCTTGCAGTTCGATGAGAAAATAGGAAGGCACAGAGAAAGGACGCAAAGGAAATGAAAGAGAAGGCAGGGAAGGACGCAAGGAGTGGCAAAAACAAAGCCATCCAAAATAGAAGAAAACCTTTCAGCCCTCTCAAAGAGATTTCACACGAGCTTCTGCTCAACTCCACAATGTGCTGTTCCCATTTCAGAAATTAAAATGATCCCCTACTCTCCAGTGACATCCAGTCTTCGGAATGGGGCACAGCACCTTGTCAACTCATATAAGGAAGACATTATGGAATTGAGGCAAATCCCTCAGAAAGTAGTTCATGCTTTCATTCTCATGGAGCTTAGATAGAGGGGCTCAGAAGCTTAGTTATTTAACCTGTGTAAATAAACAGGATCCAGATGCTTTGGAGATTAATTAAAAGGGCCCACCCTGAGGTTCACAAAGAAAGGCCAAATCTTGCCAGGGCCTGGAAACTCATTAAGCGCCTGTCCAGGACATGACACGGTGCTGAGGAAGGCCTCAGCATAGAGGCAATGCGAGGGGGTTATGGACCTCTCAGTGTGCTTAGCTATTGTACCACAAAGGACGCTATGAACTTGTCTCCTTAAAGAAAGGCATTGAAGATGAGGAACAGCCCCCCACTGGCCTCCAGGACCTCTTGACTACCTCCTCGCACAAAGCATTCTTCTGTCAAAAATGGGAAGAAAATGTAGAGGAGGCCAGTATTTCTAGCCAGGACAGGCTCTGAGCTAACTAACATGCCAATGGATATCCGTTTCTCTGTCCGTGAATCATCCCCCAGGCACAGAGTAGAGCATATGCCAAGTATGCTATATTTTTTTCTGCCCCATTGTCTGCATACTGTGTTGCCAAACACCAAAATATTACTTCGTGCTTAGTCCATCACGCAGACAATGCTGAAGAGTCCCACTATTGCTTATTAAGATGGTTTTATCAAATTCAAACATTTAGAAGCAGTGTTTAGGAGAAAGCCATGGCATTGGATCAGTATGTTTGAGTACCACCAAGGAAAGGATAGAAAGCGTTCTGACGGCATTCTCTATGACCCTGGAGAAACCCTCACAAGGTATTTTTCTTTGTGAAGAAAGCAAATGGGTATATATTTTTTCAAATTTAGATATAACTTACATACATAAAAAGCACTCATTTTCTTAAGTGTGCAGCGTGATTAAATTTTACATAAGTCTACCCTTGTATAATGACCACTCAGATCAATAAATAGAATATTTCTTTTTTCTTTGTTTTTTGTCTTGCTTTGTCACTCAGGCTGGAGTGCAGTGTTGTGATCATAGCTCACTGCGGCCTTGAAATCCTGGCCTCAAGTGATCCTCTCATGACTTGGCCTCCTGAAGTACTGGGATTATGGATGTGAGCCATCATGCCTGGCTAATATATAGAATATTTCTGTCACCTCATGAGATTCCCTCATGCCCCCAGCCAATCAATAACCCCTCAAAAGTAACCATTAACCTGACATCTACATTTATAGATTTGTTTCTGTCAATTCTTGAATTTCATGTGGATGGAATCCTGCCATATGTTCTTAGAGCATATACTCTTTTGTTTTTCGATAGGTGTTCATTTTTTTGTTGATGTGTAGTATTCTATTATAAATATTCTAGAGTTTATTCATTCTACTATGGTTGAACAGTTGGGTTGCCTACAATTTTTAGTTATTAAAAATAAAATTTCTGTAAATATTCTTATACATGTCTTTTGGTGGACATATGTGCTCATTTTTCTTGGGTATATTCCCAGGAGTGAAATTGCTGGATCAGAGGGTAGGTTTATATTTAACCAAACAGTTTTTTAAATTTGTACATTCTACAGAAGCAATGTCTAAGAGTTCTAGTTTCTCCACATTCTTACTCTCACTTAGAATTGTCAGTCCTTTTAATTTTTGCCATTCTGCTGAATGTGAATGATATTCAGCATAGTTTTAATGTGCATTCCCCTGAAGTCTACTGCTGTTGAGTATGGGTATAGTTGTGTAAATACAGTGATCACTTTGGAATCATTTCCCAGTGAGAGTAGGAATAATTTAAAAGGAGCATTGGAAGAAAATGACTGTGAAATCAAATACTGTACTTTCATCCATGCTTATCCCCCTATGCTTTTTCTTTTCTACATTGCCACCTTTCTGTTTCGTTCAATAAATACTTGTGAAAGTTGACTCCTTTCGGTGGACAAACCAAGACTTTCTCCCTTCCCCTCTCTCTTCTCTAGTTCTCCTTAGAGTGGAAACAAATAAATGGAAATAAAGGCACTGGGATGTAGTAGATAGCGTTGGGGAATTCCACCTCACCAGACTTTCCTTCTCTGAGAACTAGTCCACATACACAGATGTGGGTCCCTAAAGCAATGTTTGTATCATGTGACCCCACCTCTTCCACTGATTGGAGAAGAGGGGCCGCCAGATCTAGAGGAAGTTGCCTTCACTTGTTGGCATTTGTTGGCATGAGCCCAAAAGCTTTTCTATCCTGAGCATTTGGGGTTTGGGTATTGAGATGCTAGTCAGTTTACCAGGAACCCCGGAACTGAGAGGGTGTGGAGAGGAGCCCAACGCACAGAGAAGAAGAGAAAGCTAGTCTACAGACAGAGAGACCAATAAAGAGGAGATGTGCAGACCGGGTGCAGTGGCGCACGTCTGTAATCCCAGAACTTTGGGAGGCTGAGGTGGGAAGATCACTTCAGCCCAGGAGTTCAAGACCAGCCTGGGCAACATGGCAAGACCCTGTCTCTACAAAAAATTAAAAAAAAAAAAAAATTAGCAGGGTGTGGTGGCATGCACCTGTGGAGCAAGACGCTGGAGAGAGAGAGAGAGAGAGAGAGATAGGAAGAGAGAGAGGGAGAGATGCAGAGACAAGATGGAGTGCAGCTAAGAGAAACTAACTCCCACCACGCTTAATTTCTGGTTCCATCCCTGCTCAGCAGCCTTCCTGCCTTGGGTTCTGTGAGATGTCTTAATAGTGATTCGAGAGAATTTCCCATTTTTGGTGAAGTTAGTTCAAGTACATTTTTGTTAGTTGCCCACAAAAGTCATGAGTAAAAGAATTCTTGTCCAACTCCCTCTTGGCTGTGGATGAGAGAAGACTAAACTCCATGTGGCCTTTGTCTGCTCTGTCCAAGCCTCCCTCCTTCCAGGCTAACCCTGCAAATGCTAAGATTTTCTATACTAAACCCAGCAAATAATGGAAATAGAATTAAAACCGGAAAGTGCTAAAAATATGAGACCATGGGATCTCCTGCTAAATTTTAGCCTCAGCTGCCTTCTTCCTCTTCCTACTTTCTTCTTTGATCGTGGCCGCTTTTATCTTCTTTCTCCCTTACCACTTCTCTTCTTTTATTCCTTTGCTTCAGCCTCTTGCCTTTTAAAAACATGCTGTTTGCAGAGAACAAGGATGGTCATAAAACAAAAGCATAATGGTGTGAGGATGATGTTCTCCAAACCCTGGGGTGCTGTGTTTTTGTTTCTGTATGTGTCCCTGTGAGACTTTTGGGCACAAAAAAAAAAACCTATTGACTAAAGAAAAACAGTGCCTGGGATGAGGGTTCATAAACTGCAGAGATCAAGAAGCAAACCAGGTCCCGTGTGAATGCAGCCCAGTTTTCAGAGCTGCATGAGTTCCAGCTTGATAGAGATTTCACAGACTTGCAAATACAGAAAGACAGAAGGAACAAATGTCTTTGCTTAAAAAAAGAAAGAATTTGGTAATTAAAATGAAAGCAAATAGAGTAATAACTTTAAATGTTAAGAAAAGTACCCTTTCAAATGATTTAACTAGTTGTATAATCTAGCTGTGACCCAGATGTTTACTTAGAAGACATTACAGCTGTGTATTATATGAAGTAATTAATATTTACTACAACTGCCCCCTAATGTTATAAAATATGAAAATAGTAGTTATGAAGTTGCTCTGAGAAACAGCCTAAAAGATGAATGAAGAGGCAGCTTCCCAAAAGGTTTGTGATGTGCTCAAAGGCAGACGGAAAAAATGCAAGATGGAAATAGAGATGACAAACATAAACAGTGTGGTCTGTTTTCTTATACGTATCATATTTTTAATTCCCATATGTACACGTTGTTTTGTGTTTAGAACATTCTTTTCTGCAAGGTGTTAAAGGGAGGAGACGGAAAAAAATACTTAATGGGTGTAGTCTCACAGCCTGAGGAAGGCCTTGGGAAGCTCTAGCATCCCCGAGAGGAAGCCTTTAAAGGGTTGGACCCAGAAGGCACCTACTAAAGTGTATCGTCTTGTTTTTCATGACACTCAATTACATTGCAACCCGATCCTGTGGTTTCTGCAAGGAAATTCCATCCTACCTTCCTAAGCGTTATTTTCTTTTTAAATGACAAAAGTGAAACAAGAAAACTGCTTTTCTCATGTACTCCCTTTAATCCTTAACCTACTTAGCCTCATGTCCTTCCAATGGCAAAAAGAATTAATCACATTGTAGTGTGGGAAAACCCATCAGCTGAAAAAGTTATGTTATGTAAAGAGGAGGGATTAGTTAGCTACACGCTGAAGTCTCTTGCCTGATGCCAAACGTTTGTGTTATTTTCCCGAGACAGGATGGAGCTAGATGCTGGGTTAGACAGGTTCTAAGCACAATGGTCTCCAGTGAGACTGTCCAAAAGACATGTCCACATATGTGACTTAGGAGGACAACTTTGTCATTGTGTAAATGGGGGTTAAACTTTGCTTGTGCCTTTGCGATATTTTTCCAAGTAAGTTTTAAGCTCAGGTTTTTAATATTATTCTTCGTAAGTAAGGCAACTTAATGCATGTGGTGGGGAGCAACCTGCACAGGGTTTTTGAGAAACCCTACTGGGCTTCATTTGCAGAAAAGGATATGGCTGCCCAGCATCCTTCCTGTGGCGCAGCCTTTATCTTCTCTCTCCCGGAGATTCCCAGTATCAGAGTCTCTTTGCTGGGTCAAATAGCAGAGGCTATCAGTCACTGCTGGTAAGAATTTATTGACCACTCCAAAATGCAGCCAGGCTTTAGATCTTAGTTTAAATGTCACTTTATTAGAAATACATTCCACTAGACTCCAGGCTAGCTTATATGTTATCACATTGATGATCGCATTGTTGAGATTATTTGATGAGGGTCTGCCTCCAACCTCCTGTCCCCCAACTCTAAGTTTCCAGCACAGTGCTTAGTTGGATCACTTCAATTTGTATTCTCAGTACCCAGCCCATAACCTAACCATTTCTTAACAATAGGTACTTAACAAGTATCTATTGAGTGAATGAATCAATGAGTGAAAAATATACTATTTAATGGAATGCAATTCAAAAAATGTTTATGTATTACCCACTGCATGGTTGGCACTGAGCTGAGCTCCAGGAAATCTAATAAATGACCTATCCCTGTGTGGGTATTGCCCTAGGCATTAACCTCAGTCCCCTTCTCAGATCCTCACTCTCTGTGGGCAAGCACATTCTTCACAGTGGCTTTAATCACCACCTTTGTATGTAAGGATCACAAAAATCTGATCTCTGATCACAAAGACACTTCTCCCTAGATTATAGCCACTTTATTAACCCAGAATCAGACCAATAGGGAATGTCACAATTTGGGAAACTTAAAATCTGAAAGTAATTTGATGCACTCCAGCTATACCCTGGGAGCCTTTGCCTTGGCAATTTTAAGACCAGGGTTTAGGAGAAACCTCCCTACTCTTGCCAGGGGACTAGTTTATGAGGAATCCTAAAACCCAGACAAATGCATATGTTAGCTGAGAACACTGGCTATCCATATGCAGAAGAATGAAACTAGACCCCTCTCCCTTGCCATGTATAAGAATCAAATCAAAATGGACTAAAGACTTAGATCTAACACCTGGAACTATGAAACTACTAAAAGAAAACACTGGAGAAAGTCTCTAGGACTTTGGTCTGGACATTGATTTCTCAAGTGATACCTCAAAAGCACAGGCGACCAAAGCAAAAATGGACAAATAGGATCACATCAAGTTAAAAAGCTTCTGCACAGCAAAGAAAACAATCAACCAAGTAAAGAATAGGAAAAAATACTTGCAAACTACTCATCTGACAAGAGATTAATAATCAGAATATATAAGAAGCTCAAAGAACTCAATGGGAAAAAATGTAATATCCAATTAAAATGGGCAAAATTCATCCCTGTCTGACAGGTCAGAGAAAAAAAATGGGCAAAAGATCTGAATAGACGTTTCTCAAAAGAAGACATACAAATGGCCAACAGATATATGAAAAAATGCTCAACATCAATCAGAGAAACGCAAATCAAAACTGCAATGAGATAGCATCTCACTGCAGTTAAAATGGTTCATAACCAAAAGACAGGCAATAACAAATGCTGGCAAGGATGTGGAGAAAGGCGAACTTTTGTATGTTTTTGGTAGAAATGTAAATTAGCACAGCCACTATGGAGAACAGTGTGGAGGTTCCTCAAAAAACTAAAAATAGAGCTGCCTTATGATCCAGCAATCTCACAGCTGGGTACATACCCAAAAGGAAGGAATTCAGTATATCAAAGAGATATCTGTACCCTCATGTTTATTGCATACTATTCACAGCAGCCAAGATTTGGAGTCAGTCTAAGTGTCCATCAATGAATGAATGGATAAAATAAATGTAGTACATATACATACTGTAATATTATTCATCCCTAAAATAGAATGAAATCCTGCCGTTTGCAACAACATGGATGCAGCTGGAGAACATTGTTAAGTGAAATAATCCAGGCACAGAAATGTAAATGCATATTCTCACTCACGTGTGGGAGTCAAAAATTAAAACAATGAACTCATGGAGATAGTGAGGAAAATGATGATTACCAGAGGCTGGGAAGGGGTGGAGGGAGTGGAAATGGTTAATGGGTGCAAAAATATAGTCAGAATGAATAAGATCTAGTATTTGATAGCACTACAGGGTGACTAAAGTCAACGATAATTTATTGTATATTTTTAAATAACTAAAATAGTGGAATTGGAATGTTCCTCATACAAAGAAATGATAAATCCTTGAGGTATGGATGACCTCTCCCCACAAAATAAGTATGTTAATAACAATACCCCAATCATACTTCATATTTATGTAGCGCCTTATAATTAAAATTTTTAAGTGCCTTCATATTATCACTATAGTACAGATTTTTTTTAAAGGGTTCAGGGAAGCTAATTACTTGCCCAAGTTCCAGGGCATTCTCTGTCCAAAGCTGGTGATGAAAGAAAAAAGAAAAAAGAAGTCTTAGGGCTAAAATTAATATATGGCATAGCTCTACCCCCCAGCTTAGCAGTATTCATTCTGTGCCACCACAAGTCTCACCTTGATGCTCTAGGAAACGATGAGTCCTGAAAGTCAATGAGTAGGTGTATAATAGGAGGGAAGAGCATTCAAGAAGGAATAATATGGCAGTGGTATGCAGGGAGGAGGAAAACTGATTTTAGGAGGCCTAGTAGAAACCACAGTGTGATTCACGTGGGTGGTGATGAGGGCTTGGTTTAGAGAGATGAAGCAGAAGCACAGAAGTGTTGGGGCTTGGTGCTAAATGAAATTAGAGGATAAAGGAGAGATCTGATTTCAAAATGTCTTTAAAGTTTCAAACCTTGGCGGTTAGAAGCAGAGAAGCTGGGAACCGGAGCAGGTTTGGAGGGAGTCGGTGATCTTAATTTTGGACATTGGGGAAATGAGAGTGTGAAACCTATGGGTGAATCTGAACACTGTACCTTCACAGAGAGGCTGGGTAAGAAGTAGCCCTAACAAGATGGTCCAGGGAGGAAGATGAGAATTTCTCATGGAAGCTGTGGTGATCGGGCCAGGGGGGCAATTGCCATAATTCAATTCAAGGAATATGCATCTAGGCCAGGTGTGGTGGCTCACGCCTGTAATCCCAGCACTATGGGAGGCCGAGGCAGGTGGATCACAAGGTCAGGAGATCAAGACCATCCTGGCTAACACGGAGAAACCCCCTCTCTACTAAAAATATAAAAAATCAGCTGAGCATGGTGGCATGCGCCTGTAGTCCCAGCTACTCGGGAGGCTGAGGCAGGAGAATGGCGTGAACCCAGGAGGCGGAGCCTGCAGTGAGCCGAGATTGTGCCACTGTACTCCAGCCTGGGCGACAGAGTGAGACTCCATCTCAAAAAAAAAAAAAAAAAGGAATATGCATCTAAAATGGGATTGTGGCTAAAGAATAGAAAGAGACAGAGCAGATGGAGGACATGGAAGAATGGAGCAAAACAGGGGTCAGAGATGAGTGAAGATTAGAGCAGAGAACAGTGTTTTTGAGGCAGGAAACGGGAGGTTGTTTGTGAAAATCTTCTAAAGCTCGTCCAACAGCTGGCATTTTGCAAGCTCCTGAAATTGTGAGTGAGGCAAGCTAGGACCATGGAAAGGAGTTGGGAATGGAGCAAAGGTGGATGCCCTGTAAGTAGCAGGATTGAAGGGACTGGAATTGTAGTGAGAAGTGGGGCCGGAAATTAGCAGCAGAGAGGTGATCACTGTGTTATAAGAACGAGCAAGCTTTTTGAGCAGAAAATAACAGATAGCAGATGGGTAGACCAAGGACTAGTCTTGGAGCCTCTAGAGAGATGCCGTCTAGACCACAGCTGATTCCACAGGTGCTGTGGCAATGTGTCAACAAAGAAAGGGGAGAAATTCCGCTTGGTAAACAGAAGGCCAAGGGGATCTCTAACTTTCCAGTTATGCCCAGGCTTTGCATGATATCTTGACCTTAGAATTAGATGAGACACCAATTCAGGTAAGTCCACATCCACCCTTCTTAAGATCTGACAATGCCTCTGGCAACATACTACCTTTTCTGTGTTTCTTTCTTTTTTCTTTTTTTCTGGTTCAGTATTTGACTGCTTCTTGGGGGGTGGCTACTATGTCTTAGCTGCAACCTTCAGCCCTAGCCAAGATAGACGTGACTTTCTGCAGGTGACTTTAGGATCCCTGTTGCTCTCCAGCCTCAATCTGGGTTTTTGCGCAAATATGGGATGGGAGAGGCATGAGATGTTTTCAAGAGAATGTTTGTGAGAGGATATTCCAACCTCCTAGGTGCACATTTTCCGGGGGGCCTGTCCCAGTATCAACTGACAGACAAAAAAAAAAAATGTGTTTTTTATCAGTGACCCTCTAAGTAGGCAACTCTATTGCTTTTTAAGTTACTCTTAGGTTTCCAATAAAACTTGAGTAGGATCCAAATTTTTCTCTGCAATTCCAAAATCCTCCCTGAACTCCAGATTTTCGTCTCAGGCTGATTACAGGATATCTTTGCCTACATGTTCCACAAACACACCAGACTCTACTTGCTGAAAAGTGAGATCAGCATCTTTCTATCACATCTGCTTCTCCTACATGTGTCTTATCTTACTTAACAGAAACACCATCCAATTAGTCCCTGAAGCTAGAAACTTTGATTCTGCCTCTCTGGCAGACGCTGGCCACAAATTTATTTCCCATTCCTCCTGTGCACAGCTAGAGTGGGAAATGAGTAGTACAGTATAACAATAGAGAGAGAAGGGAAGAACGAGGATGACTCATTAGAGACAAGCATAGAAAAAGGAGCTGGTAAAAGAGTTTTTAAGTTGAGAAGACAGCAAGGGGAAGATTGGGGTGTCTGTTTTGTAGGCTTGTTTGCCAAAACTCTATTATGGGGACAGGATGGGGAAGGGGCCATTATGCTTCAAGTCTTAAGAAAAACTTTGCAGTTTATCTGTCCCCTTGGGCAGGATCTGGCATGTGTACACACACAGCTTCAATCCAGTCTCACACTGACATAATAGGAATGTTAAAAGGATCTTATGGAGAGGAACTGGCTCATTTCTTGGTGTACTAGTCAGGGTTCTCCAGAGAAATAGAACCAATAGGATATAGATAGAGGGAGAGAGATTAAGAGATTGAAAGAAAGACCGAGAGAGATTTATTTTAAGGAATTGGCTCATGCAATTGTGTGGCTGGCAAATCCAAAATCTTCAGGGCAGGCAGCAGGCTGGAAACTCAGGCAGGGTTTCTATGCTGCAGTCTTGAGGCACGATTTCTTCTTCTTCAGGAAACCTGTCTTTGCTTTTAAGGCTTTCAACAAATTGGACGAAGTCGACCCACATTATAGAGGGTAATTTGCTTAATTTAAAGCCTATTGATTGTAAACGTTAATCACATCTAAAAAATATATTCACAGCAGCATCTAGACTAGTGTTTCACCTAACAACTAGGCACCATAGCCTTGCTAAGTTGACACATGAAATTTATCACCACACTGGGTAAATGCATTCTCAGTAACAATCCATTTGGAAGCTGTGACTTCCCTTCCTCAGTCAAGGAGAACTTTATACTGCTCTTTCCGCCATGCACAAAGGGAAAAACCAGCCCTGCCGTCAACCTCCAGCCAGCAAAGAGGCATAGAAGAAGACAATGGAAGACCTCAAGGAAGACTGCCTGTGGGGGCCAGACCTGGAAGTGACATATATCACTTCCTCCTGTTCTGTCAGCCATACCTAACAGCGGTGGAGCCCGGGAAGCATCCTTTAGCTGTGCACAGGAGGAATGGGAAATAAGTTTGTGGCCAGCATCTGCCACAGAGAGGTAGAATCAAAGTTTCTAGCTTCAGGGACTAATTGGTTGGTGTTTCTGTTAAGCAAGACACATGCAGGAGAAGCAGATGTGATAGAAAGATGCTGATCTCACTTTTGAGCAGGTAGAGTCTGGTGTGTTTGTGGAACATGCAGGCAAAGATGTCCTGTAATCAGCCTGAGAGGAAAATCTGGAGTTCAGGGAGGATTTTGGCATTGGAGATAAAAATTTGGAAACCTGTGGGTAGTATAACAATAGAGAAGAGAAGAATGAGGATGACTCATTAGAGACAAGCATAAAAAAAGGAGCTGGTAAAAGAGTTTTTAAGTTGAGAAGACAGCAAGAGGAACAGGATCCTAAAAGTTAACAGAGAGGCCGGGTGCAGTGGCTCACTTCTGTAATTCCAGCACTTTGGGAGGTCAAGGTGGGCGGATCACTTGAGGTCAGGAGTTCAAGACCAGCCTGGCCAACATGGTAAAACCCCGTCTCTACTAAAAATACAAAAATTAGCTGGCTGTGGTGGTGAGCACCTGTAATCCGAGATCCCAGCTACTCGGGAGGCTGAGGCAGGAGAATCGTTTGAACCAGGGAGGCGCAGTTTGCAGTGAGCCAAGATCGTTCCATTGCACTCTAGCCTGGGCACGAGAGCAAAACTCTGTCTCAAAAAATAAAGTTAATGGAGGAGAAACTTTCCAAAAAGGGAGTGGCCAATGGTGTCAGATATTATAGAAAAAATGAAGAAAATTCAGAAGATGCTATTTGTCCTTCGTGATTATTTTCGGTCTTCCACACTCAAAAATCCTCTCTCAGATTGTTCTCCTTTTGGAAAAGATAGGGTGACCAATTTACATGATAATATTAATAATATCTGGGTTCAAGAGAGCAGTTGAGCATAAGCATTTGTTTATGCCCCTTCTCATCTAAGACACCATTCAAATGGCAGCAAAAGAATTTTTTTTCCAAGTCATGATGAAAGAATTTTTAAATTTTAATTATTTATTTTTTAAGAGACAGAGTCTTGCTCAGTTACCCAGGCTGAAGTGCAGTGGTGCAATCATGGTTTACTGCTGCCTCGACAACCTGGGCTCAAGCAATCCTGCCGCCTCAGCTTCCCAAGCAGTTGGGACTACAGGTGTGCATCACCATATCTGGTTGGTTTTTTTTATTTTTATGTTTTAGAGACAAGGTCTCCCTATGCTGCCCAGACTGGTCTCCAGCTCCTGGCCTCAAGTGATCTTCTTGCCTTGGCCTCCCAAAGTGCTAAGATTACAGGCATGAGCCACCACGCCCAGCCAGAATTTTTTTTTTTTTAAGGTATACATCTACAACAACAGAGAATAGGAGAGTTTTTAAATACTTCTGGAAAACAGAGTGAAGAAAAGAGAGTTCACAAAGCAGATGAAACCAAAATGAATAGCAGCCAGCCTGAATCCACAGGAGGCGCCCATCTGAGTGAAGCCAGGAAGCAGGAGTGTGGGAGTGAGGAGAGGGCCTGAGATGGGAGGTGTGAGTAAAAGACACACAGTGGAAAAGGAAAGTGTGAGTATAGAACGTGAGGCAGAGAAGAACGGGGCGGGGGAGAGACATAAGAAGATGGAGAAGAGGAGCAGGAGGAGGGGGAGGAACAGAAGAACTAACTCATTTCTACTTAAAGCTCTAAATTGTCTCCTTTGAGTGGCACGAGAGCTCTGACCACAGATCTGAAGGGAGAGAAGGGTCATCTCAACATTGCTGGGCTCTGCAGTGAGCACTACTTGCCTGGGCATTACAATGCAAATTCCGTTCTCATTCCGTTGTTTTTCAGCTACTAAAACCAATCTATGGATCAATCATGGAAGATTAATTATGATGTCACAATAAAATGTACCATCAGTCTTGGCAAGCTCTACCATGGAAGAGAGGACATGCGAAATTACCTTATCACTGACTTTCAAGTGACAGGTAATTCAAGAGGCACAGCTGTAGATGAAACAAGGAGTGGAGGTTGAGTTGGCTGGAGGTAGAGGTGAGCCCAGTGGAGGAACTGAATGTGGCCCTATAACTGTATCAGGAGGAGGAGAGCAGGCACACAGGGGCAGTGAAATGAAGTTAAACCCTCATCCATCCTAACAGAAAGTTAAAAGGCAATATTTCAAGTAGATAAATCAATAAATATTATGTATAGACATAAAAGTAACTGTCAGAAGCGTTTGAACCAGTCTTTAAAAGCAGCTCCCTCAGAGCTGTGGAACCAAGAGGAAGGAGTATTAAGAAGGAGAAAGGCTGCTTTTACGTTTTCTGTTATTTGAATTTTTTTAACCATGTGTAAAATTGGTCGTGTTTTAATATACAAAAATGTAGAGGTCGGGTGCAATGGCTCACGCCTGTAATCCCAACACTTTGGGAGGCTGAGGCAGGTGGAACATGAGGTCAGGAGTTTGAGGCCAGCCTGGCCAACATGGTGAAACCCCGTCTCTACTAAAAATACAAAAATTAGCTGGGTGCAGTGACACGCACCTGTAGTCCCAGCTACTCAGGAAGCTGAGGCAGAATAATCACTTGAACCCAGGTGGTGGAGGTTGCAGTGAGCTGAGATTGTGCCACTGCGCTCCAGCCTGGGCAACAGAGAGAGACTCCGTCTCAAAAAAAAAAAAAATGTAGACACTGATATGGGAAGATCTCCAAGTAATATTAAGTTTTAAAAATCACGTTGCAGGGCGGGTGCAGTCTCATGCCTGTAATCCCAGCACTTTGGGAGGCCAAGGCAGGTGGATCACCTGAGGTCAGGAGTTCAAGACCAGCCTGACCAATAAGGTGAAACCCTGTCTCTACTAAAAATACAAAAATTAGCTGGGCATGGTGGTGCGCACCTGTAATCCCAGCTATTTGGGAGGCTGAGGCAGGAGAATCACTTGAACCCGGGAGGCAGAGGTTGCTGTGAGCCAAGATGGTACCATTGCACTCCAGCCTGGGCAACAGAGTAGGACTCTATCTCAAAAAAAAAAAAAACAAAAAAAAAAACACATTGCAGAAAGATAGATACATCATGATATCATTTACACAAAAAGGAATACGAAACAAAATAGTTCCTTATGTACTGTGGATACATACCAAGGGGTCTTCAAAAATTCATGGAAAATGCACATATGAAAAAACTACGCATGGATTTTAATTTTTTTTGCATCAAAATAAACCGATACTAACTTGTTATAACATGTCTAAACAGGATCTAGCTGATAAACTAAGAAGGATAATACATCAGTTTGAAAAGAGCCCTTACCTTTACCAGGATGAATTCTGCTAAAATTGAAGCAAGAACAAACATCAAATTTATGGTAAAGCTTGAGTGGAAGAATGGGGAAATCATTAATGCTTTACAAAAAGTTTATGGAGACAATGCCCCCAAGGAAGTCATCTGTTCATAAAGGCATAACTTGTTTTAAGAAGAGAGGAGACAGTATTGAAAATTAAGCCCGGACAGGCACGGTGGCTCAGGCCTGTAATCCCAGCACTTTGGGAGGCTGAGGCGGGCGGATCATGAGGTCAGGCGATCAAGACCATCCTGACTAACACGGTGAAACCCCGTCTCTACTAAAAATACAAAAAATTAGCCAGGTGTGGTGGTGGGTGCCTGTAGTCCCAGCTACTCAGGAGGCTGAGGCAGGAGAATGGCGTGAACCTGGGAGGCGGAGCTTGCAGTGAGCCAAGATCACGCCACTGCACTCCAGCCTGGGCAACAGAGCGAGACTCTGTCTCAAAAAAAAAAAAAAAAAAGAAAGAAAAAAGAAAATTAAGCCCATCATTTCAGTGGTACAACATCCATATTAATTTGCAAGGAAAAAATTCATTTCGTTTGTGCGTTAACTAAAGAAAATAAACAATTAACAGCACAAACAATGGCCAACACCATAGATATCCCAACTGGTTCAGTTTACACAATTCTGACTGAAAATTTAAAGTTAAGCAAACTTTCCCTTCAATGGGTACCAAAACCATTGCACCCATTATCAGCTGCAGATGAGAGCAGAGCTTTCAATGGAAACTAGAAACAAGTGGGATCAAGGTCCTGAAGCATTTCTTCGAAGAACTGTAATGCGAGATGAAACACAACTCTACTGGTATGATCCTGAAGGCAAAGCCAATCAGAACAACAGCTACCAATGGAAGTGGTCCAGTCAAAGCAAAAGCAAAGGTCAAGAGCAACGGTAATGGCGACAGGTTTGGGGGATGCCCAAGGCATTCTGTTTGTTGACTTTCTGAAGGGCCAAAGAACAATAACATCTGCTTGCTATGATCATGTTTTGAGAAGGTTAGCCAAAGCGTTAGCAGAAAAATGCCCAGGAAAACTTCAACAGAAAGTCCTTCTCCACCATCACAATGTTCCTGCTCATTTCTCTCATCAAATAAGGGCAATTTTGCGAGCTCCCAAGGGATATTATCAGGCATCCACCTTACAGTCTGATTTGGCTCCTTCTGGTTTCTTTTTGTTTCCTAATATTAAAACATCCTTAAAGGGCCCCTATTTTTCTTGAGTTAATAATGTAAAAAAGACTGCATAGACATGGTTAAGTTCCCAGGATTCTCAGTTCTTTAGGGAGGGACTAAATGGCTGGTGTTGTTGCTTACAAAAATGTCTTGAACTTGATAGAGCTTATGTTGAGAAATAAGGTTTATATATTTTTTATTTTTATCTTTTAATTCAATTCTCCCACAAACTTTTTGAAGTCCCCTCATATGTTTGTATGCAGATGCACAGAAAATACCTGGGAAGATTTACACTAAACTGATGGCAGTGATTTGGCTGGTGAGAGGATAGAGTTGAGGGTGGGGAGCAGGTGGTCCCTGGCAGGCTCTCCCGGTCAACACTGCATAACTCACTGGGCAAGGTAATCTCTGTGAACTTGTGTGACATTGTGGTCCTGCTCAAGGGATGCTTTAGCTTTATTTGTAATGTTTAGACTTTTTTGTTTGTTTGTTTTACAAGCAAAGCATATTACTTTTGCGATAAAAATAAACGGAATAAGGCTGGGTGCGGTGGCTCATGCCTGTAATCCCAGCACTTTATGAGACCAAGGTGGGTGGATCGCCTGAGGTCAGGAGTTCCAGACCAGCCTGGCCAACATGGTGAAACCCCATCTCTACTAAAAGTACAAAAAATTAGCCGGACATGGTGGCACATGCCTGTAATCCCAGCTACTTGGGAGGCTGAGGCAGGAGAATCGCTTGAACCTGGGAGGTGGAGGTTGCTGTGAGCCAAGATTGCACCATTGCACTCCAGCCTGGGCAACAAGAGCAAAACTCTGTCTCAAAAACAAAAATAAACAAATAAACTGAATAACTACCAGTTAATGGCTGGTAGTTATTCAATGTATTATCTCTTCCACGAGCACTGTGTTTTTATTATGGGTCAATCCTTAACTGCAAAGAATGAATATCTAATAAAGCTGTTCAGAGATCAAGGGAAGTGAAAGAGGAAGTCATGTGGATCAGGAAGGAGTCTCGGGGTTCTTGAAGTTGCCCCATGTGAGCAATTGTTAGTGCTGACCACGCGCGTGCCTACAGAGTCAATCAGGTTTCCTAACGTGCCATGCTTTCCATAAATTAAACTAGACGATTGTTCTGATGCTGAAGCACTAGACAAGCTCCACAAGAAGATCCCTGTGACTCTCTGATTTCTTTCTTATTCAAACGAAAACAAAAAGCCAGGCCTGGTGGAACATGCCTGTAGTCCCAGCTACTTGGGAGAATGCGGTGGGAGGACTGCTTGAGCCCAGGAATTTGAGGCTGCAGTAAGCTATGATCACACCAGCACACTCCAGCTGGGTAAGAGAGCAAAACCCTATCTCAAAAAAAAAAAAAAAGAAATTAAAATAAATAGTAATAATGGTAAATTTGCCATGCCCTTGTTCTCCCCCATTTAAATACCCTATTACTGTGTCTGGTTCTCGGTGTCTGTGGGCCATCTCCCTAAGAAGTTCCCTGGGCAGCCTCTCTTGAAGTTAGAAAGAAGCTATTACTTGCTAAGGGTGAAAAGGTGGAAAGAATGAGCGGGGTGGGGTGGGGGAGATGGGAGATGGGGAATAGCTGCCAGAAGATGAAAGAGAAAAATGTAGCGAGCGACTATATTCTGGCTTAGCCCCCTCCATCAAAGCTACAGTAAAGCATATGTCTCCATTTTCAGTTTTTACCATGAAGAATCATTTATGGTTTAGAATCGATAAAAGTAACACAAATATCTGAAGAGGACATATGTCTTTTGAATTTAGAAAACATTAAAGAAACAAAGCCATAGATTTGGGTCCTAAGTCACAGTGGTCACTTCAAGATGTAATTCTTTTTTTTTTTTTTTTTTTGAGACAGCGTCTCACTCTGTTGCTCAAGCTGAAGTGCAGTGGCACAATCACAGCTCACTGCAGCCTTGAACTTTTTGGGCTCAAGTGATCCTCCCACCTCAGCTTCCCAACTAGCTGGGACTATAGGCATGCTCCACCACACCTCGCTAATTTTTTTATTTTTGTAGAGATGGAGTCTCATTATGTTGCCCTGGCTGGTCTTAAACTTCTCAGCTCAAGTGATCCTCCTGCTTTGGCCTCCTAAAGTGCTGGAATTACAGGCATGAGCATTAGCCACAGATTAGTCCAGGTTTGCCACAGTCCAGATTCAAAAGAAATGTACTCTGGCCATTCTATGAAACATATTTTATGCATTTTTGCTGCGTTAGAAATTAAGACAGGCCCCCACCGTAAGGCTTTAAAAAATGAAGCCTTAGGCATATACAAACAAAATGGAGTTTTAACGGGGTATTATTTAACACAGGTAGTCTTCATTTTACAAAGAGATAGACAGGATTACAGAATATTAAAGCTAGCAGATATTTTGAACTATCAAGTCTTTTTACAGCTAAGGAAACTGAAGCTCAAGCTGAAGAAGCTGGATTTATTCAAAATTGCCTAGGTAGTTCCAGGGACAGACTTAGAGAATCCTCGCTGATCTATTTATTCAGTCAACAAATGTGCCTGGAGCATTTACAGTGTATTAGACAGTGTGCTAAACTCTCAGTAAATGCTAGCTTAGGTGCCCATGCAGGCATTACTGATTGATCACCACACTCTTTTCTGCCTCAGAGCACTATCCACACGGTGTTCCAAGTAGCCACTTAAAGTGAATCCTATTTGTGGTTCCTAGATTTAGGTATTTCTTTTAATTAGCTCTCCTCTAATTTATTTAAAATGCAATAAAAATTGTGGACTAGGCTCAGGAAAACCTTAAATGTTCCAAGGACAGTGCCTCCACCATGACCCACAGCACAGACCTGCTGGTGCTGACATGTGCCGGTTTCGTTGTCCAACTCCCAAGAGTGAGCAGGATGGCACCTTTTTATTTAACTGCCTTGGAATCCGTGATGTTTTTTCTCACATTTACTTGTGTAAGACCCCACGGCTCAGTGGGCCAGAATGAAAGTTTCCTAAGGCCCAAAGTCAAAACTCTAAGGTCTATATCCCTGAACCCTAATAACAGCAGCTCAGCTCTGTCCTCTAAACATGGTTGTCTGGGGCAGTACAAATCTCCCTGCCCAGCTTACAGAATCAGGAATCAGGTGAGCAGAGAATCACTGTGGGCAACCAAGCATTAAAGCAGCTTACAGTTCAGACACAGAGAAGTGGTTGAGGAGGAGGTAGGAAGGGAGTATCCAGAATTAATGACCCCTTTTATAGTGAACTTGATACCAAACGTGGCACTATCCCAAGAGTCTACTTGTTACCTTGGCTATGGGAATATCCCTGAGGCCTCTTTCAAACATTCGATCATTCGACAAATATTTTCTGAGCACTTATGATAGGTCAGGCACTCTGCTAGGCCCTGGAGAAAAAAAGATAAGAAAGCCCATAGCCTCATGAAACCTGCAGTCTGGAAAATGTATGGAGTTGTGTAAATAAATGGATGCAAAAGAAAATTATGGACTATTATAGAAGTAACTCTGAAATTAGAGAGCTCTTGATGAAAGCAACCATACTGTAGACCAAGAAAGGCCAAATAATTTGTGGAGCACAGTACAGACTGAAAATGCCAGGGCCCTTATTAAAAAGTTATTAAGAAGGCACTCAGGAGGCTGAGGTAGGATGATCGCTTGAGCCCAGGAGTTTGAGGCTGTAGTATGCCATGACTGCATCTGTGAATAGCGACTGCATTCCAGCCTGGGTAACTTAGCAAGACCCTGACTCAAAAAAAAAAAAAGTTATTTAGTGTATCAAGATAGCAACAACAGAGCATTAAACCAAGCAAACATGGGGCCCTTCTAAGAATAGGGTGCTGTGTGTCTACATAGGTTGTACACTCATGAAGTTGGCCCTATTGGAGCCTCTGGTCTCCAGAAGGATAAGGCTCATCCCTGAGAATACCCAGCTTAATATTTAAGAAAGGAAAAGTGGTCAGATAATTCAGTATATTCCCTTTGCTTTCACTGCGCCAAGGGTAACTATAATATCATGAGACAGCCTCGGGGTGACACCACATGCAGACACAGCTGTGATTCTGTGTGCCTCAGTCCTACCTTCCACAGCCCCTGAACTCGGCAGGGTACTCAAAACCACATCTCCCTCTGCAGCAACTCAGGATTCACAGACAAGTGGTTCCGATAATATGTCTGGCTTTGGAAACTGTTAGCTAGCCAACATCAGTCTTCAGCGATATTTGAGGGTAGCCAGACGCCCTGGGTTCAGATGTAGGTGCGCCCACTTGAAGGGAAAGAAACTAGGTATTTGAAAGTCACTAAATTATCCTTCTCACACCTGATACACACTGCACAAATAAACAACACCAGCTGGTTCCTGAAAATGCACACCTTGGTCCGCTGGGAAACCAAGAGTAGCAAATGTTCCTAAATATGCTAACAACTCTAATAAAAGTGAAGAGTGCTTAATTAAAGAAGTAATTAGCTTGGTACACAGGAAGGGACAGATGAACATATACTCAGTGAATATACACATCAATAACTTTTAGTTTATGAGCTTGCAGTTTGAAAGAGAATACTTATTTGATAGTTCTTAGCTGGGGACTCAGTGCTCCCCACCCTCCCACTCCACCCCAAGGAGGGAAGTGTTTGATGTGAGTGAAAGCCAAGGACATAATTGGGCCATGGTATGAGGGGTGGAACATTTGATATGACTCACAAAGAGGTTTAAAGCCCTGCCTTGCCAATAACTAGTTTTATTTTTTTTTTATTTTAATTTCTATCTCTTTCTGTTGTTGCCTGTCTTGGGTCCTTTTTCTTATCTGTGCAATGAGTATGGTAAGAGAGACCTGGGGTGACCAGCTGCTTGGGAGGGATGCCCATCCTGGGAAGGCCAAAGGGTGAGTGGCTAAGGCCAGCTCTGCTCTGTTTCCTTTAGAGAAATGTTATCTTTCCACTATTTTTTTCTTTGAGCCTGCCCTTCCTGCTGCTTCTTGCCATGAAACTGATAATATCTAAAAGCCAGGATTCAGGGGCTCAGGCTTATAGAAAGAAACCAAGTGCCTTCTTTTGTTCTAGGTCTTGTACCAAAGTGTATTAGTCCACTTTTGCATTGCTATAGAGAAACTCCTAAGACTGGGTAACTTATAAGGAAAAGAAGTAAGTGGCTTAAACAACAAATTTGTCTCACAATTCCGGGGACTAGATGTTCAAAATCAAGGCGTCAGCTGGGTGGATTCCTTCTGAGGGCTAGAGGGAAGGATCTATTCCAGGCCTCTCTCGGCTTGCAGACGGCCATCTTTTCCTTTCACCTGTCATTTGTCTTCCTGTTATTGTATCTGTGTCCAAATTTCCCCTTTTCATAAGGACACCAGTCATACTGGGTTAGGGCCCAGCCCTAATGACTTCACTTTAACTTGATTACTTCTGTAAAGATCCTATCCCAAAATAAGATGCTATTCTGAGATATTAGAGGTTAGGACTTCAACATACGAATTTTGGTGGTATACAATTCAACATGTAAGAGTGCCCCATGAATTTTTGTTGCATTTGTGAATGCATGAAGACTGATTGGATAAATAAATCCCCAGATCAACCCTTTGCACTGTCAGTGCAACATATAATTATTTTCCCCAGTTTACAGTTCATCTTTTAACTATTTACATCCTGCTAACATGGTTTATTATACGAATCCAATCACATTCTCTTTTTTCTTTTTTTTTTTTTTATCAAGACTGGGTCCCGGCCGGGCGTGGTGGCTCACGCCTGTTATCCCAGCACTTCGGGAGGCCAAGGCAGGCAGATCACCTGAGGTCGGGAGTACAAAACCAGCCTGACCAATGTGGAGAAACCCTCTCTCTACTAAAAATACAAAATTAGCTGGGCATGATGGCACATGCCCATAATCCCAGCTACTTGGGAGGCTGAGGCAGGAGACTCACTCGAACCCGGGAGCCAAGGTTGCGGTGAGCCAAGATCACACCGTTGCACTCCAGCCTGGGCAACAAGACCAAAACTCTGTCTAAAAGAAAAAAAAAAAAAAAGACAGGGTCTCACTCTGTCTCCCAGGCTGGAGTGCAGTGGAATGATCACGGCTCACTATAGCCTCAATCTCCTGCGCTCAGGTGACCCTCCCGAGTAGCTGGGGCTGCAGGCATGCAGCACCATGCCTAGCTAATTTTTTGTATTTTTAGTAGAGACAGAGTTTCACCATGTTGTCCAGGCTGGGCTCAAACGATCCACCCCACTCAGCCTCCCAAAGTGCTGGGATTACAGGCTTGAGCCATGATGCCTGGCTTCCAATCACATTCTTAAAAGAATACCAATTCCACATATTCCAAGGTTAATAAAATTAATTTAGCCTAAAAGATGGCTGATCAAAGGGTTCCATCCTGTATATTGTCAACAATAAAAACCATTGGACCCCTGTGTGAATTAACTCAGAAATGAGCTTTTATCAGCAGTAGCACAAATATACACTAGGGGCTAGAGCATGGAGAGGAAAGGCAAAGAGACAAGTTTGGAAATGTGAAGCAACCTTTTGTTTATTAATCCTTAGAGAGAATGGTGAAAGAAAGGGCTACTAGATATTGAGCTAAATTGGTTAGAAAAAAATACTTTCAGCCAGGCACAGTGGCTCACAACTGTAATCGCAGTACTTTGCGAGGCCCAGGCGGGTGGACTGCTTGAGCCCAGAAGTTTAAGACCAGCCTAAGCAACATGGTGAAACCCCATCTCTACAAAAAAATACAAAAAATTAGCTAGGCATGGTGGCAGACACCTGTAGTCCCAGAGACTCAGGAGACTGAGGTAGGAGAATCACCTGAGCCCACGAAATCAAGGCTGCAGTGAGCCATGATTACGCCACTGTACTCCAACCTGGGTGACAGAGCGAGATCCTGTCTCAAAAAAATCAAATACTTTCAACTTGCTCCTGCTGGACATTCCTCTTCCCTTTGCTGAATTCTAAAATATGTGCATATGAAAAAACAATATGATATATAGTAAACATCAATTAAAGTGCTCCTGAAGAAAAAGACAGATAAGCATATAGATTAGACATGTGGATTATAGAAGTATCAGTCCACATTTTATGGGATCTTTAATTACATAAAAAAGTGCCTAAAATTTGTAAGTAGACAGACAAGATAATGAAGTAGCAAAATACAGAACTCACGGTGTTGAATCAATGCTCACCATGTTGTAAAATACCATATTGTTACGTGAACAGCTCACTGAGGAGAAGTTACATAAATGGAGCTCAATGTCACAGTATATTAAAATTTAGTGCCAACCTAATCTGACACATATTCAATGGTGCATCATTATGGTGGTGCTTGAAAATTAAGAGTAAATGGGAAGTGGTTCACTTAAGTGATTTTAATTAGCACCTTACACGGTCTAATCAAGAACGTCTAGGTTTTGCTGGGAAAGGAGTGAAGTGAAACACGGCTGACAGCCTGCTGCACTGGGACCCTTCTGAGAAGACGGTGAGGTCCAGGCCCTGGTGTCCACAGCAATAGATAGTTTCCTTGGTCCAGCAGAGCCATCCAGGGGCCTTTGGACAGCATGGACACTGATGTCTGGGTTTTACTTGGCTGATCCCTCTGCCTGGAATACTTCCACCCCTCCTCCATGTCAGGGTAAGTCAGTCTCATACTTCAGATTTCAGCTAAGGTATCATCTAGATGCATTTACTCATTTAATTCTCAGAACAGTGCCTCATGAGGAAGAAGCACTGAAATTGTAGATCAGAATGGAACGTCTAACACATATAGCCCAATTTCTTCCTCCCTTCTACAGCTGCCTCCAGTTCTTAGCTCAGGATGGAAACTTGGTGAACAGTGGGATCAGCCAGAGCAGGCAAGGCTGAGACACAGGTGAAGTGTGTTATCTGGGGATTTATGTGACCAGTGGTGGTCCAAGATGGCAGACTGTGGGCTGGAGAGGTCCAGGTAGGAGGACATCCAGACAGGTGGACAGAGCAGTGCTTGAGAGTCAGGGAGAGTGGCACAAGTTTAGAAACAGGCTGGCTGCACCCGAAAGGCCTCCCTCAAGACTCTCTATGAAGACACCAGACAGGAACACCCAGCAGGGTTAGGGAGTGAGCCGTCTAGGTCAGTATCAGGGGAACTGGAGTCCCAAGTTAGAAATCAAGGTAGGGATCCAGTTTTTGGTCACTGGGGTACAAGATCAGTGCAAAGCCTTAAGCAAGACTGACCAGGTGCTACCCAACCTGGTCTGAAAATGTAGAGCTCCTTGATCCTCCCTTGACAAAGGAAACCCTCCTGCACTTTAGACAGGGTTAAGAAGGCACCTGCATGAGAACTGGAGTGCAACAAAGGCAATCATTGCTTCTATGGTTTGTTTGTCCAACTCCTTGTTCTTGTCACTGTGATGAAGGATAGACTTAATTTCCATGTCACAGAGATGCACTAAATGTGTTTGACTTTCAACTTAAAATAACATTCCTTTTTTGTTTTATCTAGATCTTAGACCTTGAACTAAGCTAATAATTTACTACGGGAGAGGTCCTTGAGACTCAACACTCAGGAAATAAGGTACTCTGGGGATGTTGCCTAGATACATTGAGTTTGTTTGGCAGGGTTTCTGTTTATTCCGCCTTTGAATTTTGCCTTCAGTACATTGCATTCTCTGCTTTAGAGGAGGCTAGATTTGTAGAAATCTCCAGAAATAGGCAAAATCATGAATATTTTCTCCAACCTAAAATGGTTTGGCCTATTTCATCACTCTTTAATATTTTAAGTTTTGCTGTTTTATTTCATGAAAGTGGGGTACAGGGTGTGGGTTTTAATAGTAACGAAGCACAGGTCAAACAACAGCAGAACGTGACCATCATGACCTAAAAATAGGTCAAAGTCATGTCTCAGGTAGCTGTACAACAAAGCAAATGCCATCCACCTTTTTTTGGTGTGATTAAACCTAAGTTAAAGTGAAACAATAATGCAAGAATTTGTTTTTTTTAAAAAAACTAGCAGAAAAGAAGATTGGTTCTTGGAAATAAACCAAGGGATATGAGAGGTGCCATTCTTATTCATTTTTGAAGTGATCTCAGGCCTTGAATGAGGGAGCCCCATGTAACTAGCTTTGGGGGCATTTAGGGATAGAAATGGGTATGGTAAATATGCTCCTACTCATGACCCTCCCTACCCCACAACACAGGGACACCACTTTCTTCTTTTAAGCCCACATCTGAGTGCTTACCCCGTGCCGGGCCCTGGTCTAGGCACCTCATAGTAACATGGAACATCCCCTCTACAACTCTGTTATGTAGGCAAATTTTATAGATGAGGAAATCAAAGCAGAGAGAAGTCAACTTGCCCAAGGTCACACAGAGAAGCAAGCCACTGAGCTAGGAATCAGTTTGAGACCCTTTGGCTCCAGAGACAGAGTGCTTAACTGCGTTTAATACTGTTCCCATTTTAAAAGGGATATAGAAAAGGGTCAGAGACTGCGAAACAAAACTCAGAGCAGAGACTGGGGGAAATTAGGGAAAGGGAGGGAAAGCTTTCCCCTAATGTAGCCTCTCATTGGCAAATGGGGAAAATCAAGCAGCCACCCCTCCAAATGGCACTCCCAATTCCTCTCTGCTTGTTCTCTTTGCCACAGCACCTACCATCCGCACACTGTGCAATGTACTTGTTTGTCATGCTTATCATATTGCCTGTGTCTGCCACTAAGACGTAGGCACATAAGAACATGCATCTTCATCTTTTTTGTTCCCTGAGGTACGCAAGTGTCTAGAACTGTGCCTGGCCCGTGGTAGGCACTCAGGAATGGTTAAATAAATAATACCTGCCACCTAATGAGATAGCTGAAAAAATTAAAATCTTCAAATTAGTAACACAAAACAATGTTCAAAACAGTGTTTCATGAATGGGTAAAGTATTAGGAGGCAAAGAAGACCCTTAAGGTATAGAGCCAAGTACAATGAGATTGTTATCGCTATGTTTAACCTCCAAAGAATTGCGCCCAGTGTAGGAGCTGCCCTGAAATCGAGGTGACACCCTCCTTCCCCGGGGAGATTAGCATATAAGTAAGACAAATAGACAAAAAGGCACCTAGAAATGACACAGCAGAAAGTGGGAAGAGGGAAGTTGTTGGTTTCGATTTTCTTTTTCTTCCCAGGTTTATTGTTTTGCCCTTTCTCTCCGCTTTTTAAAATGTCCCTTTTGATCCACTTGGTTAAATCGCGTTCTCAGACACTTCATTCTAGTGGAGTCTTTAATTGCATAATTTTAGAAGGTTGTGCCAGGATTGAAGTTAGACTGCACGGTGGGTTAACTGTGAGTCATATTCTGTGTGTGTTGAACAAGGGGTCCCCACGTGAAATCTGACACCAATAGTGATCAGAAGACAATGAAGTAAACTGGGGGAGCCCAAGCTCTGGTCCTTCAGCAGGAGCTCAGCTCCTCCCCTGCTGTTGCTGTCCTACTCCATCCTTCTGCTGTTTGTGTGAACCATGACCCTCCCTGCAAGGCCTTGCCAGGCGCTGTCTCCACTTCACTTCTTCACCTGGTCCTACCTCAGGGTGGGGCTGACATGGAAGCACAGAATTCTGCAGGATGTTGCATGAGGGATGCTACTGAAGATTCTTTCTGGTGAGTTCCGGAGATCTGCCCAGGAAATGTGCTCACAATGACACTTTGAGCACCCTCAAGACACACGGTGCCTCACACAGGCATAGCCATTGCAGATAAATGGCTACATGGAGATTCCGAATTACTCCAAAGGTGAATGAGGGAGACATGGTTTCACACTATTTGTATTAATAATACTAATAGCAAAAAGTAAAGGGAACTTGCTAGGTGCCAAGAATGGAATAAGCATTTGCATCAATTTAATCCTCTCAACATCCTTATGAGGAAAGTTCTGTTATTATATCTTTCGTTATAGATGAGAAAAACTGAGAAGTTAAAAACGTGTCCAGGGTCACATAGCTAGAAAACAGCAACCACAAGAGTAGGACCTAGGCCACTGGCTGCAGAAGCACTGCTCTCAGTCATAACTCAGCTTTGCCCCTCTGTGTTAAAAATGTGCATTGATAATGAAAATACCTGTCCAATGGGGCCCTGAGTGCTTTATAGATTTTCTCATTAAATCCTTATTAAAACCCTATGAGGTGACCCTGGTTGACCCGGAGGGAGCTGCCAGACAAATCTAGACTGGGAGACATTCTACAGGATATCTGGCTATATTCCTCAAGACTGTCAAGGTTATGGAAATTAAGAAAGATTAAGAAACTGTCACAGACCAGAAGACACTGGAGAGGCAGGACACTAAACGCAATGTGGTTTCCTGAATTGGATCCTGGATCAGAAAAAAGGCCATCAGTAGAAAAACTGGGGTAAAGTCTGGAGTTTAGTTAATAGTAACATACCAATGTCAGTTTTTTGTTTTTTTTTTTAACTTTCATTTTAAGTTCAGGGGTACATGTGAAGGTTTGTTATATAGGTGAATTGGTGTCACAGAGGTTTGATGTACAGATTATTTCATCACTGAGGTACTAAGCCTAGTACCCAATAGTTATTTTTTCTCTTCCTCTCCCTCCTCCCACCCTCCACCCCCAAGTAGATCCCAGTGTCTGTTGTTTCCTTCTTTGTGTTCATAAGTTCTTACCATTCAGCTCCCATTTATAAGTGAGAACATGTGTTATTTGGTTTTCTGTTACTGCGTTAGTTTGCCAGGGATAATAGCCTCCAGCTCTATCCATGTTCCTGCAAAAGACATGATCTCTTTTTTTTTATAGCTGCATAATATTCTATGGTATATATACAGCACATTTTCTTTATCCAGTCTGTCATTGATGGGCACTTAGGTTAATTCTATGTCTTTGCTATTGTGAACAGTACTGCAATGAACATTCACATACCTCTGTCTTTATGGTAAAATAATTTATATTCCTCTGGGTATACAGTAAGGGGATTGCTGGGTCGAATTGTTGTTCTGCTTTTTGCTCATTGAGGAATCGCCATACTGTTTTCCACAATGGTTAAACTAATTTACACTCCCACCAACAGTGTATAAGTGTTCCCTCTTCCCTGCAACCTTGCCAGCATCTGTTATTATTATTATTACTATTGCCAATGTCAGTTTCTTTTTTTATTTTTTTTTGAGACTGAGTTTCACTCTTGTCACCCAGGCTGGAGTGTAGTGGCGTGATCTCAGCTCACTGCAACCTCTGCCTCTCGGGTTCAAGCGATTCTCCTGCCTCAGTCTCCCAAGTAGCTGGGATTACGGGCATGCGCCACCATACCTGGCTAGTTTTGTATTTTTAGTAGAGGCAGGGTTTCACCGTGTTGGCCAGACTGGTCTCAAACTCCTGACCTCAGGTAATCCGCCCACCTCAGCCTCCCAAAGTGCTGGAATTACAGGCATGAGCTACTGCGCCAATGTCAGTTTCTTAGTTTTGGCAAATGTACCACATTAATGTGAGATGTTAACATAGAGAAAACTGGGTAAGGGGTAAGTGGTAAAACTCTCTACTATCTTTGCAACTTTTCTGTAAATCAAAAATTACTCTGAAATTAAAAGTTTATTAAGGAAGAAACCCTATGTGGTAGGCACCAGGACAGTTTTACACCAGAAGACTGTAGCTTAAAGAGGTTAATTTGCCCATAGTATCACAGCTACCGAAGGATTTATCCTAATCTACCACTAGCACAATTTAAACAGGATTGCATGTGGTTCATTTAATCTCTTAGCACCTTTTATGGTATCCTATGGGCCGTTATAGCCTGATGACTGCTGGGAGGACCTGGCATTGCCACAGAGCTCTTTTCCTGACCCAAGAGCAGCATCTTACAGTATTTATTGAACATGCTTTATTTTATTTGATTGTTGAAACAACCCTCCAAAGTATTACTACATATTATATACAAGGAAACTAAGCCTTAAAGAGGTTCAGGGCTGGGCGCTGTGGCTCAAGCCTGTAATTCCAGCACTTTGGGAGGCTGAAGTGGGCAGATCACGAGGTCAAGAGATCGAGACCATCTTGGCCATCATGGTGAAACCCCTTCTCTACTAAAAATACAAAAATTAGCTGGGCGTGGTGGCGCATGCCTGTAGTCCTAGCTAATCAGGAGGCTGAGGCAGGAGAATCGCTTGAACCCAGGAGGCAGAGATTGCAGTGAGCAGAGATCATGCCACTGCACTCTAGACTGGCGACAGAGCAAGACTCCATCTCAAAAAAAAAAAAAAAAAAAAGTTCAGTAACTTGCCCAAGGTCATTCAGTAACTAACTGGAGTTTGAATGTGGACTTAAGTCTATCTAAAACCGAAGCATCAGCATAACCACTCCTAATTCACACTCTGTCCTGCCTCCATGCTGCTCTATGCTTTTATCGGACTTAACTATAGCAATAATGAACATTAATTATAGATGAGAAATGACTGTTACAGTGAATGGAAACTTTCTTAAGCATTTTGCGTAAAATAAGGCTGTCATCAGGAAACAATAATCAAAGCAACTATTCCTAGGGTTTTTGAGTTATACTTTCTCACTTTTCTAACAGAGCTGAGTTTTTCACTGCTTTTCTTCCTGCGAGTCAATATTGCTGTTGTGCAATGAGCTGGAGGCTGTTCTCTCTATGCATCATAAATACCAATTGTCATCAAAGAATATACACTATCTGCATGTGTGTTACTAAAATGAGCAGAAAGCATACAACTTCATTTCCAAGTTCCAGGATAATTTTATAAAATATGCAGTTGAAACAAAATCTCTTCACTAGCACAGCGTTTTTGGAGGGAAAATTCCTTGTAGTTCCACACTATGTTTTAAACTCAAGGACTTAAGACCTCATATAGGCTTCAGATCTTTTTCTGTTTCTTTTGTCAACACATTTGTGTTCCCTCTTTTATTAATTATTTGTAAGCAAAATGAAGACAATAGAAGGCAACTTCTTTTGCTTTCCAAATTGTAATTTCTAAGGAAACTGTTGAAGAAAACTGCCCTTTTTCCATGTGACAAAAAATTTTTAGGTTGTGGCCATGCTATTTCTTTGCCGCTGAAGTTAAGGAAAGCCTAGTGCTCACTTTCTCCAGCTACCAGATGAGACAAACCACGGTTATGTTCTTGGTCAATGTCAGGCCTCTGAGCCTAAGCTAAGCCATCATATCTTCTGTGACCTGCACGTACACATCCAGATGGCCAGTTCCTGCCTTAACTGATGACATTCCACCACAAAAGTGAAAATGACCTGTTCCTGCCTTAACTGATGACATTGTCTTGTGAAATTCCTTCTCCTGGCTCATCCTGGCTCAAAAAGCTCCCCCACTGAGTACCTTGTGACCCCCAGTCCTGCCCACCAGAGGACAACCCCCTTTGACTGTAATTTTCCTTTACCTACCCAAATCCTATAAAACAGCCCCACCCCATCTCCCTTCACTGACTCTCTTTTCAGACTCAGCCCGCCTGCACCCAGGTGAAATAAACAGCCTTGCTGCTCACACAAAGCCTGTTTGGTGGTCTCTTCACATGGACGCGCATGAAATTTGGTGCCATGACTCGGATCAGGGGACCTCCCTTGGGAGATCAATTCCATGTCCTCCTGCTCTTTGCTCCATGAGAAAGATCCACCTACGACCTCAGGTCCTCAGACCAACCAGCCCAAGTAACATCTCACCAGTTTCAAATCTGGTAAGCGGCCTCTTTTTACTCTCTTCTCCAACTTCCCTCACTATCCCTCAACCTCTTTCTCCTTTCAATCTTGGCACCACACTTCAATCTCTCCCTTCTTTTAATTTCAATTCCTTTTCATTTTCTGGTAGAGACAAAGGAGACACGTTTTATCCGTGGACCCAAAACTCCGGCGCTGGTCACGGACTAGGGAAGGCAGCCTTCCCTTGGTGTTTAATCACTGCAGGGACGCCTCTCTGATTATTCACCCAGGTTTCAGAGGTGTCAGACTATGCAGGGACGCCTGCCTTGGTCCTTCACCCTTAGCGGCGAGTCCCACTTTTCTGGGGAAGAGGCAAGTACCCCAACCCCTTCTCTCCGTGTCTCTACCCCTTTTCCGCCTTTCTGGCGGGCAAGAAACCCCCAACCCCTTCTCCTTCACCCTTAGCAGCAAGTCCAGCTTTTCTGGGGGAAGGGCAAGTACCTCAACCCCTTATATCTCTGCACCCCAATCCCTTATTTCCGCACCCCAACCTCTTACATCTCTGCACCTCGATCCCTTATTTCCACACCTCAAACTTATATTTCTGTGCCCCAATCCCTTATTTCTGTGCCCCGACCCCTTCCCGCTTTTCTGGAAGGTAAGAACCCCCGAACCCCTTCCCTCCGTGTCTCTACTCTCTTTTCTCTGGGCTTGCCTCCTTCACTATGGGCAAGCTTCCACCTTCCATTCCTCCTCCTTCTCCCTTAGCCTGTGTTCTTAAGAACTTAAAACCTTTTCAACTCTCACCTGATCTACAATCTAAGCATCTTATTTTCTTCTGCAATGCTGCTTGACCCCAATACAAACTCGACAGTAGTTCCAAACAGCAGGAAAACCGGCACTTTCAATTTTTCCATCCTACAAGATCTAAATAATTCTTGTCGTAAAATGGGCAAATCGTCTGAAGTGCCTGACGTCCAGGCATTCTTTTACACATCGGTCCCTCTGCAGTCTCTGTTCCCAATGCAACTCATCCCAAATCTTCCTTCTTTCCCTCCCACCTGTCCCCTCAGTCCCAACCCCAAGCGTCGCTGAGTCTTTCTAATCTTCCTTTTTTACAGACCCATCTGACCTCTCCCCTCCTGCCCAGGCTGCTCCTTGCCAGGCCGACCTAGGTCCCAATTCTTCTCAGCCTCTGCTCCTCTACCCTATAATCCTTTTATCACCTCCCCTCCTCACACCGGGTCTGGCTTACAGTTTCGTTCCATGATTAGCCCTCCCCCACCTGCCCAGCAATTTACTCTTAAAAAGGTGGCTGGAGCTAAAGGCATAGTCAAAGTTAATGCTCCTTTTTCTTTATCCCAAATCAGATAGCGTTTAGGCTCTTTTTCATCAAATATAAAAATCCAGCCCAGTTCATGACTCGTTTGGCAGCAACCTTGAGACACTTTACAGCCCTAGACCCTAAAAAGTCAAAAGGCCGTCTTATTCTCAAAATACATTTTATTACCCAATCTGCTTCCGACATTAAATAAAACTCCAAAAATTAAATTCCGGCCCTCAAATCCCACAACAGGATTTAATTAGCCTCGCCTTCAAGGTGTACAATAATAGAAAAAAGTTGCAATTCCTTGCCTCCAGTGTGAGACAAACCCCAGCCACATCTCCAGCACACAAGAACTTCCAAACGCCTGAACCGCAGCGGCCAGGCGTTCCTCCAGAACCTCCTCCCCCAGGAGCTTGCTACAAGTGCCAGAAATCTGGCCACCAGGCCAAGGAATGCCTGTAGCCCAGGATTCCTCCTAAGCCCCGTCCCATGTGTGCAGGACCCCACTGGAAATCGGACTGTCCAACTCACCTGGCAGCCACTCCCGGAGCCCCTAGAACTCTGGCCCAAGGCTGACTCCTTCCCAGATCTTCTTGGCTTAGCGGCTGAAGACTGACGCTGCCCGATCACCTCGGAAGCCCCCTAGACCATCACGGATGCCGAGCTTCAGGTAACTCTCACAGTGGAAGGTAAGTCCGTCCCCTTCTTAATTAATACGGAGGCTCCCCACTCCACATTACCTTCTTTTCAAGGGCCTGTTTCCCTTGCCTCCATAACTGTTGTAGGTATTGACAGCCAGGCTTCTAAACCTCTTAAAAACTCCCCAACTCTGGTGCCAACTTAGACAGTACTCTTTGAAGCACTCCTTTTAATTATCCCCACCTGCCCAGTTCCCTTATTAAGCCAAGACACTTTAACTAAATCATCTGCTTCCCTGACTATTCCTAGACTACAGCTACATCTCATTGCTGCCCTTCTTCCCAATCCAAAGCCTCCTTTGCGTCCTCCTCTTGTATCCCCCCACCTTAACCCACAAGTATAAGATACCTCTACTCCCTCCTTGGCGACTGATCACGCACCCCTTACCATCTCATTAAAACCTAATCACCCTTACCCCACCCAATGCCAAGATCCCATCCCACAGCACGCTTTAAAAAGATTGAAGCCTGTTATCACTCGCCTGCTACAGCATGGCCTTTTAAAGCCTGTAAAGTCTCCTTACAATTCCCCCATTTTACCTGTTCTAGAACGAGACAAGCCTTACAGGTTAGTTCAGGATCTGCGACTTATCAACCAAATTGTTTTGCCTATCCACCCCGTTGTGCCGAACCCATATACTCTCCTATCCTCAATACCTCCCTCTACAACCCAGTATTCTGTTCTAGATCTCAAACATGCTTTCTTTACTATTCCTTTGCACCCTTCATCCCAGCCTCTCTTCGCTTTCACTTAGACTGACCCTGACACTCATTAGGCTCAGCAAATGACCTAGGCTGTACTGCCCCAAGGCTTCACAGACAGCCCCCATTAGTTCAGTCAAGCCCAAATTTCATCCTTATCTGTTACTTATCTTGGCGTAATTCTTATAAAAACACACGTGCTCTCCCTGCCGATCGTGTCTGACTGATCTCTCAAACCCGAACACCTTCTACATCCTAGGCATGGTTAGATACTTGTGACTTTAGATGTCTGGTTTTGCCATCCTAACAAAACCATTATATAAACTCACAAAAGGAAACCTAGCTGACCCCATAGATCCTAAATCATTTCCCTACTCCTTTTTCCAGTCCTTGAAGACAGCTTTAGAGACTGCCCCCACCCGAGCTCTCCCTGACTCATCCCAACCCTTTTCATTAAACACAGCTGAAGTGCAGGGCTGTGCAGTCAGAATTCTTACACGAGGACTGGGATTGCGTCCTGGAGCCTTTTTGTCCAAACAACTTGACCTTACTGTTTCAGGCCATCATGTCTCCATGCAGCAGCTGCTGCCGCCCTAATATTTTAGAGACCCTCAAAATCATAAACTATGCTCAACTCACTCTCTACAGCTCTCATAATTTCCAAAATCTATTTTCTTCCTCACACCTGATGCATATACTTTCTGCTCTCCGGCTCCTTCGGCTATACTCACTCTTTGTTGAGTCTCCCACAATTACCATTGTTCCTGGCCCGGACTTCAATCCGGCCTCCCACATCAATCCAGATACCACACCTGACCCTCATGACTGCATCTCTCTGATCCACCTGACTTTCACCCCATTTCCCCACATTTCCTTCTTCCCTGCTTCTCACCCTGATCACACTTGGTTTATTGATGGCAGTTCCACCAGGCCTAATCACCACTCACCAGCAAAGGCAGGCTATGCTATAGTATCTTCCACATCTATCATTGAGGCTACCGCTCTGCCCCCCTCCACTACCTCTCAGCAAGCCAAACTAGTTGCCTTAACTCAAGCCCTCACTCTTGCAAAAGGACTACGCGTCAGTATCTATACTGATTCTAAATATGCCTTTCATATTCTGCACTACCATGCAGTCATACGGGCTGAAAGAGGTTTCCTCACTACACAAAATTCCTCCATCATTAATGTCTCTTTAATAAAAACTCTGCTCAAGGCTACTTTACTTCCAAAAGAAGCTAAGGTCATTCACTGCAAGGGGCATCAAAAGGCGTCAGATCCCATTGCTCTAGGCAACGCTTATGCTGATAAAGTGGCTAGACAAGCAGCCAGCTTTCCAACTTCTGTCTCTCACAGCAGCGCTTATGCTGATGAGGTGGCTGGACGAGCAGCTAGCTCTCCAACTTCTGTCCCTCATGGCCAGTTTTTCTCCTTCATATCAGTCACTCCCACCTACTGCCCCGCTGAAACTTCCACCTATCAATCTCTTCCCACACAAGGCAAATAGTTCTTAGACCAAAGAAAATACCTCCTTCCAGCCTCACAGGCTCATTCTATTCTGTCGTCATTTCATAACCTCTTCCATGTAAGTTACAAGCTGCTAGGCTTAGAACCTCTCATTTCCTTTCCATCGTAGAAATCTATCCTGAAGGAAATAACTTCTCAGTGTTCTATCTGCTATTCTACTACTCCTCAGGGATTATTCAGGCCCGCTCCCTTCCCTACACATCAAGCTTGAGGATTTGCCCCCACCCAGGACTGGCAAATTAGCTTTACTCAATGTGCCCCGAGTCAGATAACTAAAATACCTCTTAGTCTAGGTAGACACTTTCACTGGATAGGTACAGGCCTTTCCCACAGGGTCTGAGAAGGCCACCACAGTGATTTCTTCCCTTCTGTCAGACATAATTCCTCAGTTTAGCCTTCCCACTTCTATACAGTCTGATAACAGACCAGCCTTTATTAGTCAAATCAGCCAAGCAGTTTTTCAGGCTCTTGGTATTCAGTGAAACCTTTATATCCCTTACAGTCTTCAGTCTTCAGGAAAAGTAGAACAGACTAAAGGTCTTTTAAAAACACACCTCACCAAGCTCAGCCACCAACTTAAAAAGGACTGGACAATAATTTTACCACTTTCGCTTCTCAGAATTCAGGCCTGTCCTCAGAATGCTACAAGGTACAGCCCATTTGAGCTCCTTTTTATTAGGCCCCAGTCTCATTCCAGACACCAAGCCAACTTGGACTATGCCCCAAAAAACTTGTCATCCCTACTATCTTCTGTCTAGTCATACTCCTATTCACCGTTCTCAACTACTCATACATGCCCTGCTCTTGTTTACACTGCCAGTTTACACTGTTTCTCCAAGCCAGCACAGCTGATATCTCCTGGTGCTATCCCCAAACTGCCACTCTTAACTCTTAAAGTAAATAAATAATCTTTACTGGCAAGGCTATGCTGAATCTCCTCAGGCACTCTCTAATTAGATGTCCTGGGTCCTCCCAATTCTTAGTCATTTAATACCTGTTTTTCTCCTTCTCTTAGTCCGTTTAGTTTTTCAATTCATACAAAACCGTATCCAGGCCATCACCAATAATTCTAAATGACAAATGTTTCTTCTAACAACCCCACAATATCACCCCTTACCACAAAATCTTCCTTCAGCTTAATCTCTCCCACTCTAGGTTCCCATGCCGCCCCTAATCCCGCTTGAAGCAGCCCTGAGAAACATCACCCACTATCTCTCCATACCACCCCCCAAAAATTTTCACCATCCCAACACTTTACCACTATTTTGTTTTATTTTTCTTATTAATATAAGAAGACAGGAATGTCAGGCCTCTGAGCCCAAGCTAAGCCATCATATCTTCTGTGACCTGCACGTACACATCCAGATGGCCAGTTCCTGCCTTAACTGATGACATTCCACCACAAAAGTGAAAATGACCTGTTCCTGCCTTAACTGATGACATTCTCTTGTGAAATCCCTTCTCCTGGCTCATCCTGGCTCAAAAAGCTCCCCCACTGAGTACCTTGTGACCCCCACTCCTGCCCACCAGAGAACCCCCTTTGACTGTAATTTTCCTTTACTTACCCAAATCCTATAAAACGGCCCCACCCCATCTCCCTTCACTGACTCTCTTTTTCAGACTCAGCCCGCCTGCACCCAGGTGAAATAAATAGCCTTGTTGCACACACAAAGCCTGTTTGGTGGTCTCTTCACACGGACGCTCATGAAAGTCAAGAGACCTGAAAGGTTAAAATGTAGTCATCTGAGCCAGTAAAGAGAACACAGCAGTAACCTTTGACCTTCTCGCCTGCAACTCTAATTGCTTGTCCCAATGCTGGACCAATGCTCAGGCCATAGAGACATCTTCCATTTAGAAGCTCAACTGGAGCTGAGGTTAATGAAGCCAGTCCACTCACCCACCAGGTAAGCAACAAAAGTAGAGGCAGTAATATATCCTAGGAGCTCTCAGTGAAGCATCAGGCCTTATACTGAAATACTTTTTTTTTTCTTTGACAAAAGCCTATTTTTCAGTAATAGTTCTGATTGATAACAACAGTAAAGCTAGAAGCAAGTAATGTGTATAAAATACCTACAAATGTACCAGGAATTGTACTACATGGTTTTACTCAAATGATCTAATTTAATCTCGAGTCAGGTGCTACTACTTATCTGCATGTTATAGGTGAAGAAATACAAGGCAATGATTTTGAAACAGTCTTCCTTAGAGCTCCCCCTGGGAAAGGCAGGAAAGTGAGGGCCAGACTCCAGATCCCCACTCCTAGTTTAAGCAGAGCAGTTATGCTTTTATCTATTTTGCTTATTAGGCATTAATGGAAACTCATTTTAAAAAAGAGATCCATGGTGTAATGGTTAGTTTTAGTATCAATTTGGCTAGGCAATAATACCTAGTTATTTAATCAAACACTAATCTAGGTGTTGCTGGGAAGATATTTTGTAGATGTGATTAACATGTACAGCAGCTGGCATGGTGACATGCCTGTAGTCCCAGCTACTCAGGAAGCTGAGGCAGGAGGATCGCCTGAGCCCAGGAGTTTCAGCCCAGCCTGGGTAATATAGTGAGACCCCTGTCTCTAAAAAAGTAAAAATAATGATTCTTTTTAAAAATCACAACCAGTAGATTTTAGTAAAGGAAATTATTCTTCAGAATGTGGGTATTTTAGTATCACCCAATCAGTTGAAAGACCTTATGAGCAAAAACTGATTTCCAGAGAGGAAGAAATTCTATCTTAAGACTGCAACATTGGCTGGGCGCCGTGGCTCACGCCTGTAATCCCAGCACTTTGGGAGGCCGAGGGGGGCAGATCATGCGGTCAAGAGATTGAGACTATCCTGGCCAACATGGTGAAAACCCGTCTCTACTAAAAATACAAAAATTAGCTGGGTGTGGACACGTGCCTGTAGTCCCAGCTACTTGGGAGGCTACTTGCTTGAACCCGGGAGGCGGAGGTTGCAGTGAGCCAAGATCTGCCACTGCACTCCAGCCTGGCAACAGAGCAAGACTCGGTCTCAAAAAAAGAAAAAAAAAAAAAAAACTGCAACATTAACTCCTGCCTGAGTTTCCAGCCTGCCCTAGAGACTTTGAACTTGCTAACCCCTACAATCACAGGAGCCAATTCCTTAAAATATCCATCTATCTTTATCCTACTGGTTCTGTTTCTCTAAATAACCCCGACTGACACATGGTTTAAACAAAAGCTCTATAGCCTTGCTACTCAATGTGTGGTCTGCAGGCCAGCAGCATCCACATCAGCAGGGAGCTTATTAGCAATGCAGAATGTCAGGCCCCACCCTAGACATACTCAATTAAAAACTGCATTTTAACAAGATCACCAGGTGACCCTTAAGCACATTAAGTTAGAGGAGGGCTTAATACAACATAAAGAAATTAGACCACACGATTTTACCAAAATAAAATCCCCAAACATTTCAACCTTGAGGGAGACCCTGAAACTTCTGAAAAAGAAAATAAAAGTTCCACCTTGCCCCTTTGAACTAGACAGCCCACTAGCTGCCTTGTGTCAATGTCATCAACCGCGTGACCTTGTTCTGAAGCCTTCAGGCCACCAAAGAGAGATATCATAAGCCCAGAAGTAGACCTATTTGCTTCTATCAGAGATGGCTTGTCAGCTCCTACTGTATTTACATCCATTTCTCATCTTTCCTCGTGGAAATCAAACATTACTTTATTCTTCTTCATTAGTAGGAACATAAATTGAAGATAGTGAAAAGTGTTAACTAATTGATATCCAGTTCCAAAAGGACTTATAAAATAACTGTCTAAGACAAAGGCATCATCCAGGCTCAACCTTGGATAAAATCCATAAGATTGAATAGAATTTCATAATTTCTTTTCTTTGACTAAAATCCCTCCTGCTTCATATCAAGCTTTGCACTCAACCACCATGTGCTGCTGAAGAAAAGGGTGAGATAATTTCTTTAACCATTACTGCTCAGCCCATTCATCAGCCCAGGGATCTAACACACCTGACAAGAGCCTCATGTCATTCTCTGTAGCTGAGATTTACCTTATCAGCAGGTGAGCAAGTCACCACCTGCACTGGATGATATAACTCAGAATTATTTAAATCCTCCTATGCTTCTGCTAGAATCATTTTCATAATTCATTTTATATACTATTTTTTTGAGACAGGGTCTCTCTTGCCTGGGCTGGTGTACAGTGACGTGACTATGTTTCACTACAGCCTCAACCTCTTGGGCTCAAGCAAGCCTTCCACCTCAGCCTCCCAAGTAGCTGGGACTATAGGCATACACCACCATGCCTGGCTGATTTTTAAATTTTTTGCAGGGATGCGGTCTCACTATGTTGCCCAGGCTGGTCTCATACTCCTGGGCTCAAGCAATCCTGCCTCAGCCTCCCAAAGTGCTAGGATTACAGGCATAAGCCACCATGCTTAGTCCCATGTTATATTCTAAATAGACTTGTGGAAAACCATTTCATATGCCAAGAGTCAAAATGAATGACTAGGCTGGGCACCATGGCTCACGCCTGTAATCCCAGCACTTTGGGAGGCTGAGGCAAGCAGATCATCTGAAGTCAGGAGTTTGAGACCAACCTGGCCAATATGGTGAAACCCCATCTCTACTAAAAATACAAAATTCCCCAGGCATGGTGGTGCATGCTTGTAATCTCAGCTTCTTGGGAGGCTGAGACAGGAGAATTGCTTCAACCCAGGAGGCAGAGGTTGCAGTGAGCCGAGATCACGCCATTGCACTCCAGCCTGGGCGAAAAGAGTGAAACTCCATCTCAAACCAAAAGCCAAAAAAAAAAAATGAATAATCTGCTAGGAGACAGTGAGCACCTTTATCCTCAGGCATCACAGCAATTCTCATAGAAATTAGAAGATTTGTGAAATTTCCTCTGGTGAGCAAAGGCTATCTGCTTTGTCTTTAGCACAGTGGGAACCTGTGGTGCCAAGTGAGCAGGAGGAAAGCCAGGCCCCACCTAAGTTGCATGCTGAGTTCTCATGGGTGGCCCTTTTTTCCTCAATAGCTTGGTGGCCAGATAGCAGCTGGATAGCTCTGCTTTAGGTCACCCTAAACATTAATGGTTCTCAACTGGAGAGGGAACAGAATCGTACTGAGCACTTTGTGAAAATGCAGCCCACACCCAGAGATTTGGGTTCCATCAGCCAAACGCTTCTGTGGAGCACAGAAGCGTTTGTTAGCAAACTCTCTGCAGGTGATTCCGATAGTCTTCACCTTGCTTGGGTCTCCCTACTTTATAATGATGCTATCTTGGCTGCACGTTAGAATCTTAAAAATCCTAATGCTCAGATTGTTACTCAGATCAACTAAATCTGCCCCTCTGGGAATGAGCCCAGGCATGTGTAGATTTAAAGCTTCCAGGTGATTCCAATATCTAGCCAAGGTTGAAAACCATCATGCCAGGAACTCTTTCCATCAGGGCTTCTCAAACTTTAACAAAGGAACACTTCACCTAGGGATCTTGATAACACTATAGATTCTGTTTCAGCGGGTCTGGGGTGGAGCCTGATTCTGCAGCTCTAAGAAGCTTCCAGGTGATGTCAATGATGCTGGTCCTTGGACCACCCTTTGAGTAGAAAGGTGTTAAATGACACTATATCAGCATTCCTAATAGAGTGTTCTCTGTAGCGCTCGTGTTAATAAATTTGAGTTTAACTAAGGTTACAAGATAAAATACAAGACACCAGCTAGATATGAATTCCAGGAAAATAGTTGATAATATATGCATAGCATTAAAATGTTCAAATGTTACATGACACACCTTATACTAACAGATTGTTACTTATCTGAAATTCACATTTAATTGGGTGTTCTATTTTTTGTTTTGTTTTGTTTTTTGTTAAATATGGCAACAGATTTCTTGGTTTTTCTGCTTTATTTTGATGGCAAAGTGTTGCTCGGCCAAAGTGCTGGACATCAAGTATCTTGGAGGCTGCGTATGGTGGCTCACACCTGTAATCCCAGTGCTCTGGGAGGCCAAGTCAGAAGGATTGCTTGAGCCCAGGAGTTTCAGGTTACAGTGAGCTCTGATCATGCCACTGCACTTCAGCCTGGGCAACAGAGCAGGAACTTGTGTTATTATTTTTTATTATTATTATTTTTTTGAGATGGAGTTCCACTCTTGTTGCCCAGGCTGGAGTGCAATGGTATGATCTTGGTTCACCGCAACCTCTGCCTTCCGGGTTCAAGTGATTCTCCTGCCTCAGCATCCCAAGCAGCTGGGATTATAGGTACCCACCACCACGCCCAGGTAATTTTGTGTTTTTAGTAGAGACAAGGTTTCTCCATGCTGGTCAGGCTGGTCTTGAACTTCCGACCTCAGGTGATCTGCCAGGAACTTGTATTTTTAAAAAGTACTGAATGTCAAGTATCTTTACAGGATGTGGATGACTGAGAATATGAGTGTTCCAATCCTCTCCCCAGGCGAAAGCACACATGCATACATATACATAATGTGCAAGAGTAGCTGCCACTAAAGCCCATTCTCAAACTCTCTAGTGATCCCATGGGCCCTGGTGAGAAAGCCCATGTCACCCTCCTGCTCAGCAGAAGAGTTGTTCCCGATTGCCTGTTTCCCAAAAAGTTGTTCTGTGGGTCCCCAGTTTCACAAAATTTTTACAGATTTTGCATGAAAAAGGTGTTTCGTGGGGAAAAAAATGCAAATTTTAGATTAAACAAAATTAAGCAGGTTTCTTTTTTGAAAGACCTTGCAAGTGTTTAACAGATGACTGTGCTTTGGGATTCTCCCAAAAAAGAAAAAGCATCTAGTATTTCCCAAATTTATATGGTCAAATATCTTTCTTCTTAAAGGATATCTCCTAGCATTAGGATTGTCTGAAACACTCTTTAAGGAATGTTGCCTGATTAAATCTGCTACCCAAGTCTGGCCAACATGGCAAAACCCTGTCTCTACTAGAACTACAACAATTAGCTGGGTGTGGTGCCACATGCCTGTAATCCCAGCTATACAGGTGTCTGAGGCACAAGAATCACTTGAACCTGGGTGGTGGAGGCTGCAGTGAGCCAAGATCACGCCACTGCACTCCCACCTGGGAGACAGAGCAAGATTCTGTCCCAAAAATAAATAAATAAATAGACAAACAACAAATAATCTGGCCAGGCACAGTGGCTCACGCCTGTATTCCCAGCACTTTGTGGGGCTGAGGCGGGTGGATCACCTGAGGTCAGGAGTTTGAGACCAGCCTGGCCAATAATGGCGAAACCCCGTCTCTACTAAGACTATAAATATGAGCCGGGCGTGGTGGCGTGTGCACTATAGTCCCAGCTACTCAGGAGACTGAGGCAGGAGAATTGCTTGAACCTGGGAGGTGGAGGTTGCAGTGAGCCGAGATTGTGCCATTGCACTCCAGCCTGGGCAACAGAGTGAGACTCCATCTCAAAAAATAAATAAATAAATAAATAAATACATAAATAAATAAATAAATAAAAATCTGCTTCCTTGTTTTCCTTCTTAATATGAAAAGAATAAATGCTTATTATGAAAAATTTGAGAAGTATGGAAAATATACTAAGAATGCTACTCATCATCTTATCACCTAGAGATAACCATTGTTAACATTTTAACCTATTTTACCTTCTAAACTATGAAAGTTGGTGCTCAAGAAATGAAAAGCTTTCATGAGTGAAATAGGATTTTTGAATGTAGGAAGGGAATCTTGATGAGCTGGAAGACAGCGTAGAGTAAGAAAAGGTGTATTTGAATATTAATGGCAATAAGAAGGAGGGATTGGGAGATAATTTTCCATTTTACCATTTCTTGTTGTAGATAAGAGAACATGTCGTTAAATTTCTAGATATTTATTCCAGTTGCTAAGTTTCTGATTAACAAACAGCTGAGATCTGACTCCATTAGCACAGAAATGGCTCCATAACTTCAGTTTCTTCCACTCTAGCATTAGTTCTTGCATTTACCACTTCATTGGATCTCAAAGGCAAACAGTGTTGCTAGGACAGGCAGTTGAGTGTTTCGCTATAACCACTGAAATAGAATTATATCCTCCACCATTCACAAAGCCATAATATGCCAACATCCATCATGTTGGCATATTAAAAGAAAGGCTAACGTGCTTATAATCCTTGTTTACTAAGCACTTGCACGTAGGTTGTGTTCCTGGAGTCTAACAGCCACCCTGGGAGGGGCAGGAAGGTTGGGATGTATGATTGTCTTTTTTATGTTAAAGGAAGTGGGACTCACGGAGATTGTGACTTACTCAAGCTAGTAAGTGGCAGACCTTGAATGAAAATTGTCTTTTGACTCCACCTTCTGTGCTGTTGCATGAAACAGCCAAGAAAAAAAAACTTATGTGCCATGTTTGATTCTCTAAAGGCTTCAAGAGCATTGTATTTTCACGAAAAACATTGTTTTTTTGAGGTCAGAAAGTATAGACATTCTTTTAAAGCATGGAATTTTATTTTATTTTATTTTTTATTTTGTTTTATTTTTTCTGAGAAAGAGTCTCACTCTGTAGCCCAGGCTGGAGTGCAGTGGCATGATCTCGGCTCACTGCAAGCTCCACCTCTGGGTTCACGTCATTCTCCTGCCTCAGCCTCCCGAGTAGCTGGGACTACAGGCGCCCGCCACCACGCCTGGCTAATTTTTTGTATTTTTTTTTTAGTAGAGACAGGGTTTCACTGTGTTAGCCAGGATGGTCTCGATCTCCTGACCTCGTGATCAACCCGCTTCGGCCTCCCAAAGTGCTGGGATTACAGGCGTGAGCCACCGCGCCCAGCCTAAAGCATGGAATTTTAAAGCATGGAATTCATTTTTAAAAGAATCTCCAATCTCATTCTTCTGCTGTCTTCTGGCCCCCCTGCATGAGTGTTTCAAAATAAATAATGTGTTTTTAATGCTATAAGCACAAACTTGAACTAAATCTTGAAACTTTCACTCCATAGATATTTAATGAGCACATTTCTGGATTCTACCAGAGGCAGGTAGCCTGACTCCACATTCCCATGCTGTTAACCACTATGCAGTGGAGGCTGTCCAAGCTCCCACCCATTCTTTCAAGGCAAATCCTGAACAGTGATTTTTTTTTCTGACAGTTTTTCCATCTTGAGAAATAGTTTTAAGGAACCGTCTCCAATGAGCAATGTATAACGTTCATTCCATCATTTATGCAACAAGTATTCACTGAGTACCTACTCCACGCCAAGGAGCTGGAGCACAGTAAGAAATAAGATAGAGAGGATGCCTGCACTTAAAGACAACAAATAAACAGAGTAATTTCAGATGACACATGCTGTAAAAAAAAAAAACTGGAACAAGGATTGGGCATGGTGGCACAAGCCTGTAGTCCCAGCTGGGCTGAAGCAGGAGAACCACTTGAGACCAGGAGTTTGAGGTTACAATGAGCAATCATTGCACCACTGCACTTCAGCCTGAGTGACAAAGTGAGAGCCTGTCTCTAAATTTTAATTTTAATTAAAAAAGTAGAACAGGGCAATATGATGAGATAGGATGATATGAAACAGGGTGAGTGACTGAGAGGAGGCTGCTTTATTTGTTTATTTTTTACACTTCAGTTTACATGAAGTAGACTTATTTTATTTTCAGTCAGTGATGGAGAGGGAGTAATGCCATTTCTGTCCTCTGATGCCAAAAGGTAGCCATGCTAGATCTGGAAAGATAAATATCTGTAAGCTGTTAGCATTGTGATGTTTCAATAATTCTTTCTTGATTTTATTTATCTGATTTCCTGATTTTTCTCTAATGAATATGTGTAATTTTATAATTTAAAAAGCAACACAATATAAAAGTTATTATTTTACAAAGAGACTATGCCAGCCAGGCCTGACACTTTTTTTTTTTTTTTTTTTTTTTTTTTGTGAGACGAAGTCTTGCTCTGTCACCCAGGTTGGAGTGCAGTAGCTTAATCTCGGCTTACTGCAGCCTCCGCCTCTTGAGTTCCAGCAATTCTCCTGCCTTGGCCTCCCAGGTAGCTGGGATTACAAGCACCTGCCCACCATGCCCGGTTAATTTTTGTATTTTTAGTAGAGACGAGGTTTCACCTTGTTGGCCAGGCTGGTCTCAAACTCCTGACCTCAGGTGATCTGCCCACCTCAGCCTCCCGAAATGCTAGGATTACAGGTGTGAGTCACCATGCCTGGTCTCAGGCCCAACACTTCTGACACTCTCCCCCTTCCCGCATTCTCACCCTCCCAATGAGGAACACACAGTGCCACTGACCATGGCAGCCCACACACTAGACTGAGCAAGTCTCTGAGCGCACATGGTTCCCTCACACCAGAATAAGGGAAAAATCAGAATGTTCTCTGTTCTTTTTTAAAAATATTTTAGGTTCAGGGATACACATGCAGGTTTGTTATACAGGTAAATTGCATGTCATGGGAGGCTGCTTTAGACTGGATGCCAGGGAAGCAAGCCCCTTTGAGGAGCTGGTATTTGAGAGGCAGATCTCAAACATTAATAATCTAATGGATGCCCCAGTTTGTTCCAATTAACACTCAATCCAAATGTTCCTACTTCATGCAGTTTCATGGCTTTGATTTAATATTTCCAAATATTTGAAGTTTTCTCCTTTTGGCAAGGTTTCTTTGTGAACATTTCTATATTAATTTGATGTTTGAAAGGCAGGTTGGTAAGACATATTTGTATGAAATAATTCTCTGTTCCCTCTTTTCTTCTCAAAACGGTTTTATCAGCTGCATCAATAAACTGGCTGTATTAGACCATTCTTGCAGTGGCCTTGAAAACATGTTTCTTCCTGGTGTATGAAACTTTGGTTTGCATGTGTATGGTTTCCTTGCCTGGTGGGGCAGTAGGCATTCAAAGAAAGGCATATTATTTTCCCTCTTGCCCACCCCAATGCAGGTGGGAAAGAATCTGTCTCTACCCTACCCTAATCCTTCAGGCCACGATACATCTCTAGTGTGTGCAAGCAGCCAAGGAACCTCAGAGTCCAGAGCCTACAGCGAGAATGCCTGGGAAGTTTGCAACTTATGAGTGTGTGTTTCTTTTTTGCTCAGGACAATACGAAATGTGTGTATTACAGTCATCCAGGAAGTCTTTTCAAACTATACCCCTTCCATCATCACTAAATGTGTATCAGGATGGGGAGGGTGTATGGGGAGAAAAGGTGAATTTCGGGGATTCCACACTGTCTTACCCTTCTTAATACAATGACTGCATGGAAGTAGTGAACCAAATCTGAATGGTAATTTATGAATTAACAGTGATGAATTACTTATCTTGTATTCAAAAGGTAACTATTGAACCAGAATGCTATACTCAACGGTAGGGACTAGAAAGATAAATAAAATATGATTTCTACCTTCAAGGGGCTCAGAATTTAGTTGGCAGGAGAGATTTGAAAATGGATAAATTCCCAGAAGTGAGATAAGGCCTAATATAAAGTGTTAAGTTCCATTCAGTTGAGGACTAAGCTCTGATTTTTTTATCTTGCCCAAATTCCTACCTGAGGGGTCTAGGGAGTCATGTCCTACAAACCATAAATTCTCATCAGATGGGTTTTATTTGACCCTATATAACATGACTTACTTTTCTTTTTTTTTTTTCTTTTTTTTTTTTTTGAGACGGAGTCTTGCTCTGTTGCCCAGGCTGGAGTGCAGTGGCGCAATCTCAGTTCACTTTAAGCTCCGCCTCCTGGGTTCATGCCATTCTCCTGCCTCAGCCTCTCCGAGTAACTGGGACTACAGGCGCCCACCACCACTCCCAGCTAATTTTTTGTATTTTTAGTAGAGACGGGGTTTCATTGTGGTCTCAATCTCCTGACCTCGTGATCTGCCCGCCTCGGCCTCCCAAAGTTCTGGGATTACAAGCGTGAGCCACCGCGCCTGGCCCATGACTTACTCTTCAATCTAACTCTGGCATAACATTACACGACAAGGAAAAAATATTTAACCCCAAAATATATTTCCTTGCCATACCTCAAAATTGCCCTGCAAAGTCTCTTGTGGGAAAAATCCACATCCTATTGAGTATTCCTTTTCCCCTTTGTTTTCTTTCCTTTCTTTCCAGATCCAGAAGATAATCAGTTAAGAATCAGGCACCCTTTTAGGTCTGATAAGCATTTTACAACCTGCCCTCTCTCTGAAGTCTGCTATCTGAGAGATTCCTCTGCACATTAAAACTTGGTCTCCACAATCCTTTGTCTTAACCTGAACATTCCTTTCCATTGATCCCAGGACATCAGATAAATTCAACCAATTGTCAACAAGAAAATGTTTAAATTTACCTATAGCTGGAAGCCCCCACTTTGAGTTGTCCCACCTTTCTGAACCTAATCAACATATTTCTTAAATGTATTTGATGGATGTCTCATGCCTCCCTAAAATATATTAAAGCAAGCTGTACCCTGGCCACCTTGGGCACATGTTCTCAGGACGTCCTGAGGGCTGTGTCATGGGCCATGGTCACTCACATTTGGCTCAGAATAAATCTCTTAAAATATTTTACAGAGGGCCGGGCGCGGTGGCTCACGCTTGTAATCCCAGCACTTTGGGAGGCCGAGGCGGGTGGATCACGAGGTCAGGAGATCGAGACCACGGTGAAACCCCGTCTCTACTAAAAATACAAAAAATTAGCCGGGCGTGGTGGCGGGCGCCTGTAGTCCCAGCTACTTGGAGAGGCTGAGGCAGGAGAATGGCGTGAACCCAGGAGGCGGAGCTTGCAGTGAGCCGAGATTGCGCCACTGCACTCCAGCCTGGGTGACAGAGCGAGACTCCGTCTCCCTTCAAAAAAAAAAAAAAAAAAAAAATATATATATATATTTTACAGAGTTTGACTCTTTTCATTGACAATAATCTGGCGCCCAATGTGGGGCCTTAGAGAAGACTCAGGACCCCCAAAGGAGTTGCACGAAACCAGAGCTCAGGTACCAGCAGGGGTCCATTGAAGCCACACTGAGTTCGAGCTTCTCCTCCAGTGGAACTGGTAAGTCCTCCTGAATCCCAGATCTCCCTTTGATTGACCATCCTTGATTTATTCGGAGCTGGTTTTCTCCCAGGAAGTTATTGTTTAAGCATCCTAATTCTAGTTCAGAGATACATTATAAAGGGAATTCTCTCTTGCTTTTTCTCCTAAAATTTATCCTGATTTGGTTTGTCTATGTGCCATTTGCATGAGGAACTGAACTGTTGTTTTTATAGATAAATGAGAGACTGAGTTTTTCAGCTCTGAAGAGAAAGGGCATTTGCTTCTCCCAGCCAAAAGGCACCTGTGGGTGACCAGTGGCCTTGTAGGAGTGTCTAGGGGATTTGACCCCTGTGATGTGCAGTGGCCCTGAGGGGAAATCTACAATAAAAATTAATTTAAAAATGGCTCATTCAGGAATCACATATAAGGGCTGATCGCCCAGCATTCTGAGCCCTCTCAGACATCATAGACCCCTGGAGAGATAAACTGAGACACATAAGAGGGTGGAAACGACTCAGTGGTTACACACTGTGGAGTCCTGCCCACAGGCAGCGTGCATTGATCCACCACACAAAAACCCTAGGCTACAGCTCCGTTCCTCCTTTTAAGAAAAAAGAAAAAAAAAGCAGGAAACAAATCTAAGGAGAATGACCCCCTTTCAGACAGTCTGTAGGTTTTACAGCACCTGTACTTGCTAGAGTTTATATAAAATGGAAGTAATATGGTCTTTGTGCATGTTTACATTAAGGAAAAAGAGTCTAAAGGTCATCCTGCAAACTATAGAGTACCTAGGTTCTATTTTCTGCCTGCTTTAATCTTCTCTTACTCTTCTACTGAGATAAAAACCACTGTTTGGATCTAACAGTGTTTTTTGCAAGCTGGCAAAAGTTGTATTTATTGCATGGCTAAAGTGCTGAAGTAGTAGCTATGGAAATTTTGTGTGTGTATGTGTGTTTGTATATGTGTGTGTATATATTTAAAGGCCTTTAAAATAGACCTCTATAATTTTATGTTCAATTGGCAATTTAATCCATTTTAATTTCCCTCTAGCACACCAGACTTTCTCTTTGTACTTTATGATGTAAATTAGCTATCTGATTTTCACCTGAGCTGCATTTATTTTTTTTTTTCAAGATGGAGTCTTGCTCTGTCACCCAGGCTGGAGTACAGTGGCATAATCTCAGCTCACTGCAACCTCCATCTCCCAGGTTCAAGCAGTTCTCCTGCCTCAGCCTCCCGAGTGGCTGAGATTACAGGTGTGCACATCATGCCCAGCTAATTTTTGTATTTTTAGTAGAGACAGGGTTTCACCATGTTGGCCAGTCTGGTCTTGAACTCCTGACCTCAGGTGATCCACCCACCTCTGCCTCCCAAAGTGCTGGGATTACAGGCATGCACCACTGTGCAGGCTTGAGCTGTCTTTAATATGCAAATTTAAGGCTATTTAGGTGACAACTGTCTGGGGTAAGATAAAAATAAAATGGAAAAAAAAGAGGTCTTTATAAGTCTATACAATGTACTTCTATTGACATGCCTAGTACATCTATATATTTATGTGTGTGTGCACAATATTTTCACTACAAAAAATATACAAAGAGCTCTAATTGGCTTTTAAAAAAAGCACTTAGGGCCGGGTGCGGTGGCTCACACCTGTAATCCAAGCACTTTGGGAGGCCGAGGCGGGCAGATCACAAGGTCAGGAGTTCAAGACCTGCCTGACCAATATGGTGAAACCCTATCTCTACTAAAAATACAAAAATTAGCTGGGTGTAGTGGTGCACACCTGTAATCTCAGCTACTCAGGAGGCTGAGGCAGAAGAATTGCTTGAACCAGGGAGTCAGAGGTTGCAGTGAGCCGAGATTGCGCCACTGCACTCCAGCCTGGGCGACAGAGTGAGACTCTGTCTGAAAACGAAAACAACAACAACAACAACAACAACAACAACAACAAAAAACACGCTTAAATCATATACAAAAAAAAAAAAAACAAGGTGGCTGGGCACGGGCACGGTGACTCACACCTGTAAGCCCAGCACTTTGGGAGGCCGAGGCAGGCGGATCACGAGGTCAGGAGATCGAGACCATCCTGGTTAACATGGTGAAACCCTGTCTCCACTAAAACATACAAAAAAAATTAGCCGGGCGTGGTGGTGGGTGCCTGTAGTCCCAGCTACTTGGGAGGCTGAGGCAGGAGAATGGCATGAACCTGGGAGGTGGAGCTTGCAGTGAGCTGAGATCGCACCACTGCACCACTCCAGCCTGGGCAACAGAGTGAGACTCCGTCTCAAAAAAAAAAAAAAAAAAAAAAAAAGGCTAGTAAAATGCTTTTTCAAGTTCACATGATTTAAGTAAAATCTTTACTAAATAAGCTGGCTTTAAAATTATTGGTAAAATAATATCAGCAATGTTTTTAGAATTATTCACATTTTGTTTGCATTTATTGATCAAGTAGTTTCATGTTTATTTCTGCAGAATACTATAAGATTTGCCATAAGGTTTATAAACTATAAAACCCAGCCCAAGACAGAATGATCTTTGCTTGTATATGCTTATGAAATATTGCTGGCTTAAATGAAAACAGTTAAATACTAAGTTATTGGTATAAATACCCTTAAAACTAACCATAAGTTTTATTACTTAAGTAAATGCCTGAAATTCACAGCTATAAAAATGATTAATAGCAATATATCTTTAAATATTGGCTATCACAGTTTTTTGTAAATAATCTAGGTAAACAACTAAATTCATCAGGTAAATGTAATGGAATAAATGCTTGCAAACAAACTCATCATAATTTAGGATCTAAGGTTATTAATTGATATTATCTGCGCAATTTTCAATTTAAGAATTACAGGAAAACATTTTTTTAAATGTTCTTATTAAAAGTAAAATATCTTTGTCTAATTCAAGGCTTATTTAAGGGTTATGTATAAAACAAAGTAAAGGAATCAGGAAATAAGAGATGTAAAGGAAGTAGGAGATATAAAGAGGCATTTTTGGTAAAAAGAGGTAAAAAAGGAAAGTAATTTTATATACGAAAGAATCTTGGCCAGTCGCAGTGGCTCACACCTGTTATCCCAGTGCTTTGGGAGGTCAAGGCGGGTGGATCACCTGAGGTCAGGAGTTTGAGACCACCCTGGCCAGCATGGTGAAACCCCATCTCTACTAAAAATACAAAAATTAGCTGGG
>NW_026652287.1:69185048-69328245 GCF_009828535.3 Hylobates moloch
ATTTTGTATCCTGAGACTTTGCTGAAGTTGCTAATCAGCTTAAGGAGATTTCGGGCTGAGACAATGGGGTTTTCTAGATATACAATCATGTCATCTGCAAACAGGGACAATTTGACTTCCTCTTTTCCTAATTGAATACCCTTTATTTCCTTCTCCTGCCTGATTGCTCTGGCCAGAACTTCCAGCACTATGTTGAAAAGGAGCGGTGAGAGAGGGCATCCCTGTCTTGTGCCAGTTTTCAGAGGGAATGCTTCCAGTTTTTGCCCATTCAGTATGATATTGGCTGTGGGTTTGTCATAGATAGCTCTTATTATTTTGAGATACGTCCCATCAATACCTAATTTATTGAGAGTTTTTAGCATGAAGAGATGTTGAATTTTGTCAAAGGCCTTTTCTGCATCTATTGAGATAATCATGTGGTTTTTGTCTTTGGTTCTGTTTATATGCTGGATTACATTTATTGATTTGCGTATGTTGAACCAGCCTTGCATCCCAGGGATGAAGCCCACTTGATCATGGTGGATAAGCTTTTTGATGTGCTGCTGGATTCGGTTTGCCAGTATTTTATTGAGGATTTTTGCATCAATGTTCATCAAGGATATTGGTCTGAAATTCTCTTTTTTGGTTATGTCTCTGCCAGGTTTTGGTATCAGGATGATGCTGGCTTCATAAAATGTGTTAGGGAGGATTCCCTCTTTTTCTATTGATTGGAATAGTTTCAGAAGGAATGGTACCAGTTCCTCCTTGTACCTCTGGTAGAATTCAGCTGTGAATCCATCAGGTCCTGGACTCTTTTTGGTTGGTAAGCTATTGATTATTGCCACAATTTCAGAAGCTGTTATTGGTCTATTCAGAGATTCAACTTCTTCCTGGTTTAGTCTTGGGAGGGTGTATTTGTCGAGGAATTTATCCATTTCTTCTAGATTTTCTAGCTTATTTGCATAGAGGTGTTTGTAGTATTCTCTGATGGTAGATTGTATTTCTGTGGGATCGGTGGTGATATCCCCTTTTTCGTTTTTTATTGCATCTATTTGATTCTTCTCTCTTTTCTTCTTTATTAGTCTTGCTAGCAGTCCATCAATTTTGTTGATCTTTTCAAAAAACCAGCTCCTGGATTCATTAATTTTTTGAAGGGTTTTTTGTGTCTCTATTTCCTTCAGTTCTGCTCTGATTTTAGTTATTTCTAGCCTTCTGCTAGCTTTTGAATGTGTTTGCTCTTGCTTTTCTAGTTCTTTTAATTGTGATGTTAGGGTGTCAATTTTGGATCTTTCCTGCTTTCTCTTGTGGGCATTTAGTGCTATAAATTTCCCTCTACACACTGCTTTGAATGTGTCCCAGAGATTCTGGTATGTTGTGTCTTTGTTCTCATTGGTTTCAAAGAACATCTTTATTTCTGCCTTCATTTCATTATGTACCCAATAGTCATTCAGGAGCAGGTTGTTCAGTTTCCATGTAGTTGAGCGGTTTTGAGTGAATTTCTTAATCCTGAGTTCTAGTTTGATTGCACTGTGGTCTGAGAGACAGTTTGTTATAATTTCTGTTCTTTTACATTTGCTGAGGAGAGCTTTACTTCCAACTATGTGGTCAATTTTGGAATAGGTGTGGTGTGGTGCTGAAAAAAATGTATATTCTGTTGACTTGGGGTGGAGAGTTCTGTAGATGTCTATTAGGTCCACTTTATGTAGAGCTGAGTTCAATTCCTGGATATCCTTGTTAACTTTCTGTCTCGTTGATCTGTCTAATGCTGACAGTGGGGTGTTAAAATCTCCCATTATTATTGTGTGGGAGTTTAAGTCCCTTTGTAGGTCACTGAGGACTTGCTTTATGAATCTGGGTGCTCCTGTGTTGGGTGCATATATATTTAGGATAGTTAGCTCTTCTTGTTGAATTGATCCCTTTACCATTATGTAATGGCCTTCTTTGTCTCTTATGATCTTTGTTGGTTTAAAGTCTATTTTATCAGAGACTAGGATTGCAACCCCTGCCTTTTTTTGTTTTCCAGTTGCTTGATAGATCTTCCTCCATCCCTTTATTTTGAGTCTATGTGTGTCTCTGCACGTGAGATGGGTTTCCTGAATACAGCACACTGATGGGTCCTGACTCCTTATCCAGTTTGCCAGTCTGTGTCTTTTGATTGGAGCATTTAGCCCATTTACATTTAACGTTAATATTGTTATGTGTGAATCTGATCCTGTCATTATGATGTTAGTTGGTTATTTTGCTCGTTAGTTGCTATAGTTTCTTCCTAGCCTCGATGGTCTTTACAATTTGGCATGTTTTTGCAGTGGCTGGAACCGGTTGTTCCTTTCCATGTTTAGTGCTTCCTTCAGGAGCTCTTTTAGGGCAGGCCTGGTGGTGACAAAATCACTCAGCGTTTGCTTGTCTGTAAAGTATTTTATTTCTCCTTCACTTATGAAGCTTAGTTTGGCGGGATAGCAAATTCTGGGTTGAAAATTCTTTTCTTTAAGAATGTTGAATATCGGCCCCCACTCTCTTCTGGCTTGTAGAGTTTCTGCTGACAGATCAGCTGTTAGTCTGATGGGCTTCCCTTTGTGGGTAACCCGACCTTTCTCTCTGGCTGCCCTTAACATTTTTTCCTTCATTTCAACTTTGGTGAATCTGACAATTATGTGTCTTGGAGTTGCCCTTCTCGAGGAGTATCTTTGTGGCGTTCTCTGTATTTCCTGAATCTGAATGCTGGCCTGCCTTGCTAGATTGGGGAAGTTCTCCTGGATAATATCTTGCAGAGTGTTTTCCAACTTGGTTCCATTCTCCCCATCATTTTCAGGTACACCAATCAGACGTAGGTTTGGTCTTTTCACATAGTCCCAAATTTCTTGGAGGCTTTGTTCATTTCTTTTTATTCTTTTTTCTCTAAACTTCCCTTCTCTCTTCATTTCATTCATTTCATCTTCCATCAGCGATACCCTTTCTTCCAGTTGATCGCATCTGCTACTGAGGCCTCTGCAATCTTCACGTAGTTCTCGAAACTTGGCTTTCAGCTCCATCAGCTCCTTTAAGCCCTTCTCTCCATTGGTTATTCTAGTTATCCATCCTTCTAATTTTTTTTCAAAGTTTTTAACTTCTTTGCTATTGTTTTGAATTTCCTCTCGTAGCTCAGAGTAGTTTGATCGTCTGAAGCCTTCTTCTCTCAACTCATCAAAGTCATCCTCCATCCAGCTTTGTTCCGTTGCTGGTGAGGAACTGCGTTCCTTTGGAGGAGGAGAGGTGCTCTGTTTTTTAGAGTTTCCAGTTTTTCTGCTCTGTTTTTTCCCCATCTTTGTGGTTTTATCTACTTTTTGTCTTTGGTGATGGTGATGTACAGATGGGTTTTTGGTGTTGAAGTCCTTTCTGTTTGTTAGTTTTCCTTCTACCAGACAGGACCCTCAGCTGCAGGTCTGTTGGAGTTTACTAGAGGTCCACTCCAGACCCTGTTTGGCTGGGTGTCAGCAGCGGTGGCTGCAGAACAGCGGATTTTCGTGAGACCACAAATTCAGCTGTCTGATAGTTCCTCTGAAAGTTTTGTCTCAGAGGAGTACCCGGTTGAATGAGGTGTCAGTCTGACCCTACTGGGGGGGTGCCTCCCAGTTAGGCTGCTCAGGGGTGAGGGACCCACTTTAGGAGGCAGTCTGTCTGTTCTCAGATCTCCAGCTGCGTGCTGGGAGAACCACTACTCTCTTCAAAGCTGTCAGTCAGACAGGGGCATTTAAGTCTGTGGAGGTTCTTAGCTGAGTTTTTGTTTGTCTGTGCCCTGCCCCCAGAGGTGGAGCCTACAGAGGCAGGCAGGCCTCCTTGAGCTATGGTGGGCTCCACCCAGTTCGAGCTTCCTGGCTGCTTTGTTTACCTAAGCAAGCCTGGGCAATGGCGGGCGCCCCTCCCCCAGCCTCGCTGCCGCCTTGCAGCTTGATCTCAGACTGCTGTGCTAGCACTCAGCGAGACTCCGTGGGCATAGGACCCTCCGAGCCAGGTGCGGGACACAATCTCCTAGTGTGCCGTTTTCCAGGCCCGTTGGAGAAGCGCAGTATTAGGATGGGACTGACCCGATATTCCAGGTGCCGTCTGTTTCCCCTTTCTTTTACTAGGAAAGGGAACTCCCTGACCCCTTGCACTTCCCGAGTGAGGCAATGCCTCGCCCTGCTTCGGCTCGCGCACAGTGCGCTTCACCGTCTGTCCTGCACCCACTGTTAGGCACTCCCTAGTGAGATGAAACCGGTACCTCAAGCAGAAATGCAGAAATCACCAGTCTTCTGTGTCGCTGGGGCTGGGAGCTGGAGACTGGAGCTGTTCCTATTCGGCCATCTTAAAACAATGTAATTTTCAAAGGTATCAAACATATAAAATACTTAGGAAAAACTCTGGGCTTGGCGGTGTGCACCTGTAGTCCCAGCTAGTCAGGAGGCTGAGACGAGAAGATCGCTTGAGCTCAGGAGTTCAAGGCTGCAGTTGGCTAAGATCTCACCACTGCACTCCAGCAGTTCCATGTGTCTGGGGAGGCCTCACAATCATGGCAGAAGGTGAAAGGCACATCTCACATGGCAGCAGAAGGAGAAGAGCGGGTCTTTAATATTAAAAATACACTAATACAAAACTAAAAACATAGTTAAAGCAAGATTTTTATTACAAATATTTAACCTATTTTAATGCAAAATTTTTAAATTTGAAATTCTATAATCTGTTTCTTTAACATTCTTCAGATTGATATCTTTTTTTTTTTTTTTCTGAGATGGAGTCTCACTGTGTTGCCCATGCTGGAATGCAGTGGCGTGATCTCAGCTCACCGCAACCTCCACCTCCCAGGTTCAAGTGATTATCCTGCCTCAGCCTCTGGAGTAGCTGGGATTACAGGAGCACACCACCACACCGGGGTAATTTTTTATTTTTAGTAGAGATGGGGTTTCACCATGTTGGCCAGGATGGTCTTGAACTGCTGATCTCAGGTGATCCACCCACCTCGGCCTCCCAAAGTGCTGGGATTACAGGTGTGAGCCACCGCACTCAGCCCAGATTGCTACCTTAAAAGTGCAACTCTTTCTCTTTTGAAAAGGCCTTAAATCATGGCTCTCTCCTTCACCTTTTGTTGGCTCCTGTAACTTTTACTAATTACCTAAAGGAAGAAAAATTGTTTTTGAAAACAGGCAAATAAAGTATCTTTTGGGCCGGGCGTGGTGGCTCACGCTTGTAATCCCAGCACTTTGGGAGGCCGAGGCGGGCGGATCACGAGGTCAGGAGATCGAGACCACGGTGAAACCCCGTCTCTACTAAAAATACAAAAAAATTAGCCGGGCGTGGTGGCAGGCGCCTGTAGTCCCAGCTACTCGGAGAGGCTGAGGCAGGAGAATGGCGTGAACCCGGGAGGCGGGGCTTGCAGTGAGCCGAGATTGTGCCACTGCACTCCAGCCTGGGCGACAGAGCGAGACTCTGTCTCAAGAAAAAAAAAAAAGTATCTTTTGAACATGCCTTTTATTCTATATGCGTGTTATATCTCTATATGTGTCATGTGGAAGTGTTATTTCACTTCCAAACTACATGAAAGAGCTCTAATCAGGTGACTTAAAATATGTAAGTACTTGTCAGATTGGTAAAAGCTAACTCAGATGCCTTTTAATTTACAAAACCATGGTAATCCTTGGGAAAAAAATTAATTTGGTAAATTTAATTTCAAAATTCTCCAGGAATTTAAAAACCTTAAAGTCATGTTTAAACCTTCGGGTTCCCCCCACACACACACACTGGAAATTTGGGTTACTAAAAAGTTAAAGTAGTAGAAGCAAAAATATGCTTTTGTTAAAATTTTATAAACACAAGGATGTCAATTCTCAAAAAAAAAAAATGTAAGTTTCTTTTTGGTGAAGGAACTATTTAAGAGTTGCTTTATTATGAAGGGTTTTTTTTTTTTTTTTTTTTTTTTTTTTTTGAGACAGAGTCTCGCTCTGTCGCCCAGGCTGGAGTGCAGTGGCACAATCTCGGCTCACTGCAAGCTCCGCCTCCCGGGTTCACGCCATTCCCCTGCCTCAGCCTCTCCGAGTAGCTGGGACTACAGGCGCCCGCCACCACGCCCGGCTAACTTTTTGTATTTTTAGTAGAGACGGGGTTTCACCGTGGTCTCGATCTCCTGACTTCGTGATCCGCCCGCCTCGGCCTCCCAAAGTGCTGGGATTACAAGCGTGAGCCACCGCGCCCGGCCTATTATGAAGGGTATTATACAGATAAAACTAAATAAATTTTTTTAAAAAAACAAGTCAAAGCAACAAAACTCTGAGCCCTATGCTTACCAAGAAAATAGTCAGTAAGTAGGAAGAGCAAAACCAAGTAACTATTTAAAACCAAAGGGTGTGATGTAAAGGAATTGTTCTATTTGTAGGGTGGTGTCATTCAGCTTCTTTTAAAAATCTTAACTATAGTGGATTGAAAAATAACCACTTTAAGGACAAAATTCTTAATTTTAAATGCAACAGAATTTAAGAGCTTGTTTGGATTTAATGCAGGACCCACAGCTCATTACTGAACAGTCACTGAGTATATGTGATCCAAATGCACAGGGGGTTATTCCTGAGAAAGTAATCAGCCTAGTAGGCCAGATAATGCCATTATAAGGTCTGTTTGCCCTGAGAAGTGGACTGCCCCACTCTCTGTTCTAACATATGAATTACTCTGATAACTGTCAAACTATAAATGTTATTTATCTCTCCTTGTTTTACCTCCAAGGAAACCAAAATCATGGTATTCTGAAGACCAGAGATATGAATCTCCCTCATTTGGCATCTCACTGGCCCTGGATCTGTTTCACGGCCAATACTCTGCTGCCAAAACTATACAAACTGCCTCTTTCTAGGCCCAGGGACTAACTATTGCAGAAGAGGTGGGCGCGTAAGATTGTAAGGGCTGGTTTTGAGGAATAAAATTAGGACAAGATCAAACCCTCCAAATCAAGAAGAGGGTACCAAAAAATGCCTAAACAGCTGGTAAAAACAAGTTTGTTGCCCTTTAAATTATTATGTATCACTTTTGCATATACCCCAACCACAAACATTTTCTGCTTACTATAAAATTAAAGGAAAATATTGGCTAACAGGATAATACCTTGTAACAAAGCTCCTGGGTATAATACTCCCAATTATAAGTTGTGAAGATAAATATATCTATACATATATACATAGTTTTAATTATTTTTCAGAAAAATGTTTGTTTTGTATAGCTAGTTGCTACACGTCTGTAACAGAAACCGAGTTTACAGTAGCTCAACACATGAAAGTTAAAAATAAGTCAGGCTTGTAACTTTGCCTTTTGGTTTTATCGTTGGCTTTTTTTTACTTAAAATAATAATTTTAAGAAGTAATGAATGCCTGTCCACATCTATTCCTATATGGCCTAGAACAATTAATTGGCTATAAGTCTTTCCATTCTTTTTTTGAGATGGAGTCTTGCTCTGTTGCCCAGGCTGGAGTGCAGTGGCATGATCTCGGCTCACTGCAACTTCTGCCTCCCAGGTTCAAGCAATCCTCCTGCCTCAGCCCCCTCTAGTAGCTGGGATTACTGGCATGTGCCACCATGCCTGGCTAATTTTTGTATTTTTCGTAGAGACGAGGTTTCGCCATGTTGGCCAGGCTGGTCTCGAACTCCTGACCTCAGGCAATTGACCCACCTCGGCCTCCCAAAAGTGCTGGGATTACAGGCATGAGCCACGATGCCTGGTCAGTCTTTTGACTCTTAAGGCCCTCAATCATAGGGAGTCCTGCCAAGGAAAAAAATGACGCTGTAGAATTATGACTTCTCCTGTGACAGAACCGTTTATCTCCCAAATACCAGTATACGGTACAATACAAAAGTGGTGGGAAAAATAGATTTGTCTACTGTTAACAAGTCTATAACAATTTAGACACCAAGGACCAGGTGTTTCTTGCACTTAATTTATACTCTCGTCAGGATGCTATACCTATGGAGATAAACTGGCTGGAAGAGAGATTTATTCTAATTTATTCTGTTGGTCCCATAATTTTTAAATAAGATTTATCATAGGGTTCAAACAACCCTTAAGGAGGGTAAACACACTGTGAGTCTGATCAAAGAATATGATGATGATTGCAGAATTTTTTTTTTCTGGCTGATTGGGTTGTTTACTGCCCTCTCATTCTACCTGTAACCTTGGATGCCCAAATCTTCACTATCTTTATGATGTTTGTTACTATATTAACATTAGACATTCCTTGTAAACATTATGCCAGATACAGCAGAAGGAAAAGGCACAATTAAAGACCTAGATCATGATAGCTCAGAAAATAGACCTGATCCAGGTACTTTTTTTTTAGACAACAAGAGCAAAACTCCATCTCAAAAATAAATAAATAACAGAAACCACCCATTGTAGACCCATCTTCTCCACCACAACTGAATTACCAACCTTGCCAAATTTCATTCGTGGCCCTTGACATATGACATATGAACAGACACAAAAGAAACCTCATATAAATTTTATAGGAGGAAAATTAGACTTGTAGATTTTAGCGTTGCTACAGCCCTTAGAAATCATCCTTTTACAACCCACTCTTTCTACGAATAACACATCTGAATCCAAGTTTAAGTAACTCGCTTAAGGTCACACAGCTGCTTAGTGGCAGAAGCAGAAAGCTCTCATTCTCCCGATTTCTCTAGTGCTGTATTGCAGGTGCCATCTGCGAATTCGCTGCAGATGGTTTTGTAGAAAGAAGTAGATATTAAAAAAAATTCCTCGGCCAGGCGCGGTGGCTTATGCCTATAATCCCAGCATTTTGGGAGGCCGAGGCGGGCAGATCATGAAGTCAGGAAATCGAGACCGTCCTGGCCAACATGGTGAAACCCCGTCTCTACTAAAAATACAAAAATAAGCTGGGTGTGGTGGCGCATGTCTGTAATCCCAACTACTCGGGAGGCTGAGACAGGAGAATCACTTGAACCAGGGAGTCAGAGGTTGCAGTGAGCCAAGACTGTGCCACTGCACTCTAGCCTGTTGACAGAGCAAAACTCCGTCTCAAAAAAAAAATAAAAATTCTTCTCAGCTCACCCATATAGTGAGATCTAGACAAGCCTTGAACAAAAGACTGTTCAAAAGGAAAAAAAGTGACAGGCTAAGAGAGGTGTATTAGGAAGTATCTGGCACCATGACCTGTCCCCCAACACGCTGCATGACCCTTGGCTGCAAGGAGCATACCCTCACAGGCTGGGTGATACAGTTTGGCTGTGTCCCCACCCAAATCTCATCATGAATTATAATCCCATAATTCCCTCATGTGGAAGGAAGGACCAGGTGGGAGCTGACTGGATCATGGGGACAGTTTTCCCCCATGCTGTTCTCATGATAGTGAGTGAGTTCTCCCAAGGTCTGATGGTTTTATGAGTGTTTGACAGTTCCTCCTCCACATGCTCGCACTCTCTCCTGCTGCCTTTGGAAAGGGTGCCTGCTTCCCCTTCTGCCATGATTGCAAGTTTCCGGAGGCCTTCCCAGTCATGTGGAATTGTGAGTCAATTAAACCTTCTTTGTTTATAAATTACCCAGTCTCAAGTAATATCTTTATAGCAGTGCGAAAACAAATGAATACACTGGGTATTTTTCCTCTGGATGGATGTGCCATTAGTGACCCTCTTTGACCGTGCCTGGTCTGATACTGAGTCCTTGATATTGATTGCTTTTTCTATGAGAGAAGTCATAAAGGGGCAAGTAAAGGGTCAAGTCAGAACTTGGTAGATCTCACTGTAAAAAAGAAAAAAAAAATCAAAGCCACCTCCAACTGCGGACAGTCCTGATTTAGGGCCCAAGACATCAACACACTGTGAAAGGAAAATATCAGATATCTTGGGCCCCCAACATCACTATGGAAAACTCAAACTGGAAGCTACTTAGGGCAAACCTGCCTCCCATTCTATTCAAAGTCACTCCTCTGCTCACTGAGATAGATGCACATCTGATTTGCCCCCTTTGGAAAGGTGAATCAGAAACTCAAAAGAATGTAGCTGCTTGTATATCACCTATCTGTGACCTGGAAGCTCCCTCTCTCACTTCCAATCATCCCGCTTTTGCTTCAAATCGTCCCACCTTTCCAGACCAAACCAATGTGCTTCTTACATATATTGATTGATGTCTCATGTCTCCCTAAAATGTATAAAACCAAGCTGTGCCCTGACCACCTTGGGCACATGTCATCAGGACCTCCTGAGGCTGTGTCACGGGCTCATTCTCAACCTTGGCAAAATAAACTTTCTAAATTAATTGAGACCTGTCCCAGATTTTCTGGGCTCACAACACACACTCCTGCCCAGAGAGCAGGACTGGATTCTAATTCCCCTCCCCTAATTGATATTGGCTCTATAGTCTCTGCGGCCAGGTCTCACTCACCAATGCCAAAGTATGCCCAATACATCTTTCATTCCAAACTAAACATAAAGTATCAGTTTTACTTCTCCTTCTCCTCGAGGTGACATAATCATAAACTCTTCTCTGTGAAATATTCCACAGGCTGACATCTGCTTTCTTTTCCTCATCTCCCAAAAGGAGATGATCGTAAACACAGCTTCAAGAAATTTCTCATACAGCTGCTTCCATTACAGCACTACCTCTCTAATTTCAGTCCTGAGGATGTTTGCTAGTGTCTATTTATATTCGTGTTACCTAAGAAATAAATTTAAAAACAAACATGGGATTGTAAAGTTCTAGGCATGATATAAATCTCACCAAATTAATCCTGTTCACTAAGACTATCCCAAAATGGCTTCAACCTTGTCCATTCTTTTTACATTATAGAGCCGTCTGGTAACAGCCACCAACTTTAAAGGATTTGTGTTCACTTTTTCCAAGGCCCCTTGCTGAAAACAGTAATAATTGTCGGCATTTTCTCAACAAAGCAGGTCTTTCTAAAGAAATTCTCTTTTAAAATCCAGACAAAGGAAATCCCTTCTACTTATGAAAGGGATTTGTGATTCTGGAAAAGTGCCTGATAGTTCCAGAAAGCGTAACTCTAACCGGGCACAGTGGCTCACACCTGTGATCCCAGCACTTTGGGAGGCCAAGACAAGAAGATTGCTTGAGCTCAGGAGTTCAAGACCAACCTAGGCAATATAGTGAGACCTTGTCTCTACAAAACATGAAAAAAAATTAACTGGGCATGATGGTACTCACCCGTAGTCCTAGCTATTGGGGAGGCTGAGGTGGGAGGATTGTTTACTCCCAGGAGGTTGAGGCTGCAGTGAGCTGAGATCACACCACTGCACTCCAGCCTGGGTGACAGAGCAAAACTCTATCTCAACAACAGCAACAAAAGTATAGCTCTTTTACTGAAACAACAACAAAAAGTCAACCTGTCACTTGCAATTCAGACTGCCAGGAAATGCTAATAATTCGAACCGCCCAGTGTGCAATGCATCTGTGTCACAGCATGTGCCTGCAATGTTGCCTGTGGGGCAGGTTCATAAAGTCATGGTGACACTCATTCTGGATTCACACTGATCTGGAATTCCAATCCGGGTCCACCAGTTATGGTCTCTGTGAGCAAGTTACTTTTTTGCCAAAGACAAAATAAAGTTAATTATATTACTTTCTTCATAGAGTCATAGTTAGGATTAACTGAGATAATTCACATTAAATCCCCAGCCCTGGCCTTGGCAAATAGCAAGTGTGCAATAAATGTCAATTAATAATTAAATGAGTTGACCTGGCAGCAGACATGGTGGTAAAGCAGGCTGGTGAGCTACACTTGGAGATGAACGAAAGTAATCCCTGTGCCGTAGGAAACCAAGCCAGAATTCATGTTGCAGGTACGTAAAATGGCAGGGCATGTCCCACTTATCCAGTACATCCAAAAATGTTCCTGGCTAATTTTAAGAGTTACTCAATCAATGACAGGCTTTAAGGATAATTGAATGTTCTTTGTTTCTCTTGGCAAAATCACGATTTGCAGAATATTTGGCAAGAGACATAGTCCAAAGTTCTTTTCTTTTTTTAAGGAAAATTATTTCAATCACAAGAAGTAGATTGCATGGGACGACCTGTGAGAGTGCTTTCAGGTCAAAACGTTCTATGTCTCTAGCAGCATTGTGCACTGGTATGGAATACATGGTAGAAGGAACGTGCCTGGGCTGTGGGGTTGGACAGACCCGAGCCTGGCCTCCTCCTCTGCATGCAGCTTGCTCAAGGTCTATCCTTTCTCTGAGTCTCTCTCATCTGCATAAATGGGGAGAGTAATACCTACCTTAGAGTATTGTTGTGAGAATTAAATGAGAGTATTACATATAAAAGTGCCTGGGATGGTTCTAGGCACACGGTAGTAATGAATAAATGGGAATATTTCTACCTTGCTCTCCAAAGTCACTCAGCAGAGTGACCTGAGACTACGAACCTCCCAGGAGAGCTCTTCACTTAGGGAATTAGAGCTGCGGGTGAGGCTTTGCCATTTGAGTGTGTTCCCTATGGGACATATTACTTAAATAGCCCGTTGAGACTTTTTTTTTTTTTTAAGAGAAAAGGGGATGAAGAGGATAAGTCAGTGGTGGAAACTTATGGGTTGGAATGTAGGCACTGGTTAGCTGGCTGCTTTGAGGACATCAGGCTACCCTATATTCTTCCATCCACCCGCCCATTCAATAAATTTTTATTGAATGCAAATTCTGTGTTAGCATCAGGCTTGAGGCTAGGGATACAACAGTGAAGAATAAACAGTCCCTGCCCTTAAGAGTTCACAGTCCACTGGGAGAAACAGACAAGCACACAAGCAATTAAGATATAGTCCACTGTGGTCAGTGCCAAGGGAGGGGAAGTATAGAATGCCATGGGCATGATGAGAACAAGACGTGTGCTTTAACTTGCACTACTTTCAATGTACTCAGTGAAGGGTAGGGAAAAACAGATGTTTAAACTATTTTTTTAAAGACTGATATATTAAACGCTGGTACACCCATTACAACACTTAAAAAATAAAACACTGCAAGGCTGGACACAGTGGCTCACCACTATAATCCCAAGCACTTTGGGAGGCCAAGTGAGGAGGACCACTTGAGGCCAAGAGTTCAAGACCAGCCTGGGCAACACAGGGAGAACTTATCTCTATTTAAAATTTAAAATTTTACAAATCAAGTCATAAAGATTAGCTGGGCATGGTGGTGTGTGCCTGTGTTCCCAGCTACTTGGGAGGCTGAGGTGGGAGGATTACTTAAGCCCAGGAGTTTGAGGTTGCAGTGAGCTATGATGGTGCCACTGCACTCCAGCCTGGGTGACAGAATGGCACCGTATCTCCAAAAAAAAAAAGAGTTATTTGCTTCGGTAGACCTGGGGCAGATTTTCATATCCAGTTATGTAAGCGGTTGGGTTTCCAGTGATGTTTTAATGCAGTCATTGGTGGACACACTCTGGGAAGCTCTGGCTATGAGAGCACATAAATTCTGCCCCCTGCTCCGGACATGAGGTTTAAAAATCTTTCCACACCACTGGATGGAAATGTGAATGATTGGTAGAAATTACCCAACTAACGGTTAGAGGTGGAAAGGAGTGACAGCACTATTTCAGGCATAATAAGAAGTATCAGAAGTGAGAAAAAACATGGAATATTTGAGATACTAAATGGCACTTATTTAAATGACATCAATTGCTGGGGCATAGAATTGAAGTGGGAAGTGTCGACATGTAAGCCAGAGGAGACAAATATAGGAGAAACTCTGTCAGAGAATGTCCCACACTACAGAATACATTTATGGAAAATAATTAGAGCATGCACAAGTGTGCAGAAACCTGTGGGTAGAAGTGATAAATTAACGTAGAATTTAAATGAGTCAAAACTCTCAGTATCATTTTTCCTAACATTCCTCTACAATGCCCAAAATGCTCCATATTCTTCATTAATCATGTTCATTATTTATGTAATAATGGAGCAAAATTCTCAAACTAAAGAATGATTGAGCTGGGCGCGGTGGCTCACGCCTGTAATCCCAGCACTTTGGGAGGCTGAGGTGGGCAGATCACTTGAGCCCAGGAGTTCTAGATCAGCCTGGACGATATGGCGAAACTCTGTCTCTACTAAAAATACAAAAATTAGCCAGGACTGGCGGTGCACACCTGTAATCCCAGCTACTCAGGAGCCTGAAGTGGGAGAATCCCTTGAACCCAGGAGGCGGAGGTTGCAGTGAGAGAGATTGCACTTCTGCATTCCAGCCTGAGCTACAGAGTGAGACTCTGCCTCAAAAAAAAAAAAAAAAAAAAAAAAGAGAGAGAATGATTAAGTGCATTTCTCCTTGTGACTCATGAAGAACAGTGCACTCACCCTCCTCACTGAGCGGGGTCCTGTTTTACTGTGATAGGAAAATTCATGACAGCACCACGCTGTGTGAGGTGAATCTGCATCTAAACAGAAATACTGTGTCCGACTGGCGTGAAGGCCAATTGATTTTTATTTCTGGAGTAGGATGGAGTTTGCCCCAGCAAGGGTTTGGGGTCTTCCAATGAGACACCGGCCCCACCACATGCCTGGAAAAGTCAGGAGCCGGAGCTGGAAAGGAGACGGCAGGGACACTAGGAGCAGGTCAGAGGTGGGCTCCCTTCTTGGGGCAGATGATCAAAGGCCAAATGCAGCAAAGAGTTTCAGTCCAGTTTGAGACCTGCCACACCAGATCTGAACAGAAACGGACACCTCAAGTGCAGAGCACATAGACCTGCATAGGTAGCTGGGAATCTTTTGAAAAATCACGATGCGGATAATACAGGGAATTCAACTGCCCAAAATGAAGCAAAGGAGACAAGAGATGGAAAGGTCCCTCAGAGAGAAGCAGGCCTCAGGTAGCCCTTGAGGGTGAGAGATGGCAGCACAAAACCACAAGAATTATTCAAGAGACCCAGGAAGAAGGGGACTCGGCAGGATATGGCCTCCAACAGCAACACAGGAGTGCTGGCCTGGCACCCACTTCCTGGACTCAGCATAGTAGGAAGCCACGTGGGCTGTACACAGGGGAGATGGTAAATTGTCCCCCAAGCACTTGGAAATACATTTCCTTTCTGAGATACAAACGTATTACATTAATTGCTCAGAGATATGCAGTTGTCTCAGAGAGAAAAAATGGTTTTGAGGCCAGCAAGACTTGACCTGAGTGAGGGGCATTAAGAGAGCTAAAAAAAAAATGTTGACACAAAACAAAAAGTAGAAGTAGTCCTTGATTTTCCCGCGTGCATTACACAAACTACCCTCTGACATATCACAAAGACAACTCAAGCCACCATTTCATAGGCTGCGTGTGACCTAACTTCCTTGAAGTTTCCAGGCGACACTTGGAGCTACCACAAGGTGGCGCTGCCTGCCATCCAGCAGTTTATCAATGCCCTTGTTTACCGATTACTGAAATTATTTACATATTTTATTGCCTTTTCTCCTTATTATCTTATAAAATGAGCAAAAATTGGAAGTTACCATGAAGGAGAGAATCTACTGGCAAGAAGGCTCAAGTATCTAGTCCCTTTTGTTTTTACATTTCCTTTGTAAATTAATAAACTGTCATTCTTACTTAACTTTCAATCTCTGTGGAACTTCAATAGTATAAGTCAGCATCCCTAACTACAACCAACTGAATAAAACCGCATACTGTCACCTGCAAGGTCAGACCCTGGACCATGGGAAGCCCATCAGGTTATCACTTTGTGAGTCTCCTGGCACATTTTTGGTTTTTCCTATTCGCACAACTCTCTTTTTTAGTCACTATGCACTTTTCCACTTGAAGTGGAAAATTCCACTTCATTGCAAACTCCAATGCCTAGAAGAGCAAGCCAGTAGCCTAAATGAAGAAAGCAAGCCCTGGGCAAGAATACTGAAGAATATAGCAGGGAGTGGTGGGGACTGTGACAAAACGGAAAGCACATACCTTGTCTAAAGTGGGCTGACACTCTAGCATAGCCACTTGTTGCCATATGCAAATAAGGGTTCTTTATTGCCAAATCTCTTTGTAAGGAAAAAAAAGGACTTTTATGTAAAATGTTATATTTTTGCAATATTAGCACCCCCCTCAAAAAAATACAATGAAGGCCAAACAAAACATACCTGTCAACCACCAGCTTGAGGCTTCAGTTGTGTAGTATTTATAGATTAGTACATATATAGCAGGATTTTTTCTTAAAATATTTTAATCAAAATAATACATGAACATGGATTTTGCAAAACAGCTTACAACAAAAGGCAATAATCTTTTGCTCCATTCCTTCCAGGACCCACCCCAAGAGTCTCACCACTACATCTTGATTCATCAGTTGTAGACATTTGAAACACTAATTACTATCATGATACATGAAGATTTAACTCATTTAAAGTTCATCATATTTTTTAGTTTCAACCATAGATATCTTCAGCTTGAAAGCTGAGTCAGGCTGTGCATGGTGGCTCACACCTGTAATCCCAGCACTTTGGGAGGCCAAGGCAGGAGGATCACTTGAGCCCCATAGTTCAAGACCAGCCTGGGCAACCCAGTGAGACCTAGTTTCAACTAAAAATCAAAAAAATTAGCTGGTTGTGGTGCCTTGTGTAGTCCCAGCTACTCTAGAGGCTGAGGCGGGAGGATGGCTTGGGCTTGGGAGATCAGGGCTGCAGTGGGCAATGGTGACGCCCCTGCACTCCAGCCTGTGTGACATAGCAAGGCCCTGTCTCAAAAAACGAAAACAAAAAACTGCTGAATCAATCAGGGTTTAGTCAAAATCACAACAGTTATTTGATCTGAGAAAATCTAATATAAAGACTTGTTAACTGTATAAAATTTAACTGTGTATAAAATATTTAACAGAAACGGTAAAAAAGACTCTAAAACAGAGTTTCTCAACCTTGACACTATTGGTGTCTTGAGCTGAATAATTGTTGTGGGTGCTGTCCTGTGCAATGTAGTATGTTTAGCAGCATCCCTGGCCTCCACCCAGTAGGTGCCAGTAGTATATCCCTCACCTCCACCAAATTGTGACAACCAAAAATCTCTCCAGCCTGGGCACTGTTGTTCGCGCCTGTAATCCCAGCTCTTTGGGCAGCCGAGGTGGGCGGATCACCTGAGGTCAGGAGTTCAAGACCAGCATGGTTAACATGATGAAACCCCGTCTCTACTAAAAATACAAAAATTCACTGGGCATGGTGGCGGGCGCCTGTAATCTGAGCCACTCGGGAGGCTGAAGCCCAGAGAATGGCTTGAACCTGGGAGGCACAGACTGCAGTGAGCCTAGATCACATCACTGCACTCCAGCCTGGGCCACAGAGAGAAACTACATCTCAGAAGAAAAAATCTCTCCAGCTTTTGTCAAACGTCCCCTGGGAAGCAAACTTGCCACTGGTCAGGAATCACTGCCCTAAGGTAGGTATCACAAAAGAAACAAGGGTAGGAAGCAGCTACCATTCCTAGGGCTGGGGGAAGGAAGAGAAGGGACTGAAATTATTAAAACTTAGAAAAGTAGAAGAGGTGACATTTAACCCCTCAGACCCCTTCTGGGGTCTCAGCCTGCTTGGCTGGTGCTGGGATCTCTAAGGCGGGCACCACAAGGCTGGTTCTGCAGATGCTGGAAAAACTGGATTCCATGGCTGCCAGAAAAAGGACCTGCAGGTTGCAAGCAGAAACAGCTTTGTGGTCTGATGCTCTCTGAAACAGAAGCCGACGGGGAGGAGAAGTCCCTTCCCTCCTCCAGCCTTGCAGCCTCCCTCGAGTGCCCCCTGGAGGCAGAGCCTAGCAGCGAGCCAGCAGGCTGAGCAGCAGGCTGAGCATGAAAGCGGCTTCCAGAGTCCCAGCCTCAGCATCACAAATCCGAGGTCGAAAGTGGTCTGAAGCCAAAAGACTGGAACTGGTATAAGTGTCAGGCTCTCTACTAAGGTCTCTCATTTATTACGCCATGTGATTCTCAAACTCTGACGTGCTTATCAGTCACCGGGAATGTGAGACAAAATTGGAAAAGTAAGCAAGAATAATGGAAGGTCATGGCAAGAAGTTTGAACTTCTTCCCAGGAACTAGAGCGCCACTGAAGGGCTTAAGCAGTTAAACTTTATTTATTTATTCTTTGTTTGTTTGTTTGTTTGTTTTTGTTTTGAGACGGAGTCTCAATCAGTCGCCCAGGCTGGAGTGCAGTGGCGCGATCTCAGCTCACTGCAACCTCTGCCTCCCGGGTTCAAGCGATTCTCCTGCCTCAGCCTCCCGAGTAGCTGAGATTGAAGGCGACTGCCACCATACCTGGCTAATTTTTTGTATTTTTAGTAGAGATGGGGTTTCACCATATTGGCCAGGCTGGTCTTGAACTCCTGACCTCAAGTGATCTGCCCACCCTGGCCTCCCAAAGTGCTGGGATTACAGCGTGAGCCACTGGGGCCAGCTAATTTTTGTATTTTTAGTAGTGACGGGGTTTCGCCATGTTGGTCAGGCTGATCTGGAACCCCTGACCTCAGGTGATCTGCCCACCTTGGCCTCCCAAAGTGCTGAAATCACAGGCGTAAACCACCGCACCTCGCCCGCAGTTACACATATTTATAGACAACATATTGGATATTTTTTCCTGATGGCTGGTCTTATCCACTGTGCATTAATTCCTACTGATTTTGCTCTCAGTGTAACCTTATTTCTAATCTTGGGGACATTTCTCTTGAGCCCTCTATGACTCTCATTCCCACAGAGTTAGTGGCTCCTTCCACTTGGCTCTTACAGCTTGCTGTATAGACCTTTTTGTCTTTGTTTCTGTTGTTTAAATGTCTACTTCTCTCACCAGACTGTTAATGCCTCAACAGGAATTGTGTTTTATTGATTTTTGTTTGCCCACATTGTAATCTAATCAGTGTTTCTTAAAAGCTTAATGGAAGAATGAACGAGCAGGAAGGCAAGAAGAAATAAAAATATAAATGTACTTGGAAACCTACACCTCCCAGTCACAGAATGATTTTTCAGATGATAAGGATATATTTTTGAATTACAGAATTACCATTTAGCTGCAAGAGTAAATAAGTTAACCCTCTTTTAAATTTTATGTGGGTATCTCTGAATTAGTGAAAAATCTAAACACAAGAGAAGATTTTGTTAAGTGACAAAAATACAAAAATTATAAGATGCTGCCAATGTTACACTTAATTTAGCTCCCTGAAAGGTGTGTCTACCCAAGTGACATACTCCAGGACTCATACAGTAATAATTCTGGGTTGTAGATTAAGACTCTTTTGTTAGCTCCCTCAACTCAATCTTCCTTCCCTCCCTTATTTCTGACTTTTTCTCCCCCAGAGTCTCTGTCTTGGCTTGCCCATTTTGGTGGAGGAGTCAATATCTCCAGCTTTCTACCTTCCCTCGCTATTGCTTTCATTTCTGCCTTACAGCTCAGCTCAGCAATTTTTTTTTTTTTTTCCTATAGCAATGGGGTCTTGCCGTGTTGCCTTGACTGGTCTTGAACTCTTGGGCTCAAGTAATCCTGCCTCAGCCTCCCAAAGTTCTGGGATTACAAATGTGAGCCACCTCACCTGGGCCAGCTCAGCAATTCTTTTGTTGTTGTTGTTGTTGTTGTTTGTTTTGGGTTTTTTTGTTTGTTTTGAGATGGAGTTTCGCTCTTGTTGCCCAGGCTGGAGTGCAATGGTGTGACCTCGGCTCACTGCAACCTCTGCCTCCTGGGTTCAAGCAATTCTTCTGCCTCAGCCTCCTGAGTAGCTGGAATTACAGGCACCTGTCACTACGCCTGGCTAATTTTTGTATTTTGGTAGAGACAGGGTTTCACCATGTTGGTCAGGCTGGTCTCGAACTCCTGACCTCAGATTGTCCACCCACCTCAGTCTCCCAAAGTGTTGATATTACAGGCGTGAGCCATCACATCCGGCCCAGCTCAGCAATTCTTAACATCCTCCTGGCCTCCCAGTCCCTTGGTTTCCACCAGATTACCCCAGGCTCTGGCTGGCACTGGAACAATTAAATCTGCCACTAGGTTCGGATATCGCCTTGAGAAAAGCACAGCTGTGGCGTCAAGCAGATTGAGTCAAATCTTGCCTCTGCCACTTTCTTAGCTCTGTAACCTTGGGAAAGTTGTCCAGCTTTGCCCTTTTTCTGTATCCTCTCCTCTAAAGTAGTTCAATAATGTTGGCATCGTGAGGTTGCTATGAAAATTAAAATATGTTACATGCAAAATATCAAGCACAGGCTGGGCACAGAGGCTCAAGCCTGTAATCCCCGCACTGTCGGAGGCCGAGGCAGGTGGATCATGAGGTCAGGAGTTTGAGACCAGCCTGGCCAACATGGTAAAATCCCATCTCTACTAAAAATACAAAAATTAGCCAGGAGTGGTGGTGAGTGCCTATAATCCAAGCTACACAGGAGACTGAGGCAGGAGAATTGCTTGAACCTGGGAGGAGGAGGTTGCAGTGAGCTGAGATCGTGCCACTGCACTCCAGCCTGGGCAACAGAGCAAGACTCCATATCAGAAAAAAAAAAAAAAAAAAGTCCGGGCGCGGTGGCTCACACCTGTAATCCCAGCACTTTGTGTGGCCAAGGCAGGCGGATCACCTGAGGTCAGGAGTTTGAGACCACCCTGACCAACATGGAGAAACCCTGTCTCTACTAAAAATACAAAGAAAAAACAAAACAAAACAAAATTAGCCGGGCATGGTGGCGCATGCCTGTAATTCCAGCTACTCAGGAGGCTGAGGCAGGAGAATCCCTGGAAGCTGGGAGGCAGAGGTTGCAGTAAGCCAAGATGGCACCATTGCACTCCAGCACGGGCAACAAAAGCGAAACTCCGTCTCAAAAAAAAAAAATCAAGCACAATGCCTTTGATGGGTTGCTGGATACTGACTAAGAGAGGGAGATGTGTGTGCAGGGGGATTTATTAGGGTTTGTCCTCAGAATCAACAGAATGGGGGAATGAAGAAATAGGAGTGGGCAGAGAGGAAAGTTGAACCGTGATGCAGTCACTCTGATGAGTCAAGAGAACCCATGACCCCACATGGCTTAAATCAATGGGCAAGTCACCTTGTAACAGCCTTTGGCCCCCTTTGATCATTCCTCCTGGAACGCTTCCTTCAGTTGGTTTCTAGGACCTCACACTGTGTTGGTTTTGCTTTTATCTCTCTGGTTCCTCCTTGATCTTTTTGGCTGGTCCCATCTTTTCTTCTCAACGTCTTAATGTTACAGTGCCCCAGAGCTCAGCCTGGCCTCTTCTCAGTCCCTTGGTTGTCTTGCCTAGCCTTGTAGCTTGAAATATAACATCTATTTGCCCTACAACTGCCAACTTTTTATCTCCAGCCCAGACCTCTGCCCTAAACTCAGGGCTTGTATATCCAACGGTCTTCTCTTTCTGTACTTGTATGTCTAACAAATAATTCAAACTGTAGTCTGCACTTCCATCCCACACCACCTCTACCGCCAAACCCACTCTATCTACAGCCTTCCCCATCTTAAATGATGGCAATCTCATTATTTCAGTTGCTTAGGCCCAAAATGTTGTGGTCACCTTTGACTCCCCTCTTCCTGTGGCACTCCACACATAATCCATCAGGAAATACTACTATATCCACTTTCAGAATATACCCAGAATCGGACCAATTTCATCACTAGCCTTCTGGTCACTGTAATTTCTCCCCTGAGTTATTTCTATTGCCTCTTAGCTGATTGTGTCAATCCTCTGCTCAGAATCTCTTAGTGACTGCCTACTTCTCTCAAATAAAGGCCAAAATAGGCCGAACGCGGTGGCTCATGCTTGTAATCCCAGCACTTTGGGAGGCCGAGGCGGGCGGATCACGAGGTCAGGAGATCGAGACCATCCTGGCTAATATGGTGAAACCCCGTCTCTACTAAAAAAATACAAAAAATTAGCTGGGTGTGGTGGCGGGCTCCTGTAGTCCCAGCTACTCGGGTGGCTGAGGCAGGAGAATGGTGTGAACCCGGGAGGCGAGCTTGCAGTGAGCCGAGATTGTGCCACTGCACTCCAGCCTGGGTGACAGAGAGAGACTCCGTCTCAGAAAAAAAAAAAAAGAAGGCCAAAATACTTTCAGTAGCCTGCAAGGCCCTCTGTGACCTTGCCCTTGGTTATCAGAGTGATCTTACCTTTTACTATCTTCTCCTTCACGCACTCCACTCCAGTTCTCTTATTGCTCCTGGAATATGACAAGCATACCTGTGCCTCAGGGCCTTTGCACAGGCATTCCCGCTATCTGAAATGTTCTTCCCCAAATGTCTGTGTGGCTCAGCCTTCTGTTTTGAGTCTGTTCACGTTTTATCCTCTCCATACAGCCTTCTCTGACAACCCAACTTAAAATTGCCATGCCGCACCCCTCCTATCCCCAGCATTTTCAATCCCTGTGCCCTGCTTTACCTTGTCCTCACAGTCAAACACACTAGATATCATAAATTATTTATTTACTGTATATTGTTTGTGTCCCCTATTTTGTTCACTGAACCCTAGCACCTAAACAAGGTCTAGTACATAGTACGGTTTAATCAGTAGTACTGAATGAATAAAAACAAGTTATACGCTTATACTTTATGATTAAATTTCTATGCAATTATTTTTGCAGAGCCCATAATTTTAGTATTTTATGGCATAGTGTAAACCTATGCACTGTGATTAGCTACTGTGCTTTTCGTTAATGCATATCACTTCACTGAAAAATTACACAACCCTCTTCTGCAGATTTCAAAGTATCTGTCTTTTCTGAAAATGGTACAAGGGAAACTCCCAAATCTGTACCTAAATATTGCCTGGAGTATAAATCATCATAACCAGCCTCACGTGACTCAAACACTGAAACAATGTGGCTGCACACAGGGTTGTGGGATCAGGTTACCATGGTAACCTCAACTCTCATCTTCTCTGAGCTTAATTGTTCAATTCTAAAATTGCATGCTCTTGAGGTTCAGCATGCTTCAACTCTGCCAGGCCTCAGCTGGCAGGAAATTAAGTTATGGTGTTAGTGTTCATCATAATCATTTGTTAATGATCATTTATATTTAGGAATATGAGAAAATATAGAAAAAGTAGGGTATTTAGGAGGGCTTTTTAATCTACCAAACATGGCTTTAAGTATTGGTGCTGGTTTTGCATATTGTAGGAACACACTCTTTACCTTCCTGGTCCCCAAAATGCACTTGCCACATACTTTCGGTCATATTTGTGTTCCAGGATGTAAGCTCACTGAACTGGCTTCCTTGGTCCTTTAGAAGACTAAACAAATAGGCTGGGCACCTATAAATAAATAGGCTCACGCCTGTAATCCCAGCACTTTGGGAGGCTGAGTTGGGCAGATTACTCGAGATCAAAAATTCGAGACCAGCCTGGCCGACATGGTGAAACCCCGTCTCTACTAAGAAAATACAAAAATTAGCCAGGCATGGTGACACGCACCTGTAGTCCCCACTACTCAGGCGGCTGAAGCAGGAGAATTGCTTGAACCCAGCATGTGGAGGTTGCAGTGAGCAGAGGTCACATCACTGCACCCCAGCCTGGGTGACACAGCGAGACTCCATCTCAAAAAAAAAAAAAAAAAAAAGAAGACTAACCAAATAAAAAAGTTGTAGGAAAATGTACAATTGATGTAGTTTAAGTTGTGGGAAGTGAAAGGCCTAGTTATTAAAAAGAAAGTGAGCCAACAATAAATTCTCTAAATTTTTTTTGCTTGAGAAAAGAAATATAATCTTGATTTTAAAAAATAATAAATCCATAGTAGCTCAATTAATACAAATAAATGGAGACTTTCTTTATATAAACCTTTCCATTTTCAGAAACAATACTATAATCTTTATAACTAGGTTAATTTTTTTCACTAATAAAATACATTATCTCATTTTCTGGTTATAGTTCTATACTCAAATCAAATCTACAAGCTCCACACTTTGTCCTAGCCTTGATCTGAAACCTTAACAGATCCTGGGGGCCTGGATCAAGCCAGCAATGGTGGGCATTAGAGGGGAGGAGTGCAGATTGGAAAACTAGTTGTCTGGTGGAATCCATCTATAACTGAATACAAGGATGTCTTAGTCTGTTCCTACTGCTATCACAAAAAAATTTAGACTGGATAATTTATAAACAACAAACATTTATTCCTGACAGTTCTGGAGAATAAGAAGTCAAAGATGAAGGTGGCAGCAGATTCAGTGTCTGGTAAGGGCCTGTTTTTTTTTTTTTTTTTTTTTTTTGAGATAGAGTCTCGCTCTGTTACCCAGGCTGGAGTTCAGTGGCATGATCTCAGCTCACTGCAACCTCCTCCTCCCTGGTTCAAGCAATTCTTCTGCCTCAGCCTCCCAAGTAGCTGGGATTACAGGTGTGTACCATCACACCTATCTAATTGTTGTATTTTTAGTAGAGACGGGGTTTTCACCATGTTGGCCAGGCTGGTCTCAAACTCCTGACCTCAAATGATCCACCTGCCTCAGCCTCCCAAAGTGCTGGGATTACAGGCTTGAGCCACCACGCCCGGCTGGGCCTGTTCCTTATAGATGGCACTGTCTATGTATCGCCATATGGCAGAAGAGAAGGGCAAAAGGGGCCAACAAGCTCCCTCAGGCCTCTTTACAAAGACAGTAATCCTATTCACAAGGGCTTCACCCTTATGACATAGTCACCTCCCAAAGGTCCCACCTCTTAATAGCAACACAGCAGGGATGATTAGGTTGGTGCAAAAGTAATTGCGGTTCTGCCATTACTTTCAATGGCAAAAACCGTGATTATTTTTGCACCAACCTAATAAATTTCAACGTACACATTTTGGAGGAACACAGACATTCAGACCACAAGAGAGGGGTGAAGAGAAAAGTTTTTTGATCTTCAAATTTCCAGCATAAGTGAGCGGTTGGAATAGTGGCTTGGCACTGTCAACCATTGCATTAGGACATCTATTCTGAGAAGGCTTGTGCAAGAAGATGGAGACTCCATTTGTGGCTTGTGACCCAGTAAGGTGGAAAAGGTTAGTAGACAGATATGTGAAGCATTAAAATAAGAGGCTTGGACTAGAGCTATAGAGGTGGGAGTGAACCAAGCCAGAAACAGCAGCCCTTTCTGGTTTCAAGGATTAGTGAGAACGAGGACTGGGACTCAGGATAGGCTACTGCTTATCCTGCAAAAGATGTACACCAGCAGCATGTATGTGGAGGTGTGAATAGACATGGCTCCTTAGCCCCAAGTTCTGTGGTCTCAACAGTACACAGGTGTGAGGAATCTGTAGGTCCTGAAAAGCAGAATGGTGGGCTCAGTCCACTCTCTTTTTTTTTGTTTTTTTGTTTTCTATTGTTTTGTTTTTGAGACATGATCTTGCTCTGTTGCCCAGGCTGAAATGCAGGTGCAATCACAGCTCACTGTAGCCTCCCTGGATCTCCTGAGTAGCCAAGACTATAAGCATGCACTACCATGCCTGACTAGTTTATTTTTTGTAGAGTCGGGGTCTTGCTATGTTGCCCAGGCTGGTCTCAAACTCCTGGCCTGAAGCAATCTTCCTCCCTCAGCCTCCCAAAGTGCTGGGATTACAGGTATGAGCCACTGTGCCCAGCTCAGTCCACTATCTTTTCTTCTGCTTTAGGCAGGGTTTGGGTTGCAGGTGGTAAAGAGGGGGAACGTTCAAATATCCAGCTTGTCTCCATATAAGGAAACTCTTGCCACACTGTAGTAACAAACTTCCAAATTTCATTTCTTGCCACATCATTGGCTTATCTGATCTTTCAGTCTTCCCCCAAGGATTTATCAGGATACAATAGTGTGATCTGAAATGGCCCCTTATCAACTAAGGTAGACCCTAAGATTAGGGAAACAAAAGTTACCTATAGTTTGAGGGATCAGGGCCAGGCTGGCATGGCAAATTTCTCAATTCCTACTGCTCCAAGAAAAACCAAACTCTTGTTAAACTCTCTAATAATGAGAGATATCAGGCCAATTATTAGACCCCTCCTAACTCTGATTTACAACCCAGACCACTGCAACTCTGATGGACAGAGGATTGGCCTTACAGAGATTCTTTCCTGATAAGCAACTGCAGCCCTTAAGGCAGCTTCAGCCATCTTATGGAGGCTGCACACGTCTATTTTGTGTCCTATAGTTGAACTTTTGACAAAAGAGCCAAATTCCATCACATTTTAATGCTAAAATTCCACCCAAAAGTAATCATGGGATGTATGTTATATATATATATATATATTTACCCATTGCTCACGCACTGCTCACAAATACGCATAGCTTTTCTCCCAAACCTGCTGGATATGTATGACTTCAGGCCCTGTAAGGTGTAAAACCCAACCTGCCCTTCCCCTCCTACGTAGCCATCTTGGTTGTCTTTTGGGTGACAATAGTAATTGAGACTTTGGGCTTGAAAAAAACCTCTGTGGAAAGGTAGGTAAAGTGAGAAAGGAAACAGCCAGAGATGGAATCCTGTGGAACCCTAACATCTAGGAGCAGAAAGAGAGAGTGCAGAGGGAACTTAGGTTTACAGAGAAATAGAAAGAAAAATGGGGGTGAGAGGAGGAAGCTGTGTTCCAGAAGTCAAGGGGTAAGAGTTTCAAGGAGGCAGAATGTTCAGCTGTGTTCAATGCTGCAGAAAGCAATTAAATAGGGGGCAAGAAAGTCTATGAGTTTGGCAACTAGGGGGACACCATGACCTTGGCTAGACCAGTTTTATTCTTCCAAGCCTGAGAGCAATGCTTGACTGAGAAGAGCAGAGGTCAGGACGGGAGCTTGCTTGTGTTGAGTTGGCAAAAGAGGGGGTCACAGGATTCAAGAATTTTTCTCAGCCCAACATATATAATTTGTTACATATATTATGTAATATATAATTTATATTGAAACTATTGGTAGGTGTTAAATCACCAAGTAATTTATTGTCTACCCAGATGCATGGGGGTGAGAAGGGGAAGAGGATACACTACAATTCTCAGTGCTTGCAGCAAGGTTGTGAGTTTACATGTATGTCCCCCCTTTTCTTCTTCTTTCTTATCCCCCTCCTCCTTCTTCAAATATTTAATCATATGCTTTTTTTAAAAGGAAAAATATTTAAACATAACAAAAATCTTGCAAGGAATTCATTGGCAGTTACCCTATCGAATAAATTCATGAGAGCCCATTGTTTTGGACCAAGTTCCTGCACTAGGGCCCAGCAGACCAGACCAAACCAGAATGAAGTCAGTTGTGCTAAATGTGTCATAATCAAACTGAATTTTGAAATGGGCCAGTTTTCAAAAAGAAAAAATAATAAAATAAAACAGGGATTCACAGCAACCAATCAGAAGGGGCCCAGTTTACCAAAGGGCGTGATAAGAAAGTTCCCTCTGTTTTGACTCTATAAGGAAGATAACCTTGAAATGACCAATCTGCTTCTTGTCTTTGTTTCTGCTTTCTTCAGCTCTTGTCTGCCTAGAAAGCCAATGCCCTCTGCTAAGCTCAGCAGAGCACTTACTCTATTTTATACAATGAGATGTTGCCCAATTCTAGAAGAGCAAATAAATGCTGATTAGATCTTTAAAGTAATTTTGTCTTTTGACACTTCAAATGAGTAAGGAATGACAAGAAAGTATTGTTTCCAATGTTATTTCAAACTTTCAGTTAGATATATTCCATTATAGATGATCTGCATTTGAACATCAGAAGAAAGTACAGGCCAGGTGCAGTGGCTCACGCCTGTAATCCCAGCATTTTGGGAGGCTGAGGTGGGAGGATCGCTTGAGGCCAGGAGTTTGAGACCAGCCTGGCCAACATGGCGAAACCCTGTCTCTACCAAAAACACAAAAATTAGCCAGGCATTGTGGAGCATGTCTGTAATCCCTACTACTTGGGAGGCTGAGGCAGGAGAATCGCTTGAACCTGGGAGGCATAGGTTACAGTGAGCTGAGATCGTGCCACTGCACTCCAGCCTGGGAGACAGAGCAAGATTCTGTCTCAAAAAACAAAAAAAAAAAAAAAAGAAAAGAAAAGAAAAAGAAGAAGAAGGAGGAGGAGGAGAAGAAAGTATACGACACTGAAATCACCAACATGCGGATTTAAACCAGTAAACTCTTAATCCTAGCTTCATTTTAGACTCACCTAAAGAGCTTTGGAGAAAATATTGATAACCAGACCAATTCCATCAGAGTATCTGGGGCCGCAGCCCAAGCCTGGGTATTTTTAATGTTCTCCAGGAGATTCTATGTGCACTCAGGGTTGAAAATAGCTGGATTAAGCTAGGTGCATAACAGCATTGCATCTGAAATTCATTCCATTGCGTTTTCCTCTCCACTCCCCTATAGGGGTCAAGGCCCTATGTCCTCTCAAGGTTTGCCGAAAAATCGCTGACATGAGATAGAATTGATTAGTAGGAGAAAAGGCATACAAATTTACTTCACGTGTGTATAAGGGAGCCTTTAGAATGAGGACCCAACCCCCCAGTGAGGTACAGAAGCTAATGTACCATCTTGAGGTTATACAAAGAATGCAGGCTCAGAGCTTGGCCCAAAACAGTTTACGTTGGTAAATCAGGTTTTAGTGGCAGGATAGGTTATGAGAAGGAGAGGGGAACAGGCTTGGCTAGCAAAGGGGGCCTCGTTATGTAGATCAAACCTCACAGGCAGCAGCCCGCAGAGGGAACAGATGATGTATGTTTCTTATCAGACTTTTAAAGGTGTCAGTCTCTCAGCTGATCTCTTCTAGATCTGGAAAAGGCCTAGAAAGGGAAGGCCTGGCTGCATCAATGGAGATTCTCTACAGATGCAAATTTTCCTCACAAAAGACAGCTTTGCAAGACACCTGGCTGGCCCTGTAGCAGCCATTTCAAAATATGTCAAAGAAATGTATTTTGGGGTAAAATTTTTTTATTTCCTTCACTCCCTTGCCAGGCCAGATCAAGCCACCCTGACACACTTTCAAAGCATCCTTTACTGTTCCTCCAGTCTCTAATTAATTCTGCATGTATTTGTGTGACTTTTCCATTAATATCTGCCTTCCAACTGGTCAGATGGCATTATACCCAGCTCTAAGCACAGTGCCTGACACATAGCAAGTGCTCAGTAAACATCTGTCAAATAAATAAACAGGTATCAAAATATTTACAGAAGAGACGATGGCTATTGAGAGGCTTTTTTCCTCTTCAGATCAACTGAGGCAGGAGAATAGGGTCTGGAGGCAAGGAACATAAGGCCGATTCACGCTGACCTCCTAGAACTAAATCAAATGGAAATGCTTTGGCAATGACAGGAAGGTGAATGGCTTTGTAACTTCATCCTCTCCATTTACATAGGCTACACACACTGAGTGACATCTTCTCCATTTACATAGGGCGCATACTGAGTAAATGACTTTGTAACTGGACTTCATCCTCTTCATTTACGTAGGGCATACACCAAGTAACCAACAGGAAACCTCTACAGGGTATTGAAACCCCAGAAAATTCTGTAACTGGGGCCCTTGAGCCACTTGCTTGGGCCCGCTCCCATCCTGTGGCACGTGCTTTCGTTTTCAATAAACCTCTGCTTTTGTTGCTTCATTCTTTCCTTGTTTTATTTGTGTGTTTTGTCCAATTCTTTGATCAAAACTCCAAGAACCTGAACACCGTCAACCAGTAACACAACCAGTTCTCTGATTCTCCAACACCAGCTGGGTATGCCACAATTCAATTTGATTCTGGTACTGGCTGTCTGGAGCTAGCTCAGACTCCGCAGGTTTAAGAGCTCAGTCCCACAGACTGCACTCACTTCGGAGGCCAGTCACAAGGATCCAGTCTCCAGGTTATCCACACTCCTGTCTGAGTTGGCTACAAAGTTGGGGGTTCCTACAACCCCCTCCTTCAGATTCCATAATTTGCTGGAATTGTAACCATAAGAAGTCTGCGCCTGATGCATATAGCATGTCAATATGCTGAGACACCAGGTTGCAGCAGAGAAAGAGGTCTAATCATAGTGTAACCAAAACACAAGTTTAGTCGTTCGCTGCTTGTGAGGCAGGAGAATAGGGCGTAGAGCAAGGGAACCTAAGGGCTTTGTAGAACTAAATCAAATGGAAACACTTCAGCGATGACAAGAAATATCCTCTTCATTTACAGACGGTATACACCAGGTAACCAATGGAAACCTCTAGAGGGTATTTAAACCCCAGAAAATTCTGTAACTGGGATCTTGAGTCACTTGCTTAGGCGGTTCCCACCCTGTGGAGTGTGCTTTCATTTTCAATAAATCACTGCTTTTGTTGTTTCATTCTTTCCTTGCTTTGTTTGTGCATTTGTTCAATTCTTTTTTTTTTTTTTTTTTTTTTTTTGAGACAGAGTCTTGCTCTGTCGCCCAGGCTGGAGTGCAGTGGCACAATCCCAGCTCACTGCAACCTCTGCATCCTGGGTTCAAGCGATTTTCCTGCCTCAGCCTCCTGAGTAGTTGGGATTACAGGCGCCTGCCACCATGTCCGGCTAATTTTTGTATTTTTAGTAGAGACAGGGTTTCACCATGTTGGCCAGGCCGGGGTCTTGAACTCCTGATCTCAGGTGATCCACCCGCCTTGGCCTCCCAAGGTGTTGGGATTACAGGCGTGAGCCACCGTGCCCGGCCTTGTTCAATTCTTTATTCAAAACACGAGAACCTGGACACCAGTAACACTTGCAGAGTCCAATTAATAAAAGCAAGATCTGGTATAAAGTGCGTTTTTATTCCAGAGCTAGCTTAGGGGAAAAAGTACAGGCTTCCTGCTCTAAGGGTTCTGCTTTGCTTTTGGAGGAGAAAGTAGGCACTTTTAAAGGGGAGTGCCGGGAGTAGTGGCTCACGCCTGTAATCCCAGTATTTTGGGAGGCCAAGGCAGGCAGATCACTTGAGCCCAGGAGTTTGAGATCAGCCTGGACAACATGGCAAAACCCCTTCTCTACAGGAAGTTTAAAAATTAGCTGGGCATGGTGGCACGTGCCTGTAGTCTCAGCTACTCAGGAGGCTGAGGCAGGAGGATGATTTGAGCCTGGGAAGTTGAGGCTGCAGTGAGCTGTGATTGCGCCTGCGCTCCAGTCTGGGTGACAGAATGAGACATTCTGTCTCAAAGAATAATAATAATAAAATAAAAGGGAACTTGGCATGAATGGCACACAGGAAAGGGAAATGCAGGTTGGGGGGTCCACGTGACTGGCTTTAGTGCTTTATCCATGGGTGCCACTGTGGGGAGAACAAGGTTGTATTATTCGTTGTAAATTGATGGTTGTCTCTCAAGGCAATCTCCTGGTGAGAGACAGTTCTGCTCTGTAGCTTCTATGCACATAGTTAGATAAGCTTGCCCCGCAGGGAGTGTCTGGTGAAGGGAAGGTAAAAGGTTATAATTGCATTTCTAAACAGCTAAGTAGGAAGTAGGGAATAGAAGAAAAAGGAGAAAACAGAAAATAAGAAATAAAAAAGAAAAACATAATAAAAACTAATTCTCTCTTAGTAAAATGGGGGTACTTGGTTAAAATGGGGCCTCCAAACAAGGAGATGGGAGGAAACCTTGAGAACTTGGGACTGTGGCTTTTAAGAGCTTTGGAGGAGTAGGCTGAATATACAGATCATCGATTGGTTGAAGAGTTCAGGGCAAAGTCATGGGACAGAAACATGAAGAAACAGTGTTCTCATGCTGGTTCTGTTCCTCTGTGGGGGGCCTTCAAACTGGTTGGCATCTGCTGTTTTGCGGGAATCCAGAATCTGAAAAACATCTTAAGCAATTCTTTTTTTTTTTTTTTTTTTACTTTTTTTTTTTTTTTTTTTTTGAGACGGAGTCTCGCTCTGTGGCCCAGACTGGAGTACAATGGTGTGATCTCAGCTCACTGCAACCTCTGCCTCCTGGGTTCAAGTGATTCTCCTGCCTCAGCCTCCCAAATAGGTGGGATTACAGGCGCCCGTCACCATGCCCGACTAATTTGTGTATTTTTAGTAGAGACGGGGTTTCACCATGTTGGCCAGGCTGATCTCAAACTCCTGACCTCAGGCGATCCACCCGTCTCAGCCTCCCAAAGTGCTGAGATCACAGCCACCGTGCCTGGCCTTAAGCAATTCTTAAACAAAAGCCTTATGATTCTTATATCAGAGAGCTTATCTATCTTAAACAAAAGCCTTATGATTCTAACGTCAGAAATCCTGTCTATAGGAACGATGGGGATGCAGACGGTCAGTATATACTGCTACGTGATTTGGGGGTTACCAGGAAGTAGATCAAAGTGCAACCTGATTAATACTTTATTATAACTGTGTTTCTTTCCAGAATTTTTGTTAACTCATGACTTCAGAATGACTCCAAACTTAGGAAAGCACTCTACTGACTTTCACTTGTTTGTAATAAAGGGTACAACTCAGGAACAGCCAAATGCAAGAGAGGCAAGTGCAAGATATGGGGCAGGTGGGGTATGTGAAGCTTCCATGCCCTCTCCCCAGAAGCACTCTCCCTGGAGGCTAGGGGTTATTATGGAGGTTTCATTCTGTGGGCATGATTGATGAAATCATTGGTCATTGGTGATTAACTCAATCTCCAGCCCTTCTCTCTCCAGAGGTTTTTGGGGTGCAGGGTCCTGAAGCCACTTAGGAGCCCTCAGCTACCAGCCATTTTGTTAGCATACAAAAACACTGATCACTCCAGAGATTCCATTTTAGGAGCTTCATATATGTTATACCTTTCAGGGAACAGTTTTGTCCCCTCTTCCCTCCCACGGCAAGGGCAGGCCAGACTGGCCCGGGAGGAGAAATGGAACCTTGGGCAGGACTGAGGATGGAGAAAGCCAGGGCCAATGGGATACACACCCAGGAGAGGGCTCGCTGGGAAGCCAGGAAGAGTCTAAAAGCTGCAAATCCTAGAAATGAGTGAGAACAATAGGAGTGCGAGGTTTGCAAAGGAGGCACAGGAAGCAAGTTCAGAGGGAGGTGTGAAGAGCTCCCACCCCCAGGGCTGAGAGCGTTTCACGAATGCCCAAGGCCAAGTTCTGAACAGGGGGAGGTTAAGGGCACCTGTACTGTTCAGATAAGTTCCAAAAGGGCCCTTCCAATGCTGAGATTCTATGACACTTATTTACATAGTAACAGGTTTAACAAAAAAAAAAGAAAAGGAAGACTATGAAAAAGTACAAGATTTCATTTTCTTAAATAAAACAACCATAATCACTGAATTGATGTTATGTTGGAAAGTTCTCTGCTTCTAGAATATGCACAACTAAGGGGAAAGATGGCTTGAGATAAATGATAAATATAATGCCTTATTTAAAGAACATCTTAAGTTTGTAACAGCTTCCAAAAATATAGTATGAAGAAATGTATGTTATATAATCCTCATTTCTTAAATGACTCAGATACATGATTGATTTAGTATTTAACAGTGGCTCAACATTTCAAAGGTTGATTCTAAACACATTCACGTATTGCTGCAGATATTTCCTATCTAGATTCAAAGTCAGAACTCACTGAAGAACGCCAAGGACACATGAAGAACATCCCGCAGCCTGTAAATTAAGGGACAGCTTGTCTTTATTTTCACGCAGCCATTTACTTCTTTCATTGAAGACATTTATCTGAGTTGGGTCATTTGGTACAAAACCTTGTAGATAATAGAAGAAATTAGCAAAAATATTAGAAATAAAGCTTTTAGAATTGTTTGAAAAGGGACAAAAAATATAGAAAGTCATTTTTAAGTAAACAACTAGAAATAAGAATTCTAGGTAAATTTTTAAAAGGTAATAAACATCATTTTCTGAGACCTTCATTGTGCATAGTATATTTTTAATATTGTGGAACTGAAGCCAAGATAGAATTTTACAATTTCTAACTGGCTCAAGAGAAATTGCTTCCATAAGGAAAGGTTTTCTCATTAGGTGTGAATTCTGTTTTTCAAACGATTTAAAATTAAAGATGTGTATTAACAAAGCCAAACAGAAAAGATAGCAGGAGCAATTCCTTTAATCATTAGAAACACAGCAGTGCAAAGAGTGGACAGGCAATGTTAAGTTTACAATCCCTTAAAGTACCTTTAGTAGCATTCATTGCACACAGGAACGCACTCCTCCTAATATGACAGGCTTTCTCTCCCACCGAAACCTTTCGTACTGGAGCAAATAACAAAATGGAGTGTGTCTTCCTTCTGCTAGAGTCCCCAGTCTGGTGGGAATGTGGCTGACATTGTTTTCTGCTGGGAATGCAGGATGTCGTTCGACACGCAGTTGCACAACCCATCTCTGGCACTTCTTTCTGAGCCTGTTTCTTTGCTGCTGTCCAAGCCTTTCCCAAGATAGGAGCAACCATATCCCAGCTTGCTGCCTGCCCTGCCACTTTGCTGTCAGTGTCTCTGCCGTGCGACCAAGCTCCTATGTGGCTTCCCGAGCAGCTCCATTAGTATTCTCACCATGACTGAGCCCACGGTAACGGGCAAAAGAAAATCACCAACTGCAGGCCGGGCGCAGTGGCTCACGCCTGTAATCCCAGCACTTAGGGAGGCCGAGGCGGGCGGATCACGAGGTCAGGAGATCGAGACTATCCTGGCTAACACAGTGAAACCCCGTCTCTACTGAAAATACAAGAAATTAGCCGGGCGAGATGGCGGACGCCTGTAGTCCCAGCTACTCGGGAGGCTGAGGCAGGAGAATGGCGTGAACCCCGGGGGGCGGAGCCTGCAGTGAGCCGAGATCGCGCCACTGCACTCCAGCCTGGGCGACAGCGAGACTGTGTCTCAAAAAAAAAAAAAAAAGAAAAGAAAATCACCAACTGCAAAGCCTGGAATACAGCTGTTCTGCACACATCTCTAGGTAACAGTCATCACAATTCAGTCCCCAAGCTGGACATGATGGATGATAAATGAGTAACACAGATGCTGCTGTTACTTAGAGGCAGACCTGCAGAAGCAGGACAGAAGTCTCAGGCAAATACACATCAGTAATTACTTATCTGCTACTTGATTGTTCTTATGCAAAAGAAAAGCAGCTCTTCCGTGTGAAAGGAGACACCCAAACTTAGAAGTAGTTTGAGTCTTGGGTCTTCCCCTATTCCCCAATTGGGTGATTCCTGGCAAGTTATAATATCTTCATCTGTGCTGAAGTCCAGGCTTGCTGGGAGAGTTCAGGGAGCCGCTCCTGGACCTGAAGCAGGAGTTACTTACACCTTTCTGGCCGCCTCTTGGTGGGCAATGTCAAACAGCTTTAAATTCTTCCTCCCTGGTTCCAATAACTGGCAGATTGCCTAGTCCATAAGCCACAGGGTCCTGAACTCCACAGTTCTTTCCTAGCACTAGTTCTCATTACTGGACTTGGTGTCTATAGTATTCATGAGTTAATTCAGCATATATTTAGGGTTCCTATTACGTTCCAGGCACTGAGCAACACAGATACAGTCTCTGCACTCGTGGAAGTTACAAGTCAAAATAGAGAAACAGGCAATCCAGTAATGATTTATTTTCTTTTTTTTTCTCTTTTTTTTCTTTTTTTTTTTGAGACGAAGTCTCGTTCTGTCGCCCAGGCTGGAGTGCAGTGGGGTAATCTCGGCTTACTGCAAGCTCTGCCTCTCGGGTTCACGCCATTCTCCTGCCTCAGCCTCCCGAGTAGCTGGGAATACAGGGGCCTGCCACTACAGCCAGCTAATTTTTTTGTATTTTTTAGTAGAGACGAGGTTTCACCATGTTAGCCAGGATGGTCTCTATCTCCTGACCTCGTGATCTGCCCGCCTCGGCCTCCCAAAATGCCGGGATTACAGGCGTGAGCCACCGCGCCCAGCCCCAGTAATGATATTAATAAATGAGTGACAAGCTGGGAAAGGTGCTATGAAAAAGAAGTACAGGGTGTTATTGGAATGAATGCCAGGGAGACCAGGGTTTCAAAGAAGGCTTTTCCAAGGAAATGACCCTTAGGCATAGAGTTGAAGAATGAGAAGGCATTAACTAGATGAAGGGAGGTTGGGAAGAAGGTGGCCAAAAGTACAGCATGAAGAAGTCAGAGAAAGCAAAGTAGCTGGCTTGGCCTGGAGACCATGTTTGGGATTTGGGTTCTGTCCTAAGAGTGATGGAAAATCACTGAAGGATTACAAGCAAGGTGATAGCAAAAATATATATTTTTATTTTTATTATTTTTATTTTTATTTTTGAGATGGAGTCTCGCTCTGTTGCCAGGTGGGAGTGCAGTGGCATGATCTCGGCTCACTGCAACCTCTGCCTCCTGGTTTCAAGTGATTCTCCTGCCTCAGCCTCCTGAGTAGCTGGGACTACAGGCACATGCTACCACTTCCAGCTAATTTTTGTATTTTTAGTAGAGACAGGGTTTCACCACATTGGCCAGAATGGTCTCGATCTCTTGACCCTGTGATCCGCCTGCCTTGGCCTCCCAGACTGCTGGGATTATAAGCGTTAGCCACTGCGCCCGGCCCATAGATTTACGTTTTTAAAAACCCACAGTAGGGCCGGGTGTGGTAGCTCCTGCCTGTAATCCCCACACTTTGGGAGGCCTAGGTGGGTGGATCACTTAAAGTTGGAGTTTGAGACCAGCCTGGCCAACACAGTGAAACCCCCTCTCTACTAAAAATGCAAAAATTAGCCAGGCATGGTGGTGTAACCCTGAAATCCCAGCTACTCGGGAGGCTGAGGCAGGAGAATTGCTTGAACCCAGGAGGCAGAGGTTGCAGTGAGCCGAGATCACACCACTGCATTCCAGCTTGTGCAACAGAGTGAGACCCTGGCTCAAAAAAAAAAAAAAAAAAAAAGGAAGAAAAAAGAAAACCCACAGGATATTGTGGGAATAATATATTGGACAGGTGAAAGAGTAGGAGGCTATTAACATGATCTGGGTAAGAGCTGATAAAAGCCTGGATGGGGGTGGTGAAAATACACAACACAGTGCTGAATGCTGGGGCTACAGGGCAAAACAGGATGGACTCAGGCCCTTAATGGAGCTTATGGGGAAGACATTAAACTAGTATTCACAGCTAGGATGAGTACAGTGAGGGGTACAGAACTCTACAAGTGCTATGAGCAAAAGTTCTAGAATACCTTTCTGGTACTCTATTGCCTCCTGGTCCTGGAGCCTGGCCTTGGAACAGCCCTCCCAAGAGTAAGCCCTTGAATCTCAAGTAGTGGCTCACTGATAATCATCTGGATGGTGACTTCTTGCCTAGCTTTCTGAGTATCACTCGTTTTGGATTTCACCTCCTTAAAAAAGTAGGGACCTGCTAATGAAACCCTGCTCCAAAGAGTTAAAAAAACGAATGACTAACAAAAATTCTTACCTTTACAGGAAGACAGGTTAAAAAAAAAAACAACAAAACACCCCACTTACTAAAACACTAAAACTCCTTCAGTTTATGAGATAACAAAACAGAATAAAATAAATTAGAACTGATGTAACTGACTGGAGTTTGCACAGCACAAGCTTGCTGATTTCACAGCCTAGATTTCCACCAGCTATTTCATGCCAACTCCTCCCAAATTTACATATGGGACTCATAAAAAGACATAAAGGGATAACTGTGCATGCCTGAAGACTTTCCAGACCTCCCTTTCCTTCTACCAATCACCTACCAATCCTAGAATCCACCGCCTAAACCTTCTTTAATAAAATTACTGCCTTAAAGCCAACTTAGGAAAACAAATTTGAACTACTCTACTGTCCCCTTGGGAGTTGACTTACAATAAAAAGCTTTTCTTTTCTCAAAAACCTGGCATCAAGTATTGACTTCTAGGACATTGGCCAGTGGGCCCCTTTTGCTTGATGACACTAAAACTGCCCAATGGGTTCTTCCCACCTGCTGCACAAATAAAGACCTCAGCCTTGCAGTAAAGAAAATTTAATTGACTCGAGGTTGGCCATGCTACACTGGAGATAGAGATAGAGTTATTACTCAGATCAATCTCATCTCAGGCTCATAGGTTAGGGGTTTTTCAAAGGCAGTTTGGAAGAAGGGGTTGGGGTGGCCATGCAATAGGTGCTTGCTGCTAATTGGTTGGGGAGGAGATGAAATATAGGGGGTCAAAGTTATCTTTTGAGCTGAGTTGCTTCTGAGTGGGGCCACAGGAGCAAAGTTGGCATGTCCAGGTGGAGCCATGGGTGTCAGACATGGAAAGAACTTGAAAAATATCTCTAAGGGCCAATCTTACACACTACAATAGTGATGCTATTTGCAGGAATGACTGGCAATCATTTATGTCTACACCTTAGCAGAATTCAGGCTCCTCTCATCTTAGCCTGTTGGTGGCCTTTCATTAGCTTAACCACATTGATTTTTTGTTTGTTTGTTTGAGACAAAGTCTCACTCTGTTGCCCAGGCTGGAGTGCAGTGGCACGATCTTGGCTCACTGCAACCTCCACCTCCCAGGTTCAAGCAATTCTCCTGTCTCAGCCTTCTGAGTAACTGGGACTACAGGCCCTTGCCACCATGCCTGGATAATTTTTGTATTTTTAGTAGAGATGGGGCTTCACCATATCGGTCAGGCTGGTCTCAAACTCCTGACCTCAGGTGATCTGCCTGCCTCGGCCTCCCAAAGTGCTGCGATTGTAGGCCTGAGCCACTGCGTCCAGCTGACCACATTGATTGAGTTTTGGGGAAAGACTATTATTAAATAGGCCTGATTACTTAATAATAGGCCTTGATTATTTAATAATAAACCATAGGTTATTTAAACTATAACCTAACTCAGTGGTCCCCAGCCTTTTTGGCACCGGGGACTGGTTTTATGGAAGACAATTTTTCCATGGAGAGTGGAGGGGATAGTTTCGGGATAATTCAAGTGCATTATATTTATTGTGTGCTTTATTTCTTTTATTATTACATTGTAATAAAAATAGATCATCAGTTTTGCTGAATTAGGTATTGTAATACATAATGAAATAATTATACAATTCACCATAATGTAGAATCAGTGGGATCCTTAGCTTGTTTTCCTACAAATAGGTGGGCTCATTTGGGGTGATGGGAGACAGTGTTAGATAATCAGGCATTAGACTCTCTTAAGGAGTGTTCAGCCTAGATCCCTAGTATGTGAGGGATACTCAGAACACAAGGGGCTTCACACTTCTATGATAATCTAATGCCACTGCTGATCTGACAGGAGATGGAGCTCAGGCAGTAATGGGGAGTGGTGTAAATATAGATGAAGTTTCACTCTCTCACCCATCTCTCATCTCCTGCTGTGCAGCCTGGTTCCTAACAGGACAGAGACTAGTGTGTGGCCCAGGGGCCGGGGACCCCTGACCTAAATAAATGTCTTCCAAAGTTAGCTCAGTCTAAGATCAGGAATAATTAAGGCAGCTTGAAAGCTAAAGGCAAGGGAGGGGTGGGTTAGATCAGATCTCTTTCACTGTCATAATTTTCTCACTGACACAATTTTTACAAAGGTGGTTTCAACACTGAGTTTCCTTTTTTTTTTCTTCTTTGAGACAGAGTTTTGCTCTTGTTGCCCAGGCTGGAGTGCAATGGTGCAATCTCGGCCCACTGCAACCTTCGCCTCCTGGGTTCAAGCAATTCTCCTGCCTCAGCCTCCCAAGTAGCTGAGATTACAGGCACACGCTGCCACGCCCAGCTAATTTTTGGTATTTTTAGTAGAGACGGGGTTTCACCATGTTGGCCAGGCTGGTCTCGAACTCCTGACCTCAGGTGATCCACCCATCTCGGCCTCCCAAAGTGCTAGTATTACAGGTGTGAGCCACCATGCCCAGCAACACTGAGTTGCAATCTCTGTATGTTGGTTCTCTCCTTTCCAAGCACAGGCCCAAACTAGAATCCACTGAATGCCCAAGCTTGCTGATTAGAAAAACTTCCACTATCAGCAGGTGCAACCAGATCAGCCTCCCCAGCACCTGACCCACCCCAGTGCCAAATACTCAACCTCCCAATCCTCTCCTGGTTAGACCCTTACTTAGTCCCATGGGTTTCCGAGATACAAGTGCAACTTTCCTGTAGCTATGATCGAGAGGCACTTTTATTAAAAGTCCTTAGTTTCCAGCACTGAAAACTTCTGAAAAATAGTGGAATTATACATTCTCATCTTAATAGATTAATTATCAGTTTTGCTGAATTATTTTTATCACGGCAAGACTACTATAATAGCTTTGTTTTTGTTTTTTTTTTTTTGAGACAGAGTCTCGCTGTCACCCAGGCTGGAGTGCAGTGGCGCGATCTCGGCTCACTGCAGGCTCCGCCCCCCGGGGTTCACGCCATTCTCCTGCCTCAGCCTGCCGAGTAGCTGGGACTACAGGCGCCCACCACCTCGCCCGGCTAATTTTTTGTATTTTTAGTAGAGGCGGGGTTTCACTGTGTTAGCCACGATGGTCTCGATCTCCTGACCTCGTGATCTGCCCGCCTCAGCCTCCCAAAGTGCTGGGATTACAGGCGTGAGCCACCACGCCCGGCCAGCTTTGTTAATATAAATAAAGTCAGAGAGGAGCTAGCACTTTTGAAAAGCACTTGTACCAAATATTTATTGCTATTCTTTTCTGAAATCAGTAACTTTCCAAAAAGAGTGGAACCACTGTGGCTTTCATTTTGGGTTTCAGCGTGTGTGAGAGGAAAAGGAGATCCTGATAAACGTCCTGAACTCATGAACATAAACTATAATAAAGAAACAAAAACAGAATTTTAGAATGAGTGGTTAATTATGACTTTTCACATGTAAAATTCCATGTGATAGAGTGCAAAATGGAAACAGTTGTGCGTGTTTAGTATTGTATTGCTGAATGATAATTTGCATTGATGATGTCCTCACGTTAACCAATTCAAGCAAACTTAATAATGAGAAGCTTGAAGAGGAAAATAAGACTCTGGCTCAGTGGAATAATGTTTAATTCACAATTACAATTAACACCTCAGACGGTCTCAATCAAGAAGCTAGCTGGATGTGCAGCAGTGATGTAATCAGACTGTTTACGTCTAGCTTGAACTGAATCAATGATATTGGTGGCAGGGTACAGACTTTATCTCCATTTTTAAAGAAATAGAAGACTTAGGTTTTCTGAACTAAGGTTTATACAATGATTTGTCTTTACAACATATTTTAAAAGAAATTTTTATATAGAAGTGTATAAGAATATATACTCCTTCAAACACACACACACACACACACACACACACACACACACACACACATCATCTCTTTTCTGATTTCTTCTGGAAACTGACGAAAGAAACATGAAAATCATAAATTATAATGTCGACTTCTGGCTCTCCCTCTTAGCTTCTGCACAACTGAAGAACAATTCACTTAAATAACTTCTATGTCTGAATTAAAATTTGGTTTTTAATTTGTGTTCGAAAGCCAAAAATGTGCAGGTGTTACTGAAACCGATGGTGTGTGACCAAAAGATTTTTCCACATTAAGCACAAAAAAAGGACTGTCCTTTGGTTGGTGATTACAACAGCTATTCATAGAGCCTGCCTCTGTAGTTTTGCTTCTGGATATCAATAAGCAGACCAGCTCTCAGTCTGATTACCTTTCACACCCTCAGTCACATTGCCTTTCACACATTGGATAATCATCTGTCCTCGGGACAGACCACAAAGTCTCTATCTGACTTATTCAGGCATTCATAGCAACCAAATCAGATCACTGCAAGGCAAGGTAATCAATTCCTTAGTAGCTGGCTGCTACAGTGGCAAACTCCACCAAAAGATCAAGTTTTGGTTGATTTGAGTGAATGGCACTGGCAGAAGCCTCCTTGCTCTGGGAGAAGCAGTATGGGATGGTGGAATAGGAGTTACCAAACTGGATTAGAATTTTTACTGAACCTCCTACCAGCTGGATGGCCTTGGACTGTCAGCCTCTTTGAGCGTGACTTTCCTTATCTGCAAAATGGAGAGACAGTAAAACCTACTTTGTAGATTGTTGCAATGATTTGGGATTATCTATATAAAGTTCCATCACAGAGCCTGGCACACAGAAGGCACTCAGAAAAAGGTAGCTGTTTTCTGAAACTCTCTCCTCTTCCAATCCATCTTCTCACTGCTGTCAAATGATAACCTTTCTCAAATGCTACCTTTATTTTGTTCTCTTCTATTGGCAGTCCTACCTGTCCTAATATACCTGTCCATTCATCATCATGCAAATGATTCTGGCTCCTCCTTGCCTAGGCTTCTTCCCTGGCCTGGAAAGTCCTCCACTTTTGCCTCCATCCATCCAAAACTGTCCCATGTTTACATGTTTCTTAACTCAGCCCAAGTCCTACTTCCCTCAGGGGAAGCCTTATTAATTGACCTCCCCCTCCATTAGGTAATGGTACCGGGAGTCCACACCTCACAGTTGGTTATACAGAATTTCTTATGTGCTAATATTCTCACCAACAGATGGCAAGTTCCCTGGTACAATGGTAGTATCACAAACTATCTGTGCCACAGTACTGTTTAATGTTGACTGTGTAACAGACGCTCACGTTGTTGTTTGCAGACTCATTCACACAGCACTGTCACCTTCGCACTGATTTTACTTGATGAGTGAGTACCTGGAATATCCACGCTTTCACTGGAGCCAGAACACAGCTTTGAATGAAATTAAAAGTCAAGTCAATTTAAAAATCTTTCTTAAAATTCAATGTAGAATCACAGAAACACCATTTTTTTATTTTTTGAGACAGGGTCTTGCTCTGTCACCCAGGCTGGAGTGCAGTGGTGTGATCATGACTCACTGCAGCCTCAACCTCCTGGGGTCAAGCAATCCTCCCACCTCAGCCTCCTGAGTAGCTGGGACCATGGAGGTGTACCACCATGCCTGGCTAATTTTAAAATTTTATCTAGTGACAGGATCTCCCTATGTTGCCCAGGCTGGTCTTTAACTTCTGGGTTCAAGCAATCCTCCTGCCTTGGCCTTCCAAAGTGCTGGGATTACAGGCATGAGCCACCACACTGGGCCAGAAACACCATTTTAACACTGTAAGTGTCCTGCAGAGTCATCTAAACTCGATCCACTTTATTTTATCATTGAAACAACAGAAAATTATGAAGATTGAATGCTTTGTCTACCACAGTCAGTTCATGTGAGATCCAAAAGGGAAACTTGGAGCCCAGCACAGTGGCTCATGCCTGTAATGCTAAATATGTGGAGACTGAGGCAGGAGGATTACTGGAGCCCAGTAGCTCAAGGCCAGCCTGGGCAACATAGCAAGATCCTATCTCTTTTGAAAAGTCGTTATTATTATTAAGATATTGTTGTCTTTTCTGAGTGATTTTTTCTTTAATTCATTTTTTTGAGACGGAGTCTTGCTCTGTTGCCCAGGTTGGAGTGCAGTGGCGCAGATCTCGGCTCACTGCAAGCTCCGCCTCCCGGGTTCACGCCATTCTCCTGCCTCAGCCTCTCCGAGTAGCTGGGACTACAGGCGCCCGCCACCACGCCCAGCTAACTTTTTGTATTTTTAGTAGAGATGGGGTTGCACCGTGGTCTCGATCTCCTGACCTCGTGATCCGCCCGCCTCGGCCTCCCAAAGTGCTGGGATTACAAGCGTGAGCCGCCGCGCCCAGCCTTCTGAGTGATTTTTAAATGTCACAGAAGGGCCACGCTTAAATGCTGATGGCTTCACAGGCTAGCATCTATAGGAGAGAATTTAGAAAACTGGCAGATGGATACTTTGCTGAGAAAGGATTTTGTAAAATAAATGTAGTTGCTCCTAATTATGCAGCAACTGCAGTTTCTTTTAGCTCCTAATAAATATCTAATTTGTAGGGCCAAAAAGTATTCTGGGAACTTGCTTGCTCCATTTATTTTTCTCCAACTGGAGCACCCTGAAGCCATCTAAGGCCTAAAATAAACAAACAGACAAATAAGTAAATAAATAAATAAAAACTGATGGGAATTCAGAGCTTCTTGCCTGCAATAGACTTTTCTTATCCTGGGAAAGAAAAGATTAACTACACAGATTAACTTTTAGAAAGGGCTGACAGTGAAATGGGAGAGTTCCCTGACCACCCTCACAGGACATGACACAAGTGTGTGGCTCATCTCTTCAGCCGCCATGCACACTGAAACCTCTTACAGAAGGGGGAGCATGCAGACATGCAGGTGCGGGAGCTGGGGCAAGCACCTCTGGTCTCTGGCCCCATGGCAGCATACAGGGGTGGGAGCCTGTCACTCCCAAAGCCCAAGTAGGCATGTGTTATAGTGGGCTTTTTTAGCCTTGCCATCTGCGGAGGGCTTAAGTGTTAAACACCTCAGCAGACCCTCTGCCCTTTCGCAAAGGCAGAGAGCCAGTGTGACAGCTTTCTGTATTCTGAGCGCTTGTCTGGCATCCAGGAAAAATCAGGTCACACACGGACTTGAAGGATGAATGGAGGGGTTTTATTAAGTGGTGGAAGTGGCTCTCAGCAGGATGGATGGGGAGCTGGAAGGGCGATGGAGTGGGAAGATCTTTTCCCCTGGAGTTTGGCTATCCAGCAGCTGATCTCCTCTCTGACCATCCCTAGTGGAACTCCTCTCAATGTTCAGACACTTCTTCTCTTCTCTCCTCTGTTGCTCTTCTGCTCTTCTGTTCATCTGCTTGTCTCCTTATGGAGCCTGGGGTTTGGGGTTTATATGGGTACAGGATGGCGGGGGATGTGGTAGGCCAAAATGCAGCTTTTGAGCATGAAAACAGGAATGCCTGTTCCCATTTAGGGCCATGGGTTTCCAGGTTTGAGGGTGGGGTCTTTGCAGGGAACTGCCCTCTTCTACCCAGTATTTCCCTGTCTCCTGTCCATATCAACAGTAAGTCTTCTGGAAGGGTTTTGTTGTTTTAAAGGGATAGGGTGTTTCTACAGCAATCTTTTTTATCTAGTTTATGATATTTTAGAGCATTTCCAAAATTTCCAAATCAAATTAATTTTCATTTTCTTCATGGTTAAAAACATCTTTGGTTTTAGCAGAAGAGTATGATAGAAGGATCTCAAAGTCAAACAACCCATTTGCTTAATTCCAGCAATACTAAGGATTGCAGATGTGTATTGGCTAAATAAAGTTATGTAATATGGTGAATGCAGAACAGGGCACTGGGCAAGAGAGAGCACCAGGCTAAAGGCGGGGTTCTTGGAAGCTAAGTTTGACAACATCTGAGGCTGATAAAAGTGAAGAGTAGGTAACAGTTCCCTGGTTGTAGATAATCCAGATTTTGTTGGAGAGCAGTTATCTATGGTCAGTAACTACCGCATGGTCTGCAATTCTAGGAATTAAGTAGCAAGAAAAAGTGCTATTGCTGGAGAAATGGATGATGAGACTCTGATCCTGGTGAGAAACATAGAGCCATGGCTTTCAATTCTGGCTCCTCGTTAGAATCATCTGGGAGTTGTTTTTTTAAAAATCATTATATCAGGCCCTGACCCAATGGACTCTGATTTAATTGGTCTGAGGTAGAGCCCAATCACTCTGTATATGTGTGTGTTGCTCTGTTTTGAAGTTTCTTAGGTGATTTTATTGTATATCCAACATTGAGAACCACTCCAAGGTTAATTGCGGCTCTTAAGAATCAACATGCTTTTTTTTTTCTTTTTCTAGAATTGGCTAGACAAATTCTAAAGGGGCTGTAACTCTAAGAATCAACATGCGTTACCCTCATAGCTAGGGTTCATTTAAGTGCCACAATAGAGTCATTCTGTTATCAACTGGCTTATTCTGCCCGCACGCAACAAGTTAATCACTAAGACAATGGGTTTTGCAAAAGAAGAGAGTTTATTCATGAGACAACCAAGCAAGGAGGGAGAATAGGTCTCAAATCTGCCTCCCCAGAGATGTGGTTTTAGGGACATTTTTTGGATTGAGGAGCAAAGTGGTCCAAGGCTGAGGAAATGTTACAGGAGGAAAGAAAAAAATGAGGTAATCAGTGATCTGTGCACATGTAGTCAAGCTTCATGGTTCTTCATAGAATGCATGTCCAGAAAATGGTGGCTTTAGCACAATGTGAGGGAGGAATTTTTGGCTCTCTGATGCCAAAAGGTCACTTATTGGGCATTTATGCAGAGTGGTCTCAGCCAGCTTGAACTGGCCAAGAACATCCCCCTACTTCCTGAAAAACAACTTTTAGCAACCATTGCTATGAGTGGCCCACAGTCAGAGATGTTATTCATAAGGAAGCTGGTGTGGGTTTATTTATATATTGTTTAGCTCTGTGACCTGCTAATGGGGGTTTTAAGACCAACTAGAAGTAAGTGTTTAAAAGCAATTGTTAATCAAGTTTAGCCTAGCGCTGCCTCCTTACATATCTAAGTTTGGCACAGAAGTTTTTTCTCTACATCAAGAACTATAACAAGTAGAGATGTAAACAGATCGTAGCCCACACCTGTGTCAATCACTGAGTTTTGGCCAATGAATTGTAGTCAACTGTTCAAATCATGTTCAAATCAGGCAAATGCCAACCTATAACCAATCCAGCTGTTTCTGTACCTCACTTCCAATTTCTGTATGTCAGTTCCCTTTTTTTGTCTATAAATCTTCTTTCATCACGTGGCTGCGGAGTCTCTCTGAATATGCTATGATTCTGGGATCTTCCTGATTTACAAATTGTTCATTGCTCAACTAAACTCCTTTTTTTATTTTTTTTTTTCTTGAGATGGAGACTCGCTCTGCCGCCCAGGCTGGAGTGCAGTGGCACAATCTCGGCTCACTGCAAGCTCCGCCTCCCGGGTTCACGCCATTCTCCTGCCTCAGCCTCTCCGAGTAGCTGGGACTACAGGCGCCCGCCACCACGCCTGGCTAATTTTTTTTTTTTTGTATTTTTAGTAGAGACGGGGTTTCACTGTGGTCTCGATCTCCTGACCTCGTGATCCGCCCGCCTCGGCCTCCCAAAGTGCTGGGATTACAAGCGTGAGCCACCGCGCCCGGCCCAACTAAACTCCTTTAAATTTAATTTGGCTGAAGTTTTTCTTTTAACACAAGCAAAGCAGGTTAAGTTTGGCAGGCTTAATGAGGTTAGCCCTCGGTTTCAATTCCTTCTCTAGTCCAGTCCCATTTCCAGGTAGTTAATTTAGTTAAATAAGTCAATATACAAGTGCCATTGATTTCACTCTGACCTATGGTAAGGACCACCCTTAGACATGGGGAAACAGAGCCCTAAAGGTGAGCCCCACATTTCCTTTCCCTTTGGAGAACGATCTTTAAAATTTTCTAGTCCCCATTTGGTGCTTGGGACCTAAGTGTGGACCAGAATCTGCATGGGCCCTTGTCCCTGTTTTCCCTCTTTGGGGGTAATTTTCAACACTGTATCACACCCTCCACCAAACACTCCCCATCAAACTAGTTGGGGTCAACCAGATGTCCTAAAGCACTCTGGGCCCTGTACCATTGGAGTCATCTTCATAGATGGCCCCAGTTCCAGGAGGGAAGACTGGTGAGCAATTAGCTTCACTGGTCAGCAGGCATTTTTTCCACCATGGGACCCTGTGAGATACATCCCACAAAATGGTGGTGACACTGATTTGGGGTAACTCAAATTATTTATATAGACAGGGACTGCACACCCAAGGGTGTCCTGCTCAAGAGAATCTTTACTCATTCACTTAAATTCTTGTATCTGCCCGAGTTTCCTATAGTTTCTCCTTTTCCCAATTACTCCCAAATAAAATGCTTTTTCATACCTCCCCAGGCTTTTGGCCCCATGGAAGTTCACTGAAAATCACTGACATGAAGCAGATTGATTAAACAGGAGAAAAGGCATACGAGTTTATTTCATGTGTATACACAGAAGCCTTCAGAATGAAGACCCGACACTCCAGTGAGATACAGAATCTAATGTATCATCTTGAAATTGTAGAAAGAATGCAGGCTCAGAGCATGGCCCAAACAGGTCATTTTGGTAAATCAGGTTTTCGTGGCAAGACAGGTTATGAGTGGCAGAAAGGAAGAGGCTTGGCTAGCATAGGGGGTCTCCTTATGTAGATGAAACCTCATAAGTAGTAGCCCTCAGAGAGAATAAATGATGAATGTTTTTTTCAGACTTTTAAAGGTGTCAGTCTCTCAGCTGATCTCTCCTAGGTCCTGGAAAGGCCTAGAAAGGGAAGGCCAGCTACATTAATGGAGACTCTCTATAGTTGCAAATTTCCCCCGTGAAAAAATAGGCTTGCAGGACCATTTCAAAATATGTCAAATGAATATATTTTGGGTAAAATATTTTCATTTCTTTTGTGAAAGGAAAATAAATATTGGGGTCTCCAAATCACTAAGCTAAAGGGAAAAGTCAAACTGGGAACTGCTTAGGGCAAACCTGCCTCCCATTCTATTCAAAGTCAACCGTCTGCTCACTAAGATAAATGCATATCTGATTGCCTGCTTTGGAAAGGATAATCAGAAACTCAAAAGAATGCAATCATTTGTCTGTCACCTACCTAAGACCTGGAAGCACCTCCCTGCTTCAGTTGTCCCACCTTATGTGAGATGTACATCTTACATATATTGATTGATATCTCATGTCTCCCTAAAATGTATAAAACCAAGCTATGCCCCAACCACCTTGGGCATGTTTTCAGGACATCCTGAGGCTGTGTCACGGGTATGTATCCTCAACCTTGCCAAAATAAACTTTCTAGAATAACTGAGACCTGTCTCAGATATTCGGGGTTCACATTTTGGTAACCACAAAGGGATTCTGAGTGGAGGTGCCCCTGACCTTTGACAAATCTCCTATTGGTGCTTGGTACCAGCTTGAGCTATCTTTATGGCTCAAACCAGTTAGACAATTTGCTGAGGCCTGGAAGCACCCACTCCAGAGAATCCCTGTTCCCCCAAAATTTGGTGGAGATCTAAAGTTTATTTTGCTGTATGACTCCTTGTTTTGAAATTTTACTTGCTTCCAACACAAGGAAGGCAAGATTTTTCTGCTTCTATGATGATGAAAGCTGTCATGCGCATCCATGTGAAAAGACCACCAAACAGGCTTTGTGTGAGCAATAAAGCTTTTTAATCACCTGGGTGCAAGCGGGCTGAGTCCAAAAAGAGAGTCAGCAAAGGGTGATTTAAAGAAGCTGGAGAAGGTGTCAGGTTCCTTTTTGGGGAGAAACCGCTGTTTTTCTTCATGGAAACCCAAGAGTGTAAACAGAAAAGATCGTCTCAGGTCTTAAACTGCTTGCTCACCTGATTTACTGGCTAAAATAGTTATTGCAACAGAGGCTATCCTTGGGTTCTTTTTTTTTTTTTTTGAGATGGAGTCTTGCTCTGTTGCCCAGGCTGGAGTGCAGTGGCATGATCTTGGCTCACTGCAACCTCTGCCTCCCGGGTTCAAGCAATTCTCCTGCCTCAACCTTCTTAGTAACTGAGATTACAGATGCATGCCACCACACCCAGCTGATTTTTGTATTTTTAGTAGAGATGGGGTTTCACCATGTTGGCCAGGCTGGTCTCGAACTCCTGACCTCAAGTGATCCACCTGCCTCAGCCTCCCAAAGTGCTGGGATTGCAGGCATGAACTACTGCACCCAGCCTTGCTATTCTTGGGTTCTTAAGGAAGAGTGTAGTTTAGACACTTAGAAATGTCTTTGTTTTAAAAAAATTTTTTTTAAGTACACTGTAAAAGCATCACATGATCTAGCCTTTTTGGATACCCAGGATTGCATATGGGCTCTCTCCAGTGCTCAGAGATCTAGTTAAAAGATAGGTGGTCCTAGCCAGGCATGATGGCTTATGCCTGTAATCCCAGCACTTTGGGAGGCCAAGGCGGGTGGATCATGAGGTCAGGAGTTTGAGACCAGCCTGACCAACATGGTGAAACCCCGTCTCTACTAAAAATACAAAAATTGGCCCAGCGTGGTGGGGTGTACCTGTAATCCCAGCTACTCAGGAGGCTGAGGCAGGAGAATCTCTTGAACCCAGGAGGAGAAGGTTGCAGTGAGCTGAGATAGCACCACTGTACTCCAGCCTGGGCAACAGAGCGAGACTTCCTCTACAAAAAAAAAATAAATAAATAAATAAAATAATAAAATAAAATAAAATTGCTCTCCTCATACAATCCTATGATAGATTTCTATAATTTTATGTTTGATTTCACATCCATCTTTAATCTCCCTCTAGCATCACTAGACTTTTTCTCTCTGTACCTTGAGATGTACATTTTGCTATCTGATTTTTCATTTAAGGGTTGTTTCTTCAATATGCAGATTTAAGGCTATTTAGCTGACAACTGCCAGGGTAATGAAACAGATTATCAAGAGTTTGTAAGATAGGAAAAAAAAAAGGAAGTCTTAGGAAACTACAAGATGTACTTCTATCAGTATGCGTTTATGTGTTGTGTACACAATGCTTCACTACTAAAAATATATAAAATTTCTGTAATTAATTTGCTAAAAGAAAAATAAAAGCACTTAAAACAGATGCTTTATCAGAAAAAAGACTAGTCAAATGCTTTTTCAAGTTTATGTGACTTAAGTAAAATCTTAAATAAATAAGCTAGTTTTAAAATTATTGGTAAAGTAATATTTTAAAATGTCTTAAGAATTGCCAGCATACATTTTTGTTTGCATTTATTGGTCAAGCAATTTCATACTTATCCCTGCTAAATACTGTAATGTATCAAAATTTGGCATAAGGGTTACAAATCTATAAACCCAACCCAAAACAGAATGATCTTTGCTTGTGTAATTTTTAATAAATAAGACATTGATATTGGTTTAATGAAAATAGCTATATCTTGAATTATTTAGCAAAATTACCATAACTTCTAATCTTGTGGTTTTAGGCAGTGTAGTCCCCAGGCAGTAAAGAGGTTGTTTTGGGAAAGGACTGTTATTGTCTTTGTTTCAAAACTAAACTATAAACAAATTTACTCCTAAAGTAAGCAAGATGGAGTCAGTTAGGTTATATCTTTTTCACTGTCGCAGTTATAATTTTGCAATGATGAGTTTCATAACTTTAAATGTTTACTATCACAGTTTTCATAAATAACCTAGATAAATGATTAAAATGATTAGCTAAATGTAATGGGATAAATACATGTAGACAAATTTGTCATAATTTAGAATATAAAGTTATATTCAATTAAATAATAGATATTGTATTATTTGAGTATTTTCCAATAAAAATACATTGTAGGAAAACATTCTTTCTTTCTTTTTTTTTTGAGACAGAGTCTTGCTCTGTCGCCCATGCTGGAATGCAGTGTTGCAGTCTCAGCTCACTGCAAGCTCCACCTCCCAGGTTCATGCCATTCTCCGGCCTCAGCCTCCCGAGTAACTGGGACTACAGGCGCCTGCCACCATGCTCGACTAATTTTTTGTATTTTTAGTAGAGATGGGGTTTCACCATGTTAGCTAGGATGGTCTCAATCTCCTGACCTTGTGATCCACCCGCTTTGGCCTCCCAAAGTGCTGGGATTACAGGCTTGAGCCACCACACCTGGCCAGTGAAAACATTCTTTCTAAGAAAAAAAGTGTTCTTTTAAAAAAGGTGAACAATTTTTGTCTAATTCAAAGCTTATTTAAAAGTTATATTAAACAAGGTAAAAGGAACTCGGAAATAAGAGAGAATAAAGAATGCTATAAAAATAAAGAGGTATTTTCTGGTAAGAAAGCTTAAAGAAAAATAATTTTATATGAGAAATAATCTTGTATGGTAAATTTAGTCCTAGAATAAAATGACCAATTATTTAAGAAAGAGGGATGTTCAGGACAAACCAGAAAGTCCAAGCATGTCATGAATGGTCTGTGTAAGTCACCATAAGAGGATTTATTTTTTAAAAAAACTTTTCTATGGTCAAGTTGTCTGTAATTAAAGGGAAATTATAATGGTCTTTCTAGAGATTTGGTTGGACATTTAAAAAGTATACACTAAGGAATTGATTAGAACAGTAAAATTTTCTTAAGGGACTGATTTACTCAATAAATTACAGGAGATATTAATTTTTTTAACCCAAAGTTCAAATTTTATTTCATCAAAACCATTTTCGATTTGCTCTCCCCTTTCAAAAGGCATGAAATAGTAACACTCTCCTTCAACTTATTTTAAGCCCATATAAGCTTTTTTTCCCTCAAGTTCTGTTTGTTGTGGCCTGATGCCAACAATATTTTCTTAAAGGTCTAAAGGAAATGTTTTCCTCCAGCATAATATTCTGTGCACTTCAGATGGTCTTTTCTTTTGTCTTTTGGTAATTGACCTGATAGATTATACATTTTATCAAAATAATTCCTATGCCATTATTATTAAGTTTTGGTTTGCTTAGAAAAAAACTGAGATTAAAAACATTTTCTTAAATTAAGGTTGTACATTCATGTATCTTTCTATATGTGCTTTTAAAGTCCTTGTGACATTGAGTCACAGGGCTTTCACTCCTGGGCCTAAAAAGGATGCCAAGTCCTGCTAAATCTTAAATACTGACAGCAATTTAAGCCTCATTTTCATGCCCAGTAGAAGACGCCAATCAAACAAACTGCATTCCTGAGGCACAATGCCAGACATTAAAGCTATTTAACTCCTCAAGGCCCAGGGACTATCGCAGAAGAGGTAGGTGTGTGACATTGTAAGGGCAGATTTTTAGAGATAAGTTCTGTTTCTCTGTAAATTAAACATTAATGCCAAAGGCACACTGATGCAAGACCAGCATATAGGCCCCTTGTGATAGATTAACAAGGTTTTCCTGAAGTATTAACCCACTCCTTAATAAAGGTTATAAAGGTTATAAAAGGCTTCTGGAAGTTACATTTTATGGTCAAGATTAAAATTTTATAGATTGTTTATAAACTTTTGGAAAACAAATTGAATTGGCTTCATGGTGTTTTCATTACGACTTATTGTTTGGAAAATTAAGTCTCCGCTTTCAAAGAATGAAAGTTTTTTCTTGAAGAATGAAGGCTTTCTTGAAATCTTTGAGTTATCACTTTGGTTAAATGAATGACTTGTTTTACATTTTGTAAAATAAGTATCACAAAAACCTATTTTGTGATATCAAGTGTTTTAAACCTCTGATATTTGACAAGCTTTCCAAAATCAAATTATAAATTATGCTTTTTCCTACCTAATTAATCCTTTAAGATATTAGCTTCCCCAAAGTCCAAAAATGACATATTTGGCTTATTTGGTATAAAAATTATACAGATAGCATTGTTAAATATGAAATGGTGTTTGGTTTTCTTTGGGCTGTATTTGTATAAATATGTTATTGTTATGTGTTCCAAAATTATGGGAAACTCCTATAATTCTAATATGACTTTTTGTACATTATCAGTAATAATTATAATTGTTATGTTAAATTTTTTGTGCCACAGAGGTAACACACTTCCTTGTCAATCGTGTCTTTGATTATGGCTACCTTAAAGCTTTTTGTCATCCATGGACAATTGTCTTGTTTTGGTCCTCTTTAGAAGGTAGTTTTATAATCAGCTATAGAACTCTAACAGGCTCTCTCAAATACAGGTTTCTGATAACTTTGTAGATTGTGACATCAGAATAGAGGAAAACTTTCAGGACTCATGGAGAGCTGAAATGTTCATGAATATCAAGCAGAAGAGGAATTAACTACATGGACTGAACTAATAGAAGACTAAAGTAATCTTTTTGATTTTCTGCTTAAAACATTGCTGATTCTTTGTTTTGTTTTTCAGAGTCAAGGAAACTTTTCTTTGAGCTATTGACAGCTTTTAATAATTAGGTATACTTCTATGAACAAAATTTGGAGCACATTTATTTCTCTTTACCCAATTTCTCCAGAATTTGGAAACTATTTGTAAGTATTCTTAACTTACAGCAATATAGTTTTTTGCATAAGTGCAATAAGAATCTGTTTTCATTTGTAACAGGACACAATTGGAGAAACTGGTTATTTTACGAGGGCTTTGACTAAACAGGTGTGCTTTCCTTTAAAGAAACAAACTTGACTTACAGAGCCAATAAAAGCCCCTTGGGAAAACTGGCCTCATCTTGGGGTCACCAAGTCACTAAGCTAAAGGGGAAAGTCAAGCTGGGAACTGCTTAGGGCAAACCTGCCTCCCATTCTATTCAAAGTCATCCCTCTGCTCACTGAGGTAAATGCATATCTGATTACCTCCTTTGGAAGGGATAATGGGAAACTCAAAACAATTAAACCATTTGTCTCTCACTTACCTATGATGTGGAAGCTCCCTCCCTGCTTGAATTGTCCCACCTTACTGGACAGAACCAATGTATATCTTATATATATATATTGGTTGAGGTCTCATGTCTCCCTAAAATGTATAAAACCAAGCTGTGCCCCAACCATCTTGGGCACATGTTGTCAAGACCTCCTGAGGCTATGCCACAGGCTTGTGTCCTCAATCTTGGCAAAATAAACTTTCTAGAATAACTGAGATCTGTCTCAGATATTCAGTGTTCACACCTTCATCACTCTCTGTAGAGTCTTTTTTGCTTCTAAATTCCATAGTCCTAATGATTGAGATGCTAATCTCAGCTGATGAATATCTTCTTTTCTTTCCCCTCACCCCCATGCCATCTTGTCTAGGAATGATGAATATTTTGAATGGCAGCTGCGTACAAAGACCCTTCCATTTAAGTGATTTAAGTCCCATTGTTTGCCTGTCTTGAGTTCTAGTAATCAAGGATCCTGGATTCAGCATAAATATTTGGCTGGTGATATTTCCATACTCTTTTTTCCCTTCCCACTTATTCAAATTCTTTCTCCCATGTACACCCATGTCCCAAATTCAGTCTTAAGTAGCTATCCTCCTTCTTTGTTTCCATGTTCTGACTTGTAGTCTTAACTGTGAATCTGCTTATGTTCTTATAATCTTCAGTTTGCAGTGATTGTCCCCATCAAAAACCACTAATTATGATAGATGCTATAAAACATACTAGAGCAGGAAAAAACATCAGGATGTGGGCCAGGTGCAGTGGCTCACATCTGTAATCCCAGCACTTTGGGAGGCCAAGGCAGGTGGATCATGAGGTCAGGAGTTCAAGCCAGCCTGACCAAGATGGTGAAACCCCATCTCTACTAAAAACACAAAAATTAGCCAGATGTGGTGGCAGGTGCCTATAATCCAGGCTACTTGGGAGGCTGAGGCAGAGAATCCCTTGAACCTAGGAGGCAGAGGTTTCAGTGAGCCAAGATCGCACCACTGCACTCCAGCCTGGGTGACAGAGCAAGACTCCACCTAAAAAAATTAATAAATAATAAAATAAAAAAATACAAATAAAAAATCAGAATGTGGATAGTCCCAGATTTGCACATGCAGGTACTAGAGGAGCTATAGCTGGTTAAAAACAATATAGGCCAGGTACATTGGCCGATGCCTGTAATTGCAGCACTTTGGGAGGCCAAGGTGGACAGATCACTTGAAGTCAGGAGTTTAAGACCAGCCTGACCAACCTGGAGAAACCCCATCTCTACCAAAAGTACAAAATTAGCTGGGCAAGGTGGCGCATGCCTGTAATCCCAGCTACTTGGGAGGCTAAGACAGGAGAATTGCTTGAACCCGGAAGGTGGAGGTTGTGGTGAGCCAAGATCATGCCATTGTACTCCAGCTTGGGCAACAAGAGCAAAAATCCATCTCAAAAAATAAATAAATAAATAAATAAATAAATAAATAAATAAATAAATAAATAATATCTGCTGAAGTTATGGCCAAAGATAATGATGATGGCAGCTAACACTTATTAGGCATTTACTCAAAAGTAATTTTTTTTTTTTTTGAGATGGAGTCTCACTCTGTCATCCAGGCTGGAGTGTGATGGTGCAATCTCGGCTCACTGCAAGCTCTGCCTCCTGGGTTCACACCATTCTCCTGCCTCAGCCTCCCGAGAGGCTAGGACTACAGGCGCCCACCACCACACCCAGCTAATTTTTTGTATTTTTATTAGAGATGGGGTTTGCTATCCTGGTAAGCTTACTTTTGAGGAAGAAGCTCAGAATGATGTTCTGGTATATTCCTATTTTCTATTTTTCTTTCCATTCACTCCCTCACATTACCCCCTCATTTGAGATTAATTTCAAAATTAATCAAAATTTGTCTAAATTCTATGATCAAGTAGTTGTTGACAAAACGAGTCAAACTCTGTAAAATATTTTTAGAGATTTATTCTGAGCCAAATATCAGTGACCATGGCCTGTAACACAGCCCTCAAGAGCTCCTGAGAAGATGTGCCCAAGGTGGTTGGGGTACAGCTTGGTTTTATATATTTTAGGAAGGCATGAAACATCAATCAAATACATTTATGAAATACATTGGTTTGGTTCATAAAGGTGGGACAAATCAAAGCTGGGAGGGCAGTGCTTCCAGTCTATAGGTAAATTTAAACATTTTCTCATTGACAATTGGTTGAGTTTGTCAAAGACCTGGGATGATAGAAGGGAAATGTTCAGGTTAAGATAAAAGACTGTGGAGACCAAGGTTCTTTGAAGTCTTTTTTTTTTTTTTTTTTTTTTTGTATTTTTAGTAGAGACAGGGTTTCGCCATGTTGGTCAGGATAGTCTCGAACTCCTGACCTCCTGATCTGCCCACCTCGGCCTCCCAAAGTGCTGGGATTACACGCGTGAGCCACCGCGCCTGGCCTTATTATTATTATTATTTTTCGAGGCGAAGTCTTGCCCTGTCCCCCAGGCTGGAGTGCAGTGGCACGATCTCGGCTCACTGCAAGCTCCGCCTCCCGGGTTCACGCCATTCTCCTGCCTCAGCCTCTCGAGTAGCTGGGACTACAGGCACCCGCCAACGTGCCCGGCTACTTTTTTTTGTATTTTTAGTAGAGACGGGGTTTCACCATGTTAGCCAGGATGGTCTCGATCTCCTGACCTCGTGATCCGCCCGCCTCGGCCTCCCAAAGTGCTGGAATTACAGGCTTGAGCCACCGCACCCAGCGGGTTCTTTGAAGTCTTATAGTGGCTGCCCTTAGAGACAATAGATGACAAATGTTTCCTATTCAGATCTTTAAAAGGTGTAAGACTTTTAGTTAATCTTTTCAGGATTGGGAGGATTTGGAAGAAAAAGATCTAGCTATGTTAATAGAGATTCTTTACAGATACAGACTTTTCCCCACAAAGGATGGCTTTGCAGGGCCATTTCAAGATATGGCAGAGAAACATGTTTTGGGTAAAATATTTTTATTTTCTTCCTTGTTATGCCCAAGTCAGATTGGAAAGTAAGTCACAATATACATGGTTAAATAAAATCCATCTGATGAGAACTGATGGCTTGTAGGGCATGATGCCCCAGACCCCTTAGATAGGAATTTGGGCAAGATTTGAAAAATCAGAGCTTAGTCCTAGTAGCAATAGAAAAAAGTGATGTTTCCAGGTCCAAAAACCTGAAATTGACCTTCTGGCCTGTGGTAGCACATCCAATCTAAGGCAAGCTCCCTCCATGATTTATTCATATGATTTAAGGATTCCTGGGAATTGCCATTACTGAGAAGTTAGGAGTTTCTGTTATTTTTTTCTATCTAAAAACTTCCATGATGGAGTATTTATAAGGAGGAGATTTTCACTAAAGAATAATATTCAGTTTTAGATGACTTAGATTTAGATTTTAGATGATGTCATTTGTTTAGTAACATGAATCAGCACAAGAATCAGTCTGGACATCATACAGAGAATAAGAAAATGAGCTGTCTTCCCCATGTAGGAACATCATGCCAACAGGACCAGTCTTTTCATGGCTGATACGTGATGGTTGAGCAAAGTGTCTAAAGGTATAGCCTGATTATTTCTAAATTAATATGGAATTTATATTATTTTATGTTTCAAGGACTCTGATGGATTTTTTTCAAGTTGTTTTTGATTGATCTATCATTTGAGAAGGACAATTTTATACACTTCTGGGCTTCTGGCCAACATTTTGACAAGCTGACAACAATTCAAATTTGACTTTGGCATTAGTTTCTAAGAAGACTTTCCTTGCTCTAACTATAAATGCACCCTACGTCTCTCACTGCCCTCTGTTGGCTGGAACAAGAGGTGCTGGCTCGGGTGGAATTGCTTTATCTGTAACCTAAGATCTGTTTCTAGTGGTAAATGTGCAAGACACTTCACTCATTAGAGGTTACCCTCCAGAATAGTTTGACCTTAAGTATCTTAAATTTAATCCACATTTTAGCAGATGTAAGAATAATTGGCATCCATCATGTATAATAATATGATGGTGTGTGAAGACTACAGACTTTGCAGACAGACATCCTGTTACTGTATGATCTTGGGCAAGTGATAATTCATCCCTAACTCTTCCCTTACTCAGCTTACCTGGGTCATTGCAGAAAGGAATGAAACAGTGTTTGCAAAGCAACTTACATAGTTTCTAGGAGAGATATAATGCTTAATAAATGTTGATCTTCCTCTCTACCCTCACTCATGCTCCCTCATGCACCCACACAAATATTTCTAGGCGTATTAACCCATCTTGCATTGCTATAAAGGAATACTTTGAAGCTGGGTAATTCATAAAGAAAAGTGGTTTATTTGGCTCATGCTTCTGCAGGCTATACAAGCATGCCATCAGCATCTGGCAGGCTTCTGATGAGGCTTCATCAAGCTTTCACTTGCAGCAGAAGGCAAGGGGAACCAGTGTGTCACAGTGTGGTAAGACAAGGAGCAAGAGCGAGAGAAGTGGTGCCAGATTCTTCTTAACAACCAGATCTCACATGAACTAATAAAGAACTTGCTCATTGCCAGGGAGAGGGTACCAAGCCATTTATGAGGGATCCTCCTCTGTGACCCAAACACCTCCCAGTAGGCCTCACCTCCAACACTGGGGATCACATTTCAACATGAGACTTGAAGGGGACGAATATCCCAACTATGCCACTAGGGATGAGTCCGTAGCAAAAACACCTGCAGATGCATTATTTCATCTCACAACAATCTCCCATCCTGGCAAACGAGTAGTAGAAGTCACACTCCACACAACATTGATTCAAAATTTTGTTTGCCCACATTACACTGGTTCTCCTTCATAGAATTATAAAGTGTGATATCCTTCTACCACCACCGTTATTTCTTCCACCTAACACTCTTTTTCATTTTCCTAGGTGCAAAGAACTGAATGTGTTGCAGTCCGTTGAATTAACCCAAAATCATATGTTGAAATTCTCATCTTTGATGGGATGGTATGAGATGATGGGGCCCTTGGGAAACATTTAGAATGAAGCCCTCATGAACGGGATTAGTAACCTTCTAAAATGGACCCAAGAGAGCTCTCTCATCTTCTTTCTGCCATGTGAAGACACAAAGAGAAGAATACCATCTAGGAACCAGGAAGCAGGCCCTCACCAGACACAAGGTAAGTCTTCTGGCACCTTGATCTTGAACTTTTCAGTTTCCAGAGCAGTGAGAAACTGGGTTGTTCAAACCACCAGTTCGTGGTATTCTACTGTAGTGACCCAAATAGACTAAGACACTAGGATAAAAAAAATCTTTGTTAACTGCTCATTTTTCATAGCTGGATGCCATTAAATATTGTTTAACGTTGATAAAATTAGAAATAGAGGAGATTGGCTGGGCATGGTGACTCATGCCTGTAATCCCAGCACTTTGGGAGGCCGAGGTGGGCAGATCACAAGGTCAGGAGCTCGAGACCAGCCTGGCCAATATGGTGAAACCCCATCTCTACTAAAAATACAAAAAGTAGCCTGGTGCGCGCGCCACCACCCCTGCCTGGTTTTTGTCCTTTGGCTGGAGGCGCAGTTTCGCCATGTTGGCCAGGCTGGTCTCCAGCTCCTGACCTCGACTGGTCTGCCTGCCTTGGCCTCCTTAGGTGCTGGGACTGCAGACGGAGTCTCGCTCACTCGGTGCTCGGTGTTGCCCGGGCTGGAGTGCGGTGGCGTGGTCTTGGCTCGCTGCAGCCTCCGCCTCCCAGCCGCCTGCCTTGGCCTCCCAGCGTGCTGGGATTGCAGCCTCTGCCCGGCCGCCACCCAGTCTGGGAGGTGGGGAGCGTCTCTGCCTGGCCGCCCATCGTCTAGGATGTGAGGAGTGCCTCTGCCCGGCCGCCCCGTCTGGGAGGTGAGGAGCGCCTCTGCCCAGCCGCCACCCCATCTAGGAAGTAAGGAGCAACTCTGCCCAGCCACCCCGTCTGGGAAGAAGTGAGGAGTGCCTCTGCCCAGCCGCCCCGTCTGGGAAGAAGTGAGGAGTGCCTCTGCCCGGCCGCCCCGTCTGGGAAGTGAGGAGCGCCTCTGCCCGGCCGCCCCGTCTGGGAAGTGAGGAGCGCCTCTGCCTGGCTGCCCCGTCTGGGATGTGGGGAGCGCCTCTGTCCGGCCGCCCCGTCTGGGAGGTCTACCACAGAGGCCAGAAGCAATGTGGGGGCTGGACGTGGTGGCTCACGCCTGTAGTCCCAGTACTCTGGTAGGCCAAGGCGGGTTGATCACTTGAGGCTAGGAGTTCGAGACCAGCCTGGCCAACATGGCGAAACATATGAAAAATACAACAGACAAACCAACCAACCAACCCAGCAACAACAAAACAGGTCTACCCTAGAGTCATACTCTAATTTTTTTCTATTTTCCTCCCTTTCTGATCCTTTATCCCACTTTCTTTTTCTTCCTCTTCCTTCTCCTTCTTCTTTGTCAAATAGAGGATTGAGTTATTATCATTGATCCATACAAAGTCCCTCTCTCATTTATTTTCTTTAATTCCCACCCCCCATTTCTATTGCCCATCTTCCCATGTGCAACCTTCCTAATATGTTTGATATGCATCTTTTTGTCTGTATGTATTTTTAGAAAATGTTTATTGTTTTGTGTGCAAAAAAAATTAATAAAATTTCCTAAAATTGAAAAAAAAAAAATTAGCCTGGTGTGGTGGCAGGCACCCATAGTCCCAGCTACTTGGGAGGCTGAGGCTGAAGAATTACCTGAACCCGGGAGGCAGAGGTTGCAGTGAGCTGAGATTGCGCCACTGCACTCCAGCCTGGACAACAGAGTAAGACTCAGTCTCAAAAAAAGAAAAAGAAAAAGAAGAGAAAAGAAAAAAAGAAATGGAGATTATGTAGAGGCAACAATTAGGGAAAAATAAAGACAGAAATAGTCAAAAGTGGTTACCCAATGTGAGTGGTGCTTGAAATGGGTAAAGAGGAAGACAGGGGACTTTTACTTTGATTTTAGACTTTTTGGTATTAATTTTTTTTACATATGCACATATTGTTTATAATTATCTTTTTAAACTTTCACATCTTTCCTAAATAGTATAGTTCAGAGATACTTAAGGCTTAATGCCTGTGCCTGAGGAATGGTAAGGTGTTATGCTAGGTATATTTGTTAAGGTAGGCTATTGCTATAAGAAATTAACCTCAAAATATATTTTGTCTCAAATACCACAGAAGTCTATTTCTTGGTCTCAGAACAAGGCAGCTCCAAATGGGGCTGGAGAAGTGGGAGGAGGAAGAGGGAGGATTGTCTATTCCACACAATCATTTGAGGACCCAGGGTGGCAGAGGCTCTGCCATTTTCAGCATGTGGTTAAGGTCACCTGAGAATTAACATCCAGCCAGCACAAGGGAGAGGAACACGAAGAGGTATGCCTAGGAGAATTGTTGTAGACCAGGCCTTGTAGTGCTGCACATTGCTTCTGCTCATACTGCATTGATTGGAACTCAGTCCATTGGCCACACCTAATTGCAAGAGAGGCTGAGAAATATGAGCCAGCTGAATACCCAGGAAGGAAAAAACGTGGATTTTGGTTAGCAGCTAGCAGTTCTGTCACACAGGATTACAATATATCCTTTTATGATTCCTACTTTGGAGGACCCATAGTGAAGCCTCAAAAGATAGGATGTAAAAGACTCTGTTTGGAACAGCCCCTCAGCCCACCTCTAATTTCAGCTTAAATTGAACAGTTCCCAAGCTCAGTGTCCAGTGACCCACACTTTGTGGCCTTGTAACTCTCAGTTATTCTGCTCTGTGTTTTTTTTTTTCTGAAGCCACAGGAGCTGCCTCAGCCCATATGCAGAACAGCCCAAATGTACAGGGAGAATTAACACCATAGGGACAAACCTGTACCAAAGATGTAATGGATAAGGCAGGTAAGAGCCGGTTTGTTGGAAGCCACACAAATGTTTCTTATGATTAGGCATAATTGAAGCCTGTCAGTAATAACATGAACCTGTGATCAATTAAGCAGCTGACCAATCATTACCTCCTCCTCCTTGCTCTTGTTACCCAATAAATAAAAAGGGCTGTAGAAGCTCAGGGGCTGCCTTTGCTCACTAGAAGCAGGGAGCTCTCTTCTTCTTCCCTATGCTAGCCTTTCCTTAAAATAGTTACTTTTGTTTTTTGTTATCATTTCTATGTTCATCCCTTCATCCAGTCCTGTAATGACAGTCTCAAGCAGTAGTAGTAGTAACTGCTGTAATGATAGTCTCAAGTAGTAGTAGTAGAAGCAGTCAGCCACAAGTGGCGCCTGAACAAGGACTAACAGGGACTATCAGGGACAGAGACCTGAAGAGACCTGAAGGGACCCGAAAAGGCCTACAAGGACAAGTAGAGATAAGTATGAAAAAGATAAGAGATGAGAAAGAGATAAGAGATGAGAAAGAGATAAGAGATGAGAAAGAGATGAGATGAGAAAGAGATAAGAGATGAGAAAGAGATAAGAGATGAGAAAGAGATAAGAGATGAGAAAGAGATGAGAAAGAGATAAGAGATGAGAAAGAGATAAGAGATGAGAAAGAGATGAGAGATGAGAAAGAGATAAGAGATGAGAAAGAGAAGAGATTGAAAGAGATAAGAGATGAGAAAGATAGGAGATGAGAAAGATAGATGAGAAAGAGATAAGAGATGAGAAAGAGATAGGAGATGAGGAAGAGATGAGAAAGAGATAGGAGATGAGAAAGAGACAGGATATGAGAAAGAGATAGGAGATGAGGAAGAGATAGGAGATGAGGAAGAGATGAGAAAGAGGAGATGAGGAAGAGATGAGAAAGAGATGGGAGATGAGGAAGAGATGAGAAAGAGATGGGAGATGAGGAAGAGATGAGAAAGAGATGGGAGATGAGGAAGAGATGAGAAAGAGATGGGAGATGAGGAAGAGATAGATAGGGGACAGCTAGGGGATAGGTAGGGACTTGTAGGAACTAACAGGTGTCATAGGGACAGATAGGGATAAAGACTAGCAAAGACTAGCAATACAAGGTCGGTGCCCTAAAGAGGTACAAAAGTAGAGACTAGCAAAGACTAGCAGAGATTTGCAGGGACAGACAGGGTCCTATAGGGACTTGAATGAGGAAGGTCTGCTGGAACAGAAAAAACTAAAGTCCAGAAAAAACTGAAACCAACCAGACGAACTAGACACCCTGTTCAGCATGTGGTTAAGGTCACCTGAGAATTAACATCCAGCCAGCACAAGGGAGAGGAACATAAGGTCAGTGCTCTAAAAAGGTACTGGTCAGTGCCCTAGAGGTACAAAGAACAGGAAGTTTTTGAATCAGGGTAACATGAGGAACAATTTGGTTATTTCTTTTCTCTTTTTTGTTTGGAGTTTGGTATGTACCATCTTTTTGTTATTATTTCGGGGTTTAATAGAATTTTTTGCCCCAACTACAGCACCTATCGAAAGTGGTGAACAGGAAAGAGAGAATGGAAATTGGCTTGTACCATCTTCTTTTGTGGCTACAGAAAGGCTAACTTTAGCTTTGGCTTTCATGGATTGTAAACATGCACTGGCACCTGTGAGATGTGCAGAGGACTTGAGAGGTTTTCTCGGAGCTTATCAGGATGTGGGAACTGAGCTTCATTGCTCTGCAGTATTGACTCAGGCAACGGCTAATTTGGTAACTGACAGATCTAAAAGAAGCCAAGGGTCAAGCCCTAAAGTGGGAAAGTGTTATAAGTGTAGAAAAAATGGACGTTTCAAAAGAGAATGCCATCAGACCTCTGGCAAAAAGAGATCTTGTAACACAGTTCCCCTCTTACCAGAAAAAGTGTCAGGACTTTGCCCTCCTTGCAATAAAGGAAACCATGGGCTAATCAATGCCACTCAAAATTTCATCAAAACAGCACCCCCCGCCCCTCCCCGTCGGGAAGCGAGAAGTGGGCCTGGACCCGGGCACTTCAAACTAAGAGGACATTCCCCATCCAGGCCACAACTCCATCTCAGGGGTAGGTTTCCAAAGGCGCATTGATTCCCTCTCCTCAGGAACACCTGGAAACACAGAATTAGATCGCCTAGTTAGAGAACAATTTACATTAATTGAAAGAAACTCACTAAGATTCACACGGTATTTGGGGATTTTTGCCAACAAGATACGTGGGACTTATTTTGGTAAAATCTGTCTTAACTTACAGGTCCAGGAGTTGTTGATTTTTATTGTGAAGGAGAAATTCAGGTAGTAGTGTCATAAGATCTTTGGGTTTTTAAACCAGGAGAGTGTATTGCTCAGTTGTCGCTTATTCCCTATAAATTGTACCCTTCTCTACGCAAGAAGAAATGAGGTCAGGGATTTGGAAGTACAACTACATGGGAGATTTATTTATCACAACCCATAGCATCTCATAGACCCACTTGTGCAGTGTAGATTGAAGAACTTTTGTGGGTTTATGGATATGGGAGCAAGAGACTGGTCTCTCGTGGTAATAGATCTTGAGGATTGTTTACAAGAAGGATAAGCCTCGATTTGCTTTTTCTGTGTCTTCTGTTAATCAGAAAGAGCCTGTTTCTTGTTATCAATGGAAAGTTTTACCCCGTGGCAATTAACCAAAGAGGCAGAGTCTGAGTTACAGCTTGTAGAACAAATCCTTCAGCAATGGCATGCCTGCCGGCTACAGCCACAAAAGACTTTTGCTTCTGTTTCGCTAGATTTATTAATGTGGGGTCGAGGGTATGCTTGTGTTTTTGCAGGAGATGAACAAAGCGTGTGGGTGCCCTCAAGATGTGTATGACTATCGAACAGGAGACTGGAGGGACCCATGGATCCCAACCATGGACCTGGTTCACCCAGTATGAGCCACAAGCCAGCTGAATCTGAATGCGAAGATGGAATGAGGACCAACTGGAGTCACACTGACATCAACCCCCATAACATGGGGACAGATCAAGAAAACCACACAGAAAGCTGAGAAACTGCTGGAGCACCAGGGTTTCACCTTTTGCTGGAACTCAGAGGTACAATCAATGCTTAACGGACCAATGCTTTGACTGAGCTCCTCTCTACTCTGAATACAAAAGACCCTAATAGTTAGGCGGGAATATCATCGTTCCTATTCAGTATGAAGTTGCAGAAGATGGACCTTCATCCTTCTGCAACCCTTAGGATTAAGGGTCCTTTTGTAAAAGGGAAGGGGGAAATATGTAAGAAGCATTCAAACCAGAGCGACTCCATTTTGAATAAGGCCTAAGGAAAATGAAGCTGGATCGCCAACTGGCAATTAAAGGCTGCACAGCCTGCAATTGCCTTGCTCAATTAATTTAAAAACAAAAAGGAGATGTTGGAGGCTGCACTAATGTTTCTTATGATTAGGCATAATTGAAGCCTGTCAGTAACAATATGAACCTGCGATCAGTTAAGCAGCTGACCAATCGTTACCACCTCCTCCTTGCTCTTGTTACCCAATAAATAAAAAGGGCTGTAGAAGCTCAGGGGCTGCCTTTGCTCACTAGAATTTCTCCATGCTAGCCTTTCCTTAAAATAGTTACTTTTGTTTGTCATTTCTACTTTCGTCCCTTCGTTCAGTCCTGTAATGACAGTCTCAAGCAGTAACAGTAGTAACTTCTGTGATGGTCTGAAGTAGCAGCTGTGGGAGTCGGCCACACAGGTTCATCAGTTTTATTCATATTAGCTAAAGTGGAAACAACCCAATGCCCATTAGCAGAATAGATACATTCATCATGGTATATTCATAAAATGAAATACTGCATGGCAATCAATAGAACAAACTACTGAAATAAGCAACAATGCGGATGTATCTCAGAGATATTAAGTGAGTGAAAGAAGCCAAATTTAAAAGAATACATACTGTATGACTTCACTCATACATAGTTCAAAAATAGGTAAAACTACTCGATGATAGAAGTTGGAATATTGATTACTTACCCGTGGGGTTGAGATACAGACTGAGAAGCAGCAAGAGGAAACTTTTTTAGGTGATGGGAATTTTCTATATCTTGATTTGTGTGGTGATGACTTAAGTGTATACACATGCAATAATTCATGAAGTTATTAGGATTGGTGCTTTGGGTGTATGTGTATTATCCCTCTAGAAACATTAAAAAAATTACTGAGGGTTCTATTCACAAGAAACTTATTAGGTAAGCAACGAACAGTGTTTGTGATACCCACTCCAGGGGGTCCTGAGAACTCAGGATCTTAGTCTTCCTATACTATCTACCTGCAGTGCCTGTCCCACTGACCCTATGAAGGAGAAGGATCTGCAGAGCACATTCTCAGGACATCTACCCATGAGGCTGGTGGGACTCTTGTGATTGCTACTTGAATTGGAATAATTGGAACGGCCACATGTAAAAGGAATGCAGAAGGACCAGAGAGATCTTTTTGAATTTAAACCTATGACTTAAAATTCAATTTCATGAGCACTGTGGGAGACCTGAGTTTTTAACTGCTGGAGCCAATAGTGAAGATAGATCTGGAAATTTAATTATCCATGGTAAGCACAAATAATCAGAATTTCGGTTGACAACTGGGAGGCCTCCTTTCCTTCCTGCTATCGTCATCTTAAGCCCACATTGAGATGTGTGGTTCCTAAGGTCTTCACTGGTTGGAACCCAGAAATATCTTCTCATGCATTTTATTTGGTTAGCAGGCTTGATTTAAATAAAGCAGCAGGTGAAGACTTTCTCCTATCAAAATTATTCAAAGCCTCTTCTAAATGACTTCCTCCAAAATACAGACCCATCTGTTTGTTAAACACTTCATTTAAACTTAATGCCTATTTCTCCCTAAAAATGTCAGATTGAGGATTTCTGGGTCAGTATTTTACACAAGATTCAATAGTCACAAGTCCTGATACTTCATTATTCCCTAATGGAAAAATTTATCAGGAATAATTGTTAGTTGCCTCACTTTTTTCTTGAAATTAAATGGGCCTAACTTTAAAAAACTTAGAGAATTATAGACTTGGTTTTTCCTGTTTTTAACTTACTTCTCTTCTGCCTTTAACTCTGGACAAGAATGACTCTAGGGTAAGCTGCCTGAGCACAGTATTAACTTCCAGTTCTTCATTTTTTTATTTTGAGACAGAGTCTTGCTCTGTCACCCAAGCTGGAGTGCTATGGTGCAATCTCGGCTCACTGCAGACCTCCTGAGATTAACCAATTCTGAGCAATTTTCCTGCCTCAGCCTCCGGAGTCACTGGGATTACAGGCGCCCACCAGTGTTCCCAGTTAATTTTTGTATTTTTAGTAGAGACGGGGTTTCACCTTGTTAGCCAGATTGGTCTTGAACTCCTGATCTTAAGTGATTCGCTTGCCTCCACCTCCCAAAGTGCTGGGATTACAGGCATGAGCCACTGCGCCTGGCCTGGTTCTTGTACAAAAGCTGCATTTTAACATCTTGGCAAGAGTCAATATCTGCATTCTTACTAATCTGCCTTCTGGTAAACCAGGTAGCTAGATTGATGCCCTGAAGCAGGACTGTGAGTCTGACTCCCATACTTTTTCTGATTTTTTTAATAGTAAAAACACATAACATTAAATTTACCATCTTAACCATTTTTAAGTGTACAGTTCAATAGTGTTGAGTATATTCACATTGTTGTGCAACAGATCTCTGGAATGTTTTCATCTTGCAACACGGAAACTCGATACCCATTAGACACAAATACCCCCACCCCACCTCCAGCCCTTGGTAACCACCTTTCTACTTTCTGTTTCTATTATTTTGACTACTTTGTTTTGTTTTTTGTTTTGTTTTGAGACAGAGTCTCACTCTGTCACCCAGGCTGGAGTGCAGTGGTATGATCTTGGCTCACTGCAACCTCCAACTCCCGGGTTCAAGTGATTCTCCTGCCTCAGCCTCCCAAGTAGCTGGGATTATAGGCATGAACCACTGTGCCTGGCCTTGATTTTGACTACTTTGGATACTTCATGAGTGGAATCATACAATATTTGTCTTTTTGTGCCTAGTTTATTTTGCTTAGCCTATGTCCTCAAGCTTTGTCCATGTCCCCACACTTTCTTTTTCACCACTCTTTGAATGGTAAAAAACTGTTGGGTGACCTGGGTTCATTTCCTGGGTTCATGCTGGAGGCATGAACTAGGAATGGTTTTAATGTTGCTCAAAATTGAACTTTTCACAATTAGAAGCATGTTGTGGCTTTTTCTATCTGTCGTGAGTGATTGGTAAAAATTTCTTTGAAAATCTTCCATGCTAAGTCACCTCATTCACACTCTAGAATGAAAAACCAGGGGTACATGAATTTGTTCACTTACTGAGGGCCCAGAATACGCCCTTAAGAATGATCATCCCTTTATTATAGGAACTCTTTCAGTGTACCTTTGAAATGAGGTAGATTGTATTTTACAAAAATGGCTGCAACAGTATTTCTAGCCCTACATGCTCTTCTTAACCCTGCCACTTCCCCATCAACACTTGGAATTGCATCCCCTTTCCTTGAACCTGGGCAGACATTTGTGCATGCCTCAATGAACAGAATGTAGTGTAAATGCATGACTTGCAAGGATGGCTCATAAGAGAATATAACTTCTATCTGATTCCCTCTCTATCTCTCTCGGACATGTGCCTTTAGAGTCCTGAGCCACCTTGTAGGAAGTCCAGTTATCCTAAAGTCAGACTGCTGGAGAGACCACGTGCAAAGACTACATAGAAATGGAGTTGTCCAAGGAGCCAGTTGTTCCAGCCCCCAGCTGATTGAGTCTTCCTAGCCTGGCAGCAGACATGTGAGTAAGCAAGCCTTCAGATGATGCCAGCCCCAGCCACTGTCTGACTGTAACTGCATGAGAAAAGCTGAGCAAGAACTACCTAGCTGAGCCCTGTCAACCCCCACAACCATGAGAGATAATAATAATGACCACTGTTGTTTAAACCACTAGGTTTTAGGGTGGTTTCCTAGGCAGCAATAGATAATGGGAACAGACCGCTAGTCATCCGCTTATTCCTAAAGAAGGTTAGATGACTTATGTTTCATAAAACCTTGTTGTATTAGTCTTTCCACTGCTAATAAAGACATACACGAGATTGGGTAATTTACAAAGAGAGGCTTAATGGGCCCACAGTTCCATGTGGCTGGGGAGGCCTCACAATCATGGCAGGAAGGCAAAAAGACACATATTACATGGCAGCAGGCAAAAAGAAAATGAACGCCAAGCAAAAGGGGTTTCCCCTTATAAAACCATCAGATCTCAGGACAACAGTATGAGGGAACCGCCCCCATGATTCAAATATCTCCCACTGGGTCCCCCCACCCCCATACCCCCCACACAACACGTGGGAATTATGGGAGCTATGAGATGAGATTTGGGTGGGGACACAGCCAATCCACATCACTTGTAAAAAATCCCATTTGTTAACTAAGATATACACTACCACCTTAAAGCAACAACATAGAACAACCACCCTTCAGGCCTTGATAGAGTATAAACTCCAACGATCTGCCTCGAACCCTAATCAAAGGTTGATATGGTTTGGCTGTGACCCCACCCAAATCTCATCTTGAATTGTAGGTCCCATAATTCCCACAGGTTGTGGGAGGGACCAGGTGGAGATAACTGAATCATAGGGGTGATTTCCCACATCCTGTTCTCGTGATAGTGAGTTCTCAGGAGACCTGATGGTTTTATAAGGGGCTTCCCCCTTCACTGGACACTCATTCTTTTTGCTGCTGCCATGTAAAGAAGGACATGTTTGCTCCCCCTTCTGCCATAATTGTAAGTTTCCTGGGGTCTTCCCAGCCATGCTGAACTCTGAGTCAATTAAACCTCTTTCCTTTATAAATTACCCAGTCTTGGGTATTTCTTCATAGCAGCATGGGAAGGGACTAATACAAAGGTCTCATTAAGTGAGGGGATCTCACTGGAGAAGTGTTTGAAGGACTTGTACTCCTCTGGATTTTCTAGAAGTATTCTTGATTTAATGACAATTTTAGAAAGTTTCCATCTCGTGCCATGTTTCCTTGGTCTGTGATAGAATTGCTCTCAGTGACTTGGGCTGTAGGTTACGCTGCAGGTTTCGTACTACAAGACAGCTTTAGGAAAGCTCCGTTGCATTTGCTATAGGATCTTCTTACAAATATCATTGAGGACACTGTTTACCACATCCATCAATGTCCCAAATATAAAACTCCATACTAGAAATTTCTTTTAGAGCTAAGTTCCAATAAAAGCTTGAGAAACTAAGGTGGGGGGTGGTGCTCACCCCTGTAATCCCAGCACATCGGGAGGCCAAGGCAGGTGGATCCCCTGAGGTCAGGAGTTCGAGACCAGCCTGGCCAACTTGGACAAAACCCCATCTCTACTGAAATATGGAAATTAGGTGTGAAGGCGAGTGCCTGTAATCCCAGCTACTTGGGAGGCTGAGGCAGGAGGGTTGTTTGAACCCAAGAGGCAGAGGTTGCAATGAGCTGAGATCGCGCCACTGTACTCTATCCTAGGTGAGAGAGCAAGACTCTGTCAAAAAAAAAAAAAAAAAAAGCTTGAGAAACTAGAATGTTTTGCCTTTTGCCTTTATAGTCAAGAGAATCACGATTAGCCTCTATTTTCGCTTTTTCAGCAGAAAACTCAAATTCAAATCTGTGGCTCAGCTTAGAAAATTATGTGGAGCTGTATTGCTTGTATATCTCATTTCACTCCATTCACTTGTTTTTTCCTAATGTATGTTTCTCATGATCCTGGCTTTATTATTTATTTTATGTTTAATCAAATGTATTGTAAGCTTTTTCAAATCCCTTGTAGAAGAGAACATAATACTAATATTTTTTTTAAGACAGAATCTCACTGTTATTACCCAGGCTGGATTACAGTGGTGTGATCACAGCTCACCACAGCCTCGACCTCTCGGGCTCAAGCAATCCTCCCACCTCAGCCTCCTACATAGCTGGGACCACAGGCAAGTGCCACCATGCCCAGCTAATCTTCTGATTTTCTGTAGAGACGGGGTTTCCCCATGTTGCCCAGGCTGGTCTTGAACTCCTGGGCACATGTGATCTTCCCGCCTCGGCCTCCCAAAGTGTTGGGGTTACAGGCATGAGCCATCATGCCTGGCCCATAATAATTATAAAGAGAGAGATGGATGAAGATAGGAATAAGTAAATTACCCTTGTGACACCTCAGCAAATTATAGGCCTCCCACAGGTCTGGTTTAATGATTTATTCGTTTACTTTTAAATGTGGATTAAGGCTGGGTGCCATGGCTCACGCCTGTAATCCCAGCACTTTGGGAGGCCAAGACAGGTGGATCACCTGAGGTCAGGAGTTCAAGACCAGCCTGGCCAACATGATGAAACCCCATCTCTACTAAAAATACAAAAAATTAGCTGGGTATGGTGGCAGGGGCCTGTAATCCCAGCTACTCAGGAGACTGAGGCAGGAGAATCACTTGAACCCGGAAGGCGGAGCTTGCAGTGAGTCAAGATTGTGCCACTGCACACCAGCCTGGGCGGCAACAAGAACAAAACTCCATCTAAAAAAAAAAAAATTGTGGATTAAGCATCTACTTTCAATCAGGCATTATATTAGGGAGAGTCACAGCTGAAAAGATTTTTTTTTAAACACACAGTTTTTGCTTTCAGGGAAACAGAATGTCTGAGGGTGGTCCAGACATTTATCGTTCAGTAGCAGCAGCTAATGATCTCAAATGGTGACATCTTTGAGGTCCCATAGACATCATAAAACCAGCTCTCTTAATCTTTCTCATAAATAAGCTGGGGGAAGGAAGTGGGGAGCAGATATTAGATGAACATGATCTTTAGGTTCCTGGACAGAAACTTCCAGAAGCTACCATCTCAAAAATTCCTCCCAGTTTTAGAGAAATTATTTAAGTTGTCCCTTAGACCTGGATCACCACTTCTACGCTGACCAATTTGTTTATCCTCTGTGAGGCCAACACTTGCAACTCTCTGGTTTGTGACCTGGCTGCTAGTTCTACTTCCATACTGATTCTTTGATTCCTACACAGGTCTTCTATAGTCTTCATTTGTATCAATTAGGTAAACTTTTACGTCTGTCTCTTAGGACGCACCAAGGTGTCCTCCAAACCTGGGAACTCTCAGCTTCTTCTCTTGCCAGTGGTGACAATAAATCTAATCTTCCTTGTCAACCTTAAGCCTTGGAGTTCTGGCCCACGTCATTATTGCTGACAGTGTTTCTGTGAAAGTTTCTACTGTCCTTTGAGCTCTGTAGTCTTGTCTTTAAAAACTCTTCCTGTTACTTAAGATATTTTGCCCTTTTTCTAAGAGAGCTTTTCCTTACCCACTCTGCAACATTCCTGGAAAATGTGGTTATTAATTCCATTATTCTAGAATCTAGATTCCAAATCAGATGCTTTATTTGCTAATGTAAATATTCATAAATACTTTGTAATTAAATAAAAAATCCCTTTTGGCTTCTCTAAATGCTGGGTTCCAGGCATTTGTAACAAAAATGCAAATAAGCCTGCCCTTCTGTAGGCCCTTGTCTATGGAGTTTTAATAAACTATAGTACTCTGAGCTAAATTTACATAGGTCTACATTGCTTTTTTGAAATATTAATATGCTATCTTCCATCGACCTAATAAGAGATATGTGACCTTAGGTAATTTCCCTGGCAAATCATTTGTCAAAAAGTGTGAATATTCTTCCTGGCAAATAATCCTCATGGCTGTCATTTTTCTAAATGTAACATAAAAAGAAAGCGTTTCCCCTTCTCATATATAGGAAAGTCATTTAGAGGTGACTTTAGCAACTATTCTTTGACACACCCACATCATCTGCCACTGAGCATTCTGTGCTCAGTGATTGCTCGAAGTGTCAGTGCTGCAGAATAAAACCACATTCAGGTGATGATGGCCCCATGACTCAACACAACCCCAAAGGTTAAGGATATCCCTCTCTAATATAGTACCTTTCATCTGCTCTAGCGTTTCATTAATACCATCCACCCTCCCTTCCCCTAACATTTTGTCAAGTAAATATCCACCTGTAAGAACTATCTAAATGACTTTCACTACTGTTTTGAAGGATATGGTTCAAAAACATAATTTGTATCTTCTTGTCTTCCTGGTTGGTGGTATTAAGAAAATCTTAGAGCAAAACCTCCATGCTGTGCTTTTACAGAGAATAATTAGGTCTACCCCATAACCAAAGCAGATTTTATATACAACTCACTCATTTCTTTAACCAGAATGCTGTTTTTCATAGAAACTGGTTCCACATCTGCTTTTTCCCCTGTATCTTTAAGCACCCCTATTACCTCAGCAACTGGCCATTACCCGTAGAAGCCATACATCATTAGAGAAAGCCTGCAGGAAATCCTCTGGGCAAAGAGCATTATGAGCACTAAGAAAATATATTCAAGTGGGAAACATCTAGTTATTTTTCTTATGCAAACATAATCACCCATGATAAAACTGAGATGACTGGCACTGGGGTACTTCGAGGTCTTAAAAAAATATTGACTTCATGGCCTACTCTGTCAGTCAGAACACTTTGTATTGCAAATGACAGAAAATCCATCTTTTTTTTTTTTTTTTTTTAAGACAGGGTCTCATTCTGTCACCCATGCTGGAGGACAGTGGCATAATCTCGGCTCACTGCAACTTCCATCTCCTGGGTTCAAGCAATTCTTATGCCTCAGCCTCCCGAGTAGCTGGGATGACAGGCACCTGCCACCACGCCTGGCTAATTTTTGTGTTTTTAGTAGAGACGGGGTTTCACCACGTTGGCCAGGCTGGTCTCGAACTCCGGACCTCTCAGCCTCCCAAATTAATGGGATTACAGGCATGGGCTACCATGCCCAGCCAGAAAATCCATCTTTAAATGATTTAAATAACAAAGGCAAATTTTTGGCTCATGAAACTCACAGGCTAAGAGTGAGAAGTGGTTCTGAAAAGAGGCTTGAGCCTGCAGTACAAACCGTGTCACCAAGGGCCAGATTTCTCTCTTTCTCCACTCAGTGTTGGCTTCATCCTCCGTTTCTATGCTATAGCCCTTGGGTAGTTCTAGAATTTTCTTGATAACAAAATGGCTGCCGCAGTTCCAGCACATGCCATCACAGCACACCATCCAGACAGATGTATGTAGTTTCTGAAGAACTGAGAGGCTTTTCTAGAAGCCCAAGCAGACATTTCCTTGAACTTCATCAGCTGTATTGAACATGACCATCCCTAAACAAATAACTAGGAAATGAGGTTGGAGCTGAGGGTAGTTGTCCCCAAAGAAAATCAAGATAAGGAATGAATCTGGGGCAGTGGAAACAATGTCTATCAAATCTTCCTACCCTGTGTACATTTACCCCGTTTTCCACAATTCCCTGCTCTACCTGAGAAACCCTTGCTCATCTAAACTGATGTAATTTTGCTGTTTTTAACTCAGGGGACCACTTTCACTAGGTTATCTCATCTACTGCCAAGGCCTTAAATACCATCCATGTAACATGCCTCTTTAAAGAAATCATTTCAGCCCAGACCTTTCTCCTGAATGTAAAAAAAGATGTTCTCAACCATCTACTAGATATCTACATTTGTTTTTCTCAAAAGCATTTCAAACTATTGTGGGGTTTTGTTTGTTTTCTTTTTGATACAGAGTCTCACTCTTGCTGGAGTGCAGTGGCATGATTTTGGCTCATTGCAGCCTTGGCCTCCTGGGCTCAAGTGATCCTCCCACCTCAGCCTCCCGAGTAGCTGGGACTATAGGCGTATGCCACCATGCCAGCTTAATTTTTTAATTTTTTTGGTTGAGACAGGATTTCACCATGTTTTCTAGGCTGGCCTTGAACTCCTTGGCTCAAACAATCTGCCTCCTTGACCTCCCCAAGTGTTGGGATTACAGGCATCAGCCACCACATCCAGCTACCAAACTATTCTTTTTAAAAAAGAAGCCTTATCTTTTAGAGGTAGATGGTAAAATCTTTACAGAAGAAATGATATATTTTGGATTTGCTTCAGAATATTTCAGTGGAAGGAGAGGGAGTGGTGTAAGTATGGCTGAACCATTAGATGAATTGTTGAAGCTGAAGGTGAGTACGCATGACGTTATTATACTGTTCTTTGCACTGTTGTGTATATTTGACACTTTTCATAAGAAATCTTTTTAAAGGCACTTTGAACTCAACATGTTTGTGAAAGTTAAGGTATAGATTCAGCCGGTCGCAGTGGCTCACACCTGTAATCCCAGCACTTTGGGAGGCCGAGGCAGGTGGATTACCTGATGTCAGGAGTTGGAGACCAGCCTGGCCAACATGGTGAAACCCCATCTCTACTAAAAATAACACACATTAGCTGGACGTGGTGGCAGGTGCCTGTAATTCTAGCGACTTGGGAGGCTGAGGCAGGAGAATTGCCTGAATCCAGGAGGCGGAGGTTGCAGTGAGCCAAGATTGTGCCACTATACTCAGCCTGGGCAACAAAAGCAAAATTCCATCTCAAAAAAAAAAAAAAAAGAAAAGAAAAAAAGATATAGATTCGGCCACAAGAAAAGAGACCTAAAACAATATAACATAGTTTTAGAGAAGAAAAGATCTTTTTCTCTCATGTGAAAGTCTAGTATAGGACTCTCCAGAGTCAGGGGCCCAAGTTCCTTCTATCTTGTTGCTCCACTATTCCTTTGCTCTTCATGGGCCCACATCGCTCAATATCATATCACATTTTGACCAGCAAGAAGGAAAAGACAAAGAGGGTATGCCACTCTTTTTTTTTTTTTTTTTTTTTTGAGATGGAGTCTCACTCTTGTTGCCCAGGGTGGAGTGCAATGGCACGATCTCAGCTCACCACAATCTCCACCTGCTGGGTTCAAGCAATTCTCCTGCCTCAGCCTCCTGAGTAGTTGGAACTACAGGTGTACGCCACCATGCTCAGCTAATTTTTGCATTTTTAGTAGAGATAGGGTTTCACCATGTTGGCCAGAGTGGTCTCGATCTCTTGACCTCGTGATCTGCCAGCCTCGGCCTCCCAAAGTGCTGGGATTACAGGCGTGAGCCACCGTGCCCGGCCTGCCACTCCTTTTAAGAGTACAATCCAGAAGTTGCAAACATCACTTCCACTCAGATCCTATTGCCCAGAACTTAATCATGTGAATAATCTAGCTGCAAAGAAGGCTGGGAAATATATTGTTTTTCTAGGTAGACACATGCCAAGCTAAAGACTTCTAATACTAGGAAGAGAAGGGATATTGAGAGGCAACTAACAGTCTCTGGCCTGTTCTGCCCTTTTAGTCACCCAAATATCCATGCGTACCTTCTTTCCACACATTTATTTCCTCTCTTGGGTCAGAAACTGCCAAATCGTCCAGTGTCTGTATCCAGCTCAAAGTTCACAGTCTCTGGTTAATTCTGTCCTCTTTCTAATGTCTGTATGCAATTCCTCATGGTTTGGTAGCCTGTAAACTAAAACAAGAGTTACCTGCCTCATACCTTACTTTTATAAATTGTGGAGTAGGAATGGGATAGCTATTATTTAAAAAAAAAAAAATTCTTTGAAAAAGAGAAGAATGAGGCTGGGTGCGGTGGCTCACGCCTGTAATCCCAGCACTTTGGGAGGCCGAGGCGGGCGGATCACAAGGTCAGGAGCTCAAGACCATCCTGGCTAACACGGTGAAACCCCATCTCTACTAAAAATACAAAAAATAAGCTGGGCGTGGCGGCAGTCCCAGCTACTCGGGAGGCTGAGGCAGGAGAATGGCGTGAACCCGGGAGGTGGAGCTTGCAGTGAGCCGAGATCACGCCACTGCACTCCAGCCTGGGCAACAGAGCGAGACTCCGTCTCAAAAAAAAAAAAAAAAAGGAAAAAGAAAGAGAAGCATGGGAAACACACAGCAGCCTCAGGTTCATAGCAATCATCAAACCCCACAGAGCAGTAATCGCAAAGATTCCTGCCCTGGTAGGGGAGGAAGTCCCTAGATAATCCTACCTGGCACTTGTTCTTCCTGTTCCCTGGGCGGTGGTGAATGGGGGAAGCTGAGACTTCTCTCATGAATCCTTGTCCCTTCCTTTTCATGGCCCCAGGTTTGTCCTATGGGAAGTTCCTTTTCTCCATTCCTCTCTATGGCTGTATCTGAAGTATGCTTTGTAGAATATACCCTACTTGGGGCTGCCCAGTTTTCAAAAGAGGCTTCTGTGGTACAGGTTTGGGGATCTTCATGCAACTAATCACACAGCCAAAGGTTTCCCCTAAACATTTAAAAAACTTCTTAACATTATTTTTTATTTTTGTGGGTACATAGGTGTATTACATATTCCTTAAGTCAGAAGACTGATCTTTTATGGAAAAGACATGGAAACAGATTCTCTGAAGGAATACAGTCCTGCCAATGCCTCAATTTTAGGCCAGTGAGCTCCATTTCAGACTTCTGACCTGTAGAACTGCAATAAATTTGTGTTGTGTTAAGCTATTAGGTTGCTGGGCGCAGTGGCTCATGCCCGTAATCCCAGTACTTTGGGAGGCCAAGGCAGGTGGATAGCTTGAGCTCAGGAGTTGGACATCAGCCTTAGCAACATGGTAGAGGCCCGTCTCTATCAAAAATACGAAAAATTAGCTGGGCATAGTAGCACGCGCTTGTGGTCCCAGCTACTAGGGAGGCTGAGGCAGGAGGATCACTTGAGCCTGGGAGGCAGAGGTTGCAGTGAGCCAAGATTGCACTGCTACACTCCAGCCTGAGCAACACAGACCCCATCTTAAAAAAAAAAAAAAAAGCCATTTGGCTTGTAGTAATTTGTTACAGCAGTTATAGGAAACTGATACAAGAGCCTTCTATTAGTTAACACACAGAGCTGTGATACTACCAAACCTGTAGGAGGTGAGTTGGAGAGATGAGAAGAGGCATGTTAGGCATGTTTGTAACAGCTCTGCCCTGGCTCTTTTTTTTTTTTTTTTTTTGAGGCTAGGTCTCACACTATCTCCCAGGCTGAGTGCAGTGGTGCGATCACAGCTCACTACAGCCTCAACCTCCTGTGTTCAAGCAATTCTTCCACCTCAGCCTCCTGAGTAGCAAGGACCACAGGTGTGCACCACCATGCCAGACTAATTTTTAAATTATTTGTAGAGATGGGATCTCACTATGTTACTTAGACCAGTCTAGAACTCCTGGGCTCAAACGATCTTCCTCCTCAGGCTCCCAAAGTGTTGGGATTATAGGTATGAGCCACCATGCCTGGCCTCCGCCCTGGCTCTTTGAGCACACCTTCTTGTGCCATACAGAGACAAGCACAATAAATCCAGCAGTAACAACCTCCCACCAGGTACAATTTGGACAGGCCCAGACTCTGGACTCCTCACTGCATCTATTTATTTTTCTCCACTTTTAGATCTCTGGCGTGTGTGTGTGTGTGTGTGTGTGTGTGTGTGTGTGTGTGTGTGTGTTTTGAGACATGGTCTCACTCTGTCACCCAGGCTGGAGTGCAGTAGCACGACCATAGTTCACCAAATCCTGGATATCCCAGGCTCAAGTGATTCTCCCACCTCAGCTTCCTGAGTAGCTGAGACTACAGGTGTGTACCACCATGCCCAACTAAATTTTTTTTTTTAAAGACAGTGTCTCGCTATGTTGCTAGGGCTGGTCTTAAACTCCTGGGCTCAAGCAATCCTCCTGCCTTGGCCTCCCAGAGTGCTGGGATTACAGGTATGACCTACTGTGCCCAGCCTGATTCCTGGCTTTTAAATTCCTGAAACAACTCTCTAATTTCTAACTTTATTTTTTTTAAGAAATGAGTGTCATGTTGTTGCACAGGCTGGAGTGCCGTGCCACTACCACAGCTCACTGCAGCCTCAAACTCCTGGGCTCAGTTGATACTCCTAACTCAGCCTCCTAAGTAGCTGGGACTACGGGTGCACCACTGCATCTGGCTATTTTTGTTGTTGTTGTTGTTGTTGTTGTTAGAGACAGGGTCTTGTTATGTTGCCCAGGCTGATCTGGAACTCCTGGCTTTAATCCATCCTCCCACCTCGGCCTCCCAAAGCACTGGGATTATAGGTGTGAGCCACCGTAATATCTGCCGCTGCCACTTGCCCTCAGGCTGCAAAGATCCAGATTTCTCTTCTCACTCAGCTCAGCTCTCCATATAACTGTGTTTGGCATGTTCCCTTGATTTCTGTGACATTTACAGCTTCAGGCAACAGACCTTCTCCCTCACCAGCCTTGGTGCTACAGAACTCCCACCAGCCTGGCTGGTCCTTAGGACTAAAGGAAGCAGAAATTCAGGGGAAAATGATGCACTGATTGGGGGATTGTGTTACCAAGGATTTAGCAGGAAAATATAGATTTGACCCATGAAATATCCAAAAAGCACATAAATAACTGTAAAAGTCTATGACAAGTAAAAATTGTAATATGCTGCTCAAGCCTTATAAAAAATAAATAAATGCCTATCTGCATAGATTTCCTAAGACTGACTATACTATAAAGAATATAGTCAGGCAGGGGCACAGTGGCTCACGCCTGTAATCCCAGCATTTTGGGGGGCTGAGATGGGAGGATTGCTTGAGCTCAGGAATTCAAGCCCAGCCTGGGCAACATGGTGAAACCCCGTCTCTACAAAAATTACCTGGGTGTGATGTTGAGCCCGTAGTTCCAGCTACTTGCGAGGCTGAGGCAGAAGGATCACTTGAGCCCAAGAGGTTGAGGCTACGGTTGAGCCATGATCACACCATTGCACTCAAGCCTGAGTGACAGCGTGAGATCCTGTCTCAAAAAAAAAAAAAAATGCAATCATTGGGAGGCTGAGGCAGAAGGATTGCTTGAGACCAGGAGTTCGAGACCAACCTGGGCAATGTAATGAGACTCCATCTCTACAAATACATTAAAAAATTAGCTGTACATGGCGTCACATACCTGTAGTCCCAGCTACTCTGAGGTGGGAGGATCACTTAAGCCCAGGAGATTGAAGCTGCAATGAGCCATGATCACGCCACTACACTGCAGCCTAGGCAAAAGAGCAAGACCCTATCTCAAAAAAAAAAAAAAAAATGCATATAATCAGCCCATTACTGGATATAATCAACATTACTAAGTCATAAATTTGACTTAAGGCAAATATGCTAAGTATATAAATATTAATTACTAGTTAGACATTCAATTAATGCTTTGCTGGTGGCTTTCTTGTATTTAATTTTGAGGAAAATCTAGGGGACCCAAGTTTTATTAAAAGTTACTCTCAAAAATAATTATTGTTGTAGTATCCGTTATGGTTTAATGTCCCCAACACAACTCATGTTGAAATTTGTCGATGTAAAGGTAATTGGAGGTAAAGCCTTTGAGGGGCTCTGACCCCATGAAGAAATTAATGCCAGTGTCCATGGGAGTAGGTTATTTTGTGGTTGGGCTCCTGATAAAATAATAGGTTCAACCATGGGATGACCCTTGCCAGATGGCAGCATCATGCTTTGGACCCAGGCTGTGATATTCTGTTATAGCAGCAAAATGCAAAGACAGCACCTATAAGTGAAAAATTGTGAACAACCTAAATATCCAACAATAGAACAATGGCTAAGTAAATTTGCATAGACATAAAGTATTTGATCATTCAAATTTATCTTTAAAAAAATCTTAAAAAGTGTTTTATAGTAAATGAAGAAAGCAATATGGAAAATGATACACAGCATTATCTCAACTTTGAAAAATTATGCATGGAGAGTTAGACGCTGTAGCTTGTGCCTGTTAATTCCAACTACTCAGGAGGCTGAGGTGGGAGGTTTGCTTGAGGCTAGGAGCTCAAGACTAGTCTGAGCAACGTAGAGAGACCCTGTTTCTAATAAAAATTTAAAAATTAGCCTACGTGGTGGTTTGTGCCTGTAATCCCAGCAAGAGTATCACTTGAGGCCAAAAGTTCGAGACTGCAGTGAGCTATGATGGCATCACTGCACTATAGTTTGCAGGATGAACTGAGACCTTGTGTCTAAAAAAAAAAAATACATTGAGAAATACTAGGGTAAATCACAGAATGGATAATATATATACATTAATATATGTATTAATATTTATATAATAAATATTGACATAGGAAGATATCTACATTGCATCATTGAGTGGAAAAGGGACATATATTATGATGCTATTTTTTTCTTTTTTTTGAGACAGGTTCTCACTCCTGTCGCCTAGGCTGGAATGCAGTGGCTCACTGTGGCCTTGACTTACGAGGCTGAGGTGAGTCCCACTTCAGCCTCCTAAGTAGCTGGGACTACAGATGCACACCACCACACCCAGCTAATTTTTTGTATTTTTAGTAGAGACAGGGTTTAGCCATGTTGCGCAGGCTGGTCTCAAACTCCTGGGCTCAACCAATCTACCCGTTGGGATTACAGGAGGGAGCCACGGCACCCTACCTATGATGCTGTTTTCAAAAAACAAGTTATATGTAAACATGGGCATCAAAATATCTGAAAGGATATACATGAAAGATTTATAGGATTTTTTTTCATTTCTTTTTGTTTTCAGCATTGTCTAAACTTCTTTGTGATTGACATATATTAATAGATTAGTTTTCTACAGAATTTTAAAAATATATAGTTATTTCCAGTCAGGGGAATAAAAAGAAAATATTGAAACAAAATACCCAGCATGTTAACAATTGTTGCCTCCATACAGTAATTTATTTTCTTTAACCTTATACTTTTATATTATTCATGCCAGCATTTCTTTCCTTCTTTCTTTTTGAGGAAGGGTCTTGCTCTGTTGCCAAGGCTGGAGTGCAGTGGTACAATCATGGCTCGACCTCCTGGGCTCAAGTGATCCTCCCACCTCAGCCTCTCAATTAGCTGGGACTACAGGTGGACACCACCATGCCGGGCTAATTTTTGTATATTTTGTAGAGATGGGGTTTTGCATACTGCCCAGACTGATCTCAAACTCTTGGACTCGAATGCTCTTCCCACCTAGGCCTCCCAAAATGCTGAGATTACAGGTGTGAGCTACTGTGCCTGTCCAGTATTTCTTTAAAGGAGATATATTTAGTCCTTCAATGTAAATATGGTTTAAAAAAGAAAAGAAATATTAATAAAAATGTTATCTTAAATATATTTTGATTAATACTTACTCCTTAAATTTTCATTTATATGATATTACTATGCCTACACCACCTTCATTTTGGCTGGTATTTGCTTCCTACACCGTTTATTTTTAACCCCTCTGTGAGCTTTTGTTTAGGTATGTGTCATGTAATTTCAAGATCACATTGATTCTGATCATCTCTGTCTTTTAATTGGTGAGTTGAGCTTGATATGCATTTGCTATGTCCCGATGTTTTCTGACACACTACCATCTTATTTTGTGTTTTCTATTCACATTTTTGTTTTTCTTTTTTTTCCTCCTTTCCTGGTTCCTGTTAGGTTAACAAAAGATTTCTATTAGCCCGTTTTTGTTTTTTTTTGTCACTGATGTCAAAAGCTATAGAGTGTATCTCTGGTTTTGCACATTACCTTTAAGTTTTAAAGAACATATTTAACTTTGTATTTTTAAACGATGTCTGACATTATTTGATAGTTCTGTCATACTCCAGAACAGAACCTTAGCACAGACTATTTCTGTTTCACCTTCTTTAGCATGGTCGCTTTTACCTAGATGTTTATTGCCTCACAGTTACAATATGGAGGCCATAACTCCTTTAGGTATCAAGTTTACATTCAAGGCAGAAAAAAGGAGAAGAAAGGATAAAAGTTATATCCATCCCATTGATTATGAAAGCAAAAATGTCCTTATATGCTACGAGTAGAATTCCAACTAGGTTGCATTGGTCAGAACCGAATCAAATGGCTACCCTAACTGCAAAGGAGGCTAGGAAAGGCAAGGCAATGAAAGTGTTTGCCAGTATATTAGAATTCCATTCCCACTGAGCAACACTTGAAAATGGTGCCTAAAGACGGAACAACATGCATCCCTTCTAAAGTCTTGCAGCAAGTCACCTCCCTCCCTTGTAAAATTAACATATTGGATGAGATTATCTTTGTTGGTGATATATGGTAATGAGGGCCTGGATCAGAATAATAATAGCAGAATAGAACGTATTTGAGAAATATTGAAAGGAAAATTCAAAGTAAACTGAGTGAGACCAGGCTTTTCAATAATTTGTACTTTTCCTTTCCATTTTTCACAACACTACCTAGTCAATACCTATATCTCAGTTCCAATTGCTTTTGCCTGTTTATTCTAAGATTTGTGTGGTGGAACCAGCAGTGTTTTACCATCAACCATTTTAGGATTCAGTTTCCTCTTCTGTGAAAAAAAAAAAGGAAGCTGGGATTATATGTCCTTTTTAGCTCTGAACTTTGTTGATTCTTTTTAATAATTCAATTCAGCCAACATTTATGAAATACTTTATACACCTAAGGCATTCTTCCAGATGCTATGGGTGTATAAAGATGGATAGGATTTGTACTCTGACCTCAAGAGTTTACAATATAATAATTATGATTTAAAGATTTATCAACATCATCATCAACTATGTTCAGGCCTGCTCACTTCCAAAGCCTATCTGAACATTGTTGGAGCCTAGTGCACAGATATTTTGTAATTTGACCCTAGCTATTTCCATTTCCGCCTCCATGTAATTGAGGTTAAGAGTTTTTTGGAAGAAGAGAGACAGTATACAAAAAAGGAGTGGCAAGATTGGCTTCATTTTGATAGAGCCCATGAAAATGCAATGGAATAGGGGATGCAATAGCCTGTTAGAACCCATGCTTCCCAATGGCTTACCAAGCAAGCTCTTGAGATGAAACATTTCTTGGTTCTGGGTGAGGAAGAGACTTTTTGTTTAAACTTGCATAAGTGCTCCCTATTTATTGAACATTTTAATAACTAAATAGGCCATGTTTAAGGTTTAACCAAAGTTGAATAAAACACTTTAATCTCATCACTCCTGAGTTAGAATTTAGAACAGGGCAGGTACTGAGGTGAAGCCCAGTCTTGAACCTTCTCTGAACTTCCTAGTCTCCAAAAGTGGATTAAAGCTCTTTGATCCCACAAGTGAACATACACGGGAGGTAACATTTTCTCGTTTCTATTTTCTGTGCCAGATATTCTGCTCTGCCTCTCCAGATTCATTTCCCGAGCTTCTCCAGCCTACTATCTGCCCCAGGGGGTGATCTTTATAAACTCTATCAATGGTTACCTCGTCCCTTCTGATTTGGGTTCAAGCAAGGGGAATGCCTATTAGGAGATGTAAGGTCAAGAGCAAGTAACATCAGGTATTTACCCCCCAGGTTCTCCCGACTGTGGGGCTCTACTGAAGGCTGAGGTCGAGTCAGGCATCCCTCTCCTATGATTACAGTTCTCCCTCTGGGTTTTGGTGACTGATTGCTCCCTTTGTCTCCTTAGGCTCCTGGCTGTTGCTTACCCTACAGAGCCTTATCCTCCCGTATTATTTTCTCTTAATCCTGCCCCCATCCTCATAAATGGTTACTCCACCAAATTCTCCATTTTCCCTCTTCTGTGTGCCATCTGGCTCCTACCAGGCTCTGACTGATACATTTTCCCAGGGAATTTCAAAGTAGCATCTGTGCTTCCAAGGATCACCAGCTCCCTCATCTCCCACACTGTACATACAGTTTGTAATTTGAGTAGGTGCTTATGAGGCACTTATCTCAGGGGCTGGTAGATATTACTATGGACTCAATAATTGTTACCTTTTTTCCGTTTCTGTCATCCCCAACCTAATACACAATTTAGGGTATTTATTTGTATTTTTAAATTTTTTGTAGAGATGGGGTCTCGCCATGTTGCCCAGACTGGTCTCCAATTCCTTGGCTCAAGCGATCCTCCTGCCTCAGTCTCTCAAAGTGCTGGGATTACAGGTGGGAGCCACGATACCCAGCTGAGGTAGGTATTATTATCCCTAGTTTTTTTTAAATAGGTCCCATTGGGTTAAGTAACGCTTGCCCAAAATGCACAGGAACAGTGACAGAGTTGGATCTGAAACCATTATCTATCACATGGAACCTTATCACACCACTTCTCACCACATCATGATGGAATCTTATTTACATTTGTTTCCCTCAGCACTGCCTCCTACAGTGGCCCCCACAGAGCAGCGCATTAAAAATAATTTTTGAATAGTGGAATGAATACATTCTGTCATCACTTACAAATTTTTTAGTTACTATATATTTTGAGGGAAAAAATAAACAGTATGATTACTAGTTTTGAATCTCATTAGCTCATAAAAGTCAATTGGTGATGCTGAAAAATAGTCCCACTCCTATTGATGTTACTGTGTTTGCTGATATGTAGCCCTTCACTTGGACTTTACATTTCAATTTCACCTTCAGTAATTTCCAGAAACAAATCATTAAAACCACAAAGACAAGTATAATTTTACAAAGCACAAAAAAAGACCACTTGCAATAAGCAACACACTTTAAAGCCATGTTAAGAACTGTTTATTTCTCAAACATATGTTCATACAAGTGCTCAAAAAGTATCTTATGGTAAAGTACAGAGTAGCTTTCAGATGATTTTATTTTTTAAATCGGGTGTGTGACTTATGATTACAAGTTTTAAATGCCAAGCTCCATCTCGAGTCCAAATGTGTGGTTATAATGCATAGTAACATACCAAGTCTATGCTTTTTTATTTTAAAAAATAAAGTTACAAAATGTTTAAATTATAAAGTCAATAAATATATATTGTAACAATACTGAAAGCACAGAAATGTGTAAATAAATACAAAAATAAGGCCAGATATGGTGGCTCATGCCTGTAATCCCAGCACTTTGGGAGGCTGAGTCAGGAGATGCCTTGAGGCCAGAAGTTGGAGACCAGCCTGGGCAATATAGTGAGACCCCGTCTCTACAAAAATTTAGTTGAGTGTGGTGCTGAGAGCCTGTAGTTCAGCTACTCGGGAGGCTGAGGTGGGAGGATCCCTTGAGCCTAGGAGTTTGAGGCTGCCCTGAGTTATGATCATACCACTGCACTCCAGCCTGGGTAACAGAGCAAGATCTTGTCTCTAGAAAGAATTTTAAAAAAATAAAAATAATAAGAAAATAAAATACCTATAATCACACTGCCCAAAACTAATACTAACATTTGGATGTATTTTTATTCAATATTTTCTTTATGAGATAAACTTTTCTTTTGGCCAGTATCTGATCACCCTGGTAGTGTGTACAAGAGCATGTGATATGGGCTTAATGTGCAGCCTCCAACTTAGAATCTGGAGGGAATGTGTGAAGGAACCAAATTCAGAGTTATATGAAGTGGCTACAGCTGTCAAAGTTGCAGCAGTCTATCAGTGAGTGACCACAAGTGGTGGAGAACAATAAAGTGACATCAAGGGTCCAGTGACATGATACAAGTAGTAGCTTTCTAAGCAGTTTATCTCTGTGGCATGATCTTGACTCTATTATGCCTCATTTAGTTTCTGCCTGTTTTCTAAGCTTGGTTCCCAAGCTGCTTAGTCAATTTTGTGAGTTCACTGATAGTCTCACAATAAATCGCCTTACTGTTTATATCAATTTGAGTCTTGTTTCTTTTACTTGCAGCTGAATGTATGTTAAATAATATATCAGTGTAAACTTCTGGATTTGCCAATGTTAGACCATTTTTAGCTATAAAAACAGCTGTCTCGGCTGAGCGCAGTGCCTTACGCCTGTAATCCCAGCACTTTGGGCAGCCAAGGTGGACAGATCACGAGGTCAGGAGATTGAGACCATCCTGGCTAACACGGTGAAACCCCATCTCTACTAAAAATACAAAAACAAAATTAGCCAGGTGTGGTGGTGGGCGCCTGTAGTCCCAGCTACTCAGGAGGCTGAGGCAGGAGAATGGTGTGAACCCGGGAGGCGGAGCTTGCAGTGAGCTGAGATAGCGCCACTGCACTCCAGCCTGGGTGACAGAGTGAGACTGTCTCAAAACAGACAAACAAACAAAAACCTGCTCTCTCATATGGTTCAACCTAACAGAATTTGGTAACAGGAATTGTAGTGCTTGAAATGTGGGATTGACTGAATCAAGGAGGGTCAGTAGAACATGTGATACACTTCTCTGAGCTTAGAATGTTTTTTAAATTTAGCCATAGTAAAATAATTGGTTTAATCAATTGTCTCTGAAGTGAGGTATACAAATCTATTCATCAGGATATTGAAAGTTACTCGGTTATATACTTTTATATTTTTATTTTAAAAATTAAAAAATTCAGTTTAATATATGAATTGACATTGATATCCTCACTCACTGATGTCAAATGGTTTCACATCACTAAGGAATGAGGCAGATATGAATCTAGGTTTTATGGGGCCTAATATTTCTATCCTTTGGGGGCTGTCTTAAAGAAAAAGAATTTTTTAAATGAATACAAAATAAGGTATGAACATAAATAGTTATTTAACAAGAAAAAACAAATTTCATGTGATTTTATCGCAAAGAGAAAAAAGTGATCATTTTATGTGCCCCATTATTTAGTGTACTCCCTCCACGACAGATTTCCATTTTGACTGGCATTAATGAAAACCATATCTTCCACTTAAAATTTCGCATGTCTCATGATTAAACTACTTTTCCACCTAGTAGTGGAATCTGGCTCTAGACATTTTAAACTGTTTCTCCTCCACTGCACACATACTTCTAGAGTCTACCATGGTTGGGCATACTCAGATCACAATAGGATCCCTGGCCTTGTATCTTTATATCACGGAAGCTGTGTGAATCAGCACAGTGGCAGTAAAAATATTTCTGGGAATTATTACTATACCAAGATGGCTAACAATAACTTACACAGATATTTCCTATTAAACCCAAAGTAAATGTATCCCTTATTCAAATTCCACTTAGATCCAAAAAGATGCTGCTGCCCCTCCAACTCTACCCTATGTGAGGGGATTTATGACAGAGAGGAAAGTAGAGTGAAAGGAAACAGTGATCTTAAATAAATTGTGGAAAGTACCCATGAAAGTGAGGAGTTTTGAATCATTAACTACTTTAGCTGCCCAGTAATCCCTCCTCTGGTATTTGTGCAATTCCAAGGGAAGAGAAGTTCCACAAAGCAAAGGATTCTAAGGTGATTCCCTCACACAGGCACATAATACACTTCACTTGCAGTACAGTATGATACATGGCAGTTTATGAGAGCCCACATATTTAGACTTACAGACCATATTTTCTAGATTACCTAAATTAACCATCACAAAGTGCCCATGCCCAAGTATCTTATACAGATTCCTAAAAAACCATGGTTCAAAGCTAATACCAATAATGAAAGCACAGGTGAAAGACAAAAAAATGGCATGGCCAACGCTTGTGCTATTTCTAGTATGAATTTTTATCATCTGCATAATGAGATCAAAGTGATAATGTAATCAGATTTAACAAGATTTGGTCCCAAAACATCAAAATTTTGACTATTTGATAGAGTGGCTGATTGTATAAAAAACAAGACCCATTGATCTGTTGCATAAAAGAGACACACTTCGTCTGTAAAGATACACATAGACTGAAAATAAAGAGATGGAAAAAGATATTCCATGCAAATGGAAACCAAAAAAGAGCAGGAGTAGCTATACTAATATCAGACAAAATAGATTTTAAGACAAAAACTATAAGAGACAAGGTCACTATATGTATTAGTCTGTTCTCGCACTGCTATAAAGAAATGCCTGAAAATGGATAATTTATAAGAAAAGAGGTTTAAAGGCCGGGCGCGGTGGCTCACGCTTGTAATCCCAGCACTTTGGGAGGCCGAGGCGGGCGGATCACGAGGTCAGGAGATCGAGACCACGGTGAAACCCCGTCTCTACTAAAAATACAAAAAAATTAGCCGGGCGTGGTGGTGGGCGCCTGTAGTCCCAGCTACTTGGAGAGGCTGAGGCAGGAGAATGGCGTGAACCCAGGAGGCGGAGCTTGCAGTGAGCCGAGATTGCGCCACTGCACTCCAGCCTGGGAGACAGAGCGAGACTCCGTCTCAAAAAAAAAAAGAAAAAAAAAGAGAGAAAAGAGGTTTAATTGGCTTATGGTTCTGCAGGCTGTACAGGCTTCTGCTTCTGGGGAGGACTCAGGAAACTTACAATCATGGCAGAAGGCAAAGGGGAAGCAGGCATGTCTTATATGGCCAGAGCAGGAGGAAAAGAGCAAGGGAGGAGGTACCACACACTTTTAAACAACCAGATCTCATGAGAACTCACTCATTATGATAACAGCAAGGGGGAAATCCACCCCCATGATCAAATCACCTCACACCAGGCCCTACCTCCAACATTGGGGATTATAAATTGACATGAGATTTGGGTGGGGACACAAATCCAAACCATATCACTATATAATGGGGTATATAAAGGGGTAAGTTCAGCAAGAGGATATACTCATTTTAAATGGATATGCATCCAACACTGGAGCACCAAGATACATAAAGCAAATATTATTAGAGCTAAAGAGAGAGATAAGCCACAATACAATAATAGTTGGAGACTTCAACACCCCACTTTCAGCATTGGACAGATATTCTAGACAGAAAATCACCAAAGAAACATTGGACTTAATCTACACTAGAGACCAAATGGATCTAATAGATACTTCCAGAACATTTCATCCAATAGCTGTAGAATACATATTCCTTTCCTCAGCACATGGATCATTCTCAAGGATAGACCATATGTTAGGTCACAAAACAAGTATTAAAACATTACAAAAATTCAAATAATATCAAGCACCTTCTCTGACCATAATGGAATAAAACTAGAAATTAATAAGAGGAATTTTAGAAACTATTCAAATACATAAAAATTAAACTATATCCTCCTGAATGACCAGTGGGTCAATGAAGAAATTAAAAGGGAAATTGAAAAATTTCTTGAAAAAAATTTCAACAAAAACAACATACCAAAATATATGGGGTACAGCAAAACAGTACTAAGAAGGAAGTTTACAGCTATAAGCGCCTACATCAAGAAAGAGGAAAACCTTCAGATAAACAATCTAACAATGCATGTTGAAGAAATAGAAAAGCAAGAGCAAGCTAAACCCAAAATTAGTAGAAAAAAAAATAAAGATCAGAACAGAAATAAATAAAATTGAAATGAAAATAATACAAAAGGTCAAACTAAGAAGGAAGTTTACAGCTATAAGCGCCTACATCAAGAAAGAGGAAAACCTTCACATAAACAATCTAACAATGCATCTTGAAGAATTAGAAAAGCAAGAGCAAGCTAAACCCAAAATTAGTAGGAAAAAAAGAAAGATCAGAACATAAATAAATAAAATTGAAATGAAAACAATACAAAAGATCAATGAAACAAAAAGTTGGCATTTCGAAAAGTTAAACAAAATTGACAAAACTTTAGCTAGACTAAGACAGAAAGAAGATACAAATAAATAAAATCCGAAATGAAAAAGGAGGTATTAGAGCTGATACTGCAGAAGTTCAAAGGATTATCAGTGGCTAATAGGAGCAACTCTAGGCCAATAAATTTGAAAATCTAGAAGAAATAGACAAATTCCTAGATACATACAACGTAGCAAGATTGAACCAGGAAGAAATGTAAAACCAGAACATACCAATAACAAATAACAAGATTGAAGCTACAATAAAAAGCTCCCAGTAATGAAAAGCCCAAGACCTGATGGCTTCATTGCTGAATTTCACCAAACATTTGAAGAAGAACTAATAACAATCTTATTCAAATTATTCCAAAAAATAGAGGAAGAGGAAATGCTTCCAAACTCATTCTATGAGGCCAATATTACCTTGATACCCAAACCAGGTAAACATAAAAAAAAAAAACTATAAGCCAATGTCTCTGATAAGTATATATATTATATTAAAAAAATATATAATATGTATTTATATATTATATATATTTAATATATATACACACATATTTTTAAATATATACATATATAATATATACATATAAAATATATATACATATATAAAATATATATGTACATATAAATACATATAATATATAAAATATATATATATACATATATACACACATATATATATTTTTTGTTTTGTTTTGTTTTGAGACAGAGTCTCACTCTGTTGCCCAGGCTGGAATGCAGTGGTGCAATCTCAGCTTACTGCAAACTCCACCTCCTAAGTTCAAGCGATTCTCCTTCCTCAGCCTCCCAAGTAGCTGGGATTACAGGCGCCCACCACGATGCCCAGCTAATTTTTGTATTTTTAGTAGATAAGGGGTTTCATCATGTTGGCCAGGCTGGTCTCAAACTCCTGACCTCAAGTGATCTACCCACCTCAGCCTCCCAAAGTGCTGGGATTACTGGCGTGAGCCACTTTGCTCAGCCTCTGATGAATATTAATTCAAAAATCCTCAGTAGAATACTAGCAAACCAAATTTAATAATACATTAAAAAGATCATTCATCATGACCAAGTGGGATTTATCCCTATGATGCAAAGATAGTTCAACATACACAAATCAATCAATGTGATATATCAACAGAATGAAGGACAAAAAACATAATAATTTCAATAATTGCAGGAAAAGCATTTGTTAAAATTAAACATCCCTTTACGATAAAAACCCTAAAAAAACTGTGTGTAGAAGAAACATAACTCAACATAATAAAGGCCATATATAACAGGCTCACCGCTACTATTATATAGAATGGAGAAAATCTGAAAGCCTTTTTTCTAAGATCTGGGACACAACAAGGATGCCCACTTTTGCCACTGTTATTCAACACAGTACTGGAAGTCCTGGCTAGAGCAATCTGTCAAAAGAAATAAAAGGCATCCAAATTGGCAAGGAAGAAGTCAAACTATCCTTGTTTGCAGATGGTGTGATCTTACATTTGGAAAAATCTAAAGACTCCACCAAAAAAGTATTAGAATTAATAAACAAATTCAGTAATTTGCAGGATACAAAATCAACATGCAAAAATCAGTAGCATTTTTTTATGCCAACAGTGAACCATCTGAAAAAGAAATAAAAAAGTAATTCCATTTATAATAGCCACACATAAAATATAGAAAGATCTCTATAGATCTTTCACTTCTTTGGTTAAGTTAATTCCTGGGCATTTAATTAAATAAAACTATAAAAACTATAAAACACTGATAAAAAAATTAAAGAACACACCAAAAATATGGAAAATATCTGATGTTCATGGGTTGGCAAAATCAATATTGTTAAAATGTCCGTACTACCAAGCGAGTGAATTCTCATGAGATCTGGTTGAAAGTGTGTGGCACTTCCCCCTTTACACTCTTTCTCTCTCCTGCTGCCATGTAATATGTCTCTTGCTTCCCCTTCATCTTTCCACCATGAATGATAAGTTTCCTGAGGCCTTCCCAGACATGTCTCCAGTTTCGGGAATTATGCCACTCATGATTCAATCACCTTCCATCAGGCCCCTCCCCTGACATGTGGGGATTACAATTCGAATGATATTTGGGTGGGGACACAGAGCCAAACCATATCAGAGGTGATTGGATCATGGGGGCAGATTTCCCCTTGCTGTTCTTGTAGTTGTGAGTTCTCATAAGATCTGGTTGTTTAAAAGTGTGTAGCACTTCCCACTTTACTCTCTTTGTCTCTTGCCAGCATGTGAAGACACGCTTGCTTCCCCTTTGCCTTTCTGCCATGATAGTAAGTTTCCTGAGGCTTTCCCAGCCATGCCTCCTGTACAGCCTGAAGAACTGTGAGTCAATTAAACCTCTTTTCTTCATAAATTACTCCGTACCAGGTAGTTCTTTCTAACAGTGTGAGAACAGACTAATATGGAAAATTGGTATCAGATAAGTGGGGCATTGCTATAAAGATACCTGAAAATGTAGGAGCAACTTTGTAACTGGGTAATGGGCAGAGGTTGGAATAGTTTGTAGGGCTCAGAAGAAGATAGGAAGATGAGGGAAAGTTTTGAACTTCCTAGAGACTTGCTGAATGGCTGCGACCAAAATATTGATAGTGATATGGACAGTGAAGTTTAGTCTGAGGATGTCTCAGATGGAGATGAATAACTTATTAGGAACTGGAGTAAAAGTTGCTTTTGCTGTGCTTTAGCAAAGAGACAGATGGCATTGTGCCCCTGCCCTAGGGATCTGTTGAACTTTGAGCTTGAGAGAGATATTTTAGGGTATCTGGTGGAAGAAATTTCTAAGCAACAAAGCATTCAAGGTTCCACCTGGCTGCTTCTAACAGCATATGCTCATATGTGTTCACAAAGAGATGGTCTGAAATTAGAGCTTATATTTAAAAGGGAAGTAGAGCATAAAAGTTTGAAAAACTTGCAGCCTGACCATGTGGTAGGAAAAAAAAAAAACATTTTCTGGAGAGGAATTCAAGGCTGCAGAAATCTGCATAAGTAAAGAGAAGCCAAATTTTAATAGTCAAGACAATGGGGAACATGTTTCCAGGGCATTTCAGAGACCTTCGCAGCAGTCCCTCCCTTCACAGGTCTGAAGGCCTAGGAAGGAAAAATGGTTTCACAGGCCAGGCCCAGGGCCCCACTGCTCTGTGCAGCCTCAGGACATGGCACCCTGCGTCCCAGCTGCTCTATCTCCAGCCATGGCCAAAAGGGGTCAAGATACAGCTCAGGCCATTGCTTCAGAGGGTGCAAGCCCCAAGCCTTGGCAGCTTCCATGTGGTGTTGGGCTTGTGGGTATGCAGATGCCAAGAGTTGAGGTTTGGGAGCCTCTGCCTAGATTTCAGAGGATGTATGGAAATGCCTGGATGTCCAGACAGAAGTCTGCTGGAGGGGTAGAGCCTTCATGGAGAACCTCTATAAGGGCAGTGCAGAGGAGAAATGTGGGGTTGGAGCCCCTAAACAGAGTCCCCACTGGGCACTGTCTAGTGGAGCTGTGAGAAGAGGGCTACTGTCTTCCAGTCTCCAGAAAGGTAGATCCACCAACAGCTTCCACCATACACCTGGAAAAGCTGTAGGCACTCAACACAGCCCATGAAAGAAGCCACAGGGGCAGAGCTGCCCAAGGCCTTGGGAGCCCACCCCTTGCATCAGTGTGACGTGGATGTGAAACATGAAATCAAACAAGATTATTTTTGAGCTTTAAGATTTAATGACTGCCCTGCTGGGTTTTGGACTTGCATGGGGCTCCTTTGTTTTGGACAATCTCTCCCTTTTGGAATTGCAGCATTTACCCAATGCCTGTACCACCTTTGTATCTTGGAAGTAATTAACTTATTTTTATTTTACAGGCTCACAGGTGGAAGGGAGTTGTCTTGTGTCAGACAAGACTTTGGACTTGAATTTTGAGTTAATGCTTGAATGAGTTAAGACTCTGGGGGACTATTGGGAAGGCATGATTGGTTGTGAAATATGAGAAAGACATGAGATTTGGGAGGGGCCAGGGGTAGAATAATATGGTTTGTGACTGTGTCCTTACCCAAATCTCATGCTGAATTGTAATCCCCAATGTTGGGGGAGGGACCTAATGGGAGGTGACTGAATCATTGGGGGGGCAGATTTCCCCCTTGATGTTCTCATTATATTGAGTGAGTTCTCATAAGATCTGGTTGTTTAAAAATGTGGCACTTCCCCCCTCACTTGCTCTCTCCTGCTACCATGTGAAGACCTGCTTGCTTTCCCTTCACCTTTCTGCCATGACTGTAAGTTTCCTTAGGCCTCCCCAGCAATGCCTCCTGTACAGCCTGTGGAACTGTGAGTCAATTAAACCCCTTTTTTTCACAAATTACCCAGTCTCAGGTAGTTCTTTATAGCAGTGTGAGAATGGACTTACGTAACAACCCACAGAATGGGAGAAAATATTTGCAAACTATCCATCTTTATTATCCAAGGATTAATAAACAGAATATATAAGGAGCTCAAATAACCATAGAAAAAATCTAATAATCTGATTAAAAAATGGGCAAAAAGTCTGACTAGACATTTCTCAAGACATACAAATGACAAACAGGTATATGAAAAATCGCTCAACATCACTGATCATCAGAAAAATGCAAATCAAAACTACAATGAGACATCATCTCACCCCTGTTAAAATGGCTTTTATCTCAAAGACAGGAGATAAGAAATGTTGGCAAGGATGTAGAGAAAGGGGACACTTGTACACTGTTGGTAGGAATATAAATTAGTAAAACCACTATGGTCAACAGTTTGGAGGTTCCTCAGAAAACTAAAAATTGAGCTATCATATGATCCAACAATCCCATTGCTGGGTAGATACCCCAAAGAAAGGAAATTAGTTTATCAAAGAGATATCTGCACTCCTATGTTTGTTACAGCACTATTTACAATAGCTAAAATTATCGCTTCTCGGCCTTTTGGCTAAGATCAAGTGTACAATAGCTAAAATTTAGAAGCAACCTAAGTGTCCATCAATAGATGAATGGATAAAAAAATGTGATACATATATACAATGAAGTACTATACAGCTACAAAAAAAAATGAGATCCTGTCATTTGCAACAATATGGATGGAACTGGAGATCATTATGTTAAGTGAAATAAGCCAGGTACAGAAAGAAAGACAAACATTGCATGTTCTCATTTATTTATGGGATCTAAAAATCAAAACAATTGAACTCATGGACATATAGAATAGAAGGATCGTAACCAGAGGCTGGGAAGGGTAATGAGAGTTTGGGGGTCAAAAGTGGATATAGTTAATGGGTACAAAAACACAGAAAGAATGAATAAGGCCTACTATTTGACTAGGGTGACTATATAGTCAATAATAATTGTATATTTATAAATAGCTAAAAGAATGTAATCAGATTTTTTTAACACACAGGATGAACGCTTGAAGGAATGGATACCCATTCTCTCCATGATGTGATTATTTCACATATTGCATGCCTATATCAAAACATCTCATGTACCCCATAAATATATACACCTACTATGTACACACACAAATTAAAAATGTTAAAATGTTAAAAAATCAAAATGAAGACTTTGAAATATGGATTAAATCCACTAATAATAATATAAGCCTTTATACATGGCAAGATATTAAAAAATCTCATTTCATGGTTTAAAATTGCATGTTTGTATTGTGTTCATAGTGTCAACATAAGTTTTAATAAAATAATGTTTAAATTTACATATATTATGGCTGCATGTTTTCAAATGATATACTGATACAGGTATTTTAATTAAATTTTTTCTTTTTTTTTTTTTGAGATGGAGTCTTGCTCTGTCACCCAGGCTGGAGTGCAGTGGCACGATCTCGGCTCACTGCAACCTCTGCCTCCCAGGTTCAAGTGATTCTCCTGCCTCAGCCTCCGGAGTAGCTGGGATTACAGATGCGTGCCACCACACCTGGCTAATTTTTGTACTTTCAGTAGAGATGGGGTTTTACCATGTTGGTCAGGCTTGTCTTGAACTCCTGGCCTCGTGATCCGCCTGCCTCAGCCTCCCAAAGTGCTGAGATTACAGGCATGAGCCACCACACCTGGCCAATTAAATTTTTTTTTAAATTTTCTTTTCCGTTTTTAGAGAAAAGTTCTCACTTTGTCACCCAGGCTGGAGTGCAATTGTGTAATCATAGCTCACTACAGCCTCAAACTCCTGGGTTCAAGAGATCCTCCTGTCTCAGCCTCCCGAGCAGCTGAGACGACAGGTGCAAACTACTGTGCCTGACTAGAAGTGAGTATTTTTTAAAGTTTGGGGACCACTGGGCTAAACTATGGCCCATAGTATATTGGACTGCAAAACATGTTCCTATGGATATTATGGCATTGACTTATTTGGCGTAAATTGGAATGATAGCAAGTGTAAAATATTTATGGATTTGCATTTGTCTTCCCTAACCATGATGACTTTATATATAGTCGTCTAATAAGTAGAATATGTCAGACATTCTTCGAGACGTCTGTCTAGCTCGAAGCTACCATCTTTCACTGAGAATTCTCCACCATTTCCTGACTTACAGGGTAGGATTTGTCAGCCATGTTTTTACTCTGGACTCCATTCCCTTTAAAAACCTTGATTGGCATGGGAGTAGAATCTCATAAAAATTGGGTTAATCAGTTCCTTTTTCCTTAGATTTTTTTTTCCAGCACAGAAAACCTTACTTTGGCATCCCTTAGATTTTGTAATTGAAACTAAGACTGCTGAATATTTGCTTAAATGGTGGTTGTTTGAACCCTGGAACTTGCATTGAGGTTGCATTGTTGCATTGCCATGCACACGGAAAAGGAGAGAAAGTTCTTCTGTACAGAGAAAAAGCAGACAGAGAACCTTAGAACATTACTTCTTTCCAACCTCTTTCCTGCTCATCTTAAATATTTGAGTTTACATTATTTTGATTGCTGGGAGTGGGCCACAGCTAGAATACATAACAATCCCAGTGGAACACATAACAATCCCAATGGAATTCCAGATATGGGAATTATCAAAGACCCCAGATTGTAAACCAATAATGCCTGCTATATTCAAAGAGATAAAAGCCAAAACTGACAATTTTGGGAAATAATTACATGCCATAAAAACGAACCTAAGAGATTTTTAAAAGAATCAAGTAGAAATTCTAGAATCTAAAATTACAAAAAAAACACAAAATTAATGTCTCAGTGGATGAGATTAACACCATAGGAGGGAGAATTAGTAAACTAGAAAATATATCAGAAAAAAAGCTACCTATAATGAAGCATGGAGAGAGGAAAGGATGGAAAACTTTTTAAATGAGGGTAAGAGAAATAGTGGATAGAATAAAAAGATCTAAAATACACACACATATATATGTATAGGTACATTTTATACTAAAATATATATAGCATATATATTATATATTAAAATATATATAACATATATTATATTAAAATATATATAGCGCATATATATGTATTTTTTTTTTGAGACGGAGTTTTGCTCTTATTGCCCAGGCTGGTGTGCAATGGTGCGATCTCAGCTTATTGCAACCTCTGCCTCTCAGGTTCAAGCGATTCTCCTGCCTCAGCCTCCTGAGTAGCTGGGATTACAAGCATGTGCCACCATGCCTGGCTAATTTTGTATTTTTAGTAGAGATGGGGTTTCACCATGTTGGTCAGGCTGGTCTTGAACTCCTGACCTCAGGCAATCCACCTGCCTCAGCCTCCCAAAGTGCTAAGATTACAGGAATGAGCCACTGTGCCCAGCCACATATATTTAACTGGAGTCAGGGAAGGAGAGAAGAGAGTGGAGGCAGAAACAATATTTGAAGAGTAATGGTTGAGAATTTTCCAGAACTCATGAAACACATCAATCTATATATTCAAGAGGTTCAGTGAATCCCAAGCATCACAAATAACAAGAAATACACTTCCAAGCACACATGGTAAGAGAACAGAAAACTAAAATCTAAGAAAAATCTTAGCAACCAGAAAAAAAAGGACCAATTAACTTCAAAGAGGCAATAGTCAATTGACAGCTGACTTTTTACAGACAATGATAGAAGTCAGAGCCTTGAAATAATTTTTTTTTTTTTTTTTTTGGAGGGACAGGGTCTCAGTCTGTCACCCAGGCTGGAGTGCAGTGGTGCAATTATGGCTCACTGCAGCCTCAACCTCCCAGTCTCAAGTGATCCTCCCACCTCAGCCTCCTGAGTAGCTGGGACTACATGTGCACGCCATTATGCCTGGCTAATTTTTTAATTTTTCTGTAGAGACAAGGTGTCCCTGTGTTGCCCAGGCTGGTCTCAAACTCCTGGGGTCAAGAAATTTTCCCTCCTTGGCATCCCAAAGTTCTGAGATTACAGGTTATGAGCCACCATGCTGGCTGGAATGGTTTTTAATTGTATTGAAAGAAAATAAACTGCAATAGAAATCCTTGCATCTTCTCTGATTCTATTGCTTCCCTCTTTCACTTCTAAAGACCCTTGCAATTACTTTGAGCCTACCGGACAATCAAGGTATCCCTATCCCTACCTCAAGATCCTTAACTTAATCATATCTGCAAAGGTAACATATTCACAGATTTCAGGGATCAGAATATGAACATCTATGGTGGGCCATTATTCTACCACACCACCAATCTAGAAAATACTCTCACCTTTAAACTTCAGTGTCTCTTTTCTTCTATAATGCCCCATGAAAGAAAGTGAATCAGTATTTAAATACTGATTCTTGGAACAGGACAGGGCAGTTTGCATATTAACTCATTTAAAGTATCACCAACCTTCAACCTTGGTGAGGTAGATATTATTGCTTGGATTTTAAAGATTCTGAGATTGAATATGAGAGTTGAAAACTTGACTGAGGTCATCTAGCTGATAAAATGTCTGATTAGAAATGGGTACCTAGATCACCAGACTGGTTTCCAGGACTGCAACCATGCTTTTTCCACCATATCAAGTGCAGATTGAGTCTTTTTTATGCAAAAATGCTTGAATTTGAGGGGATTTTGGAATATTTGCATATACATAAGATATCTAGGAGATGGGACCTCCGTCTAAACGAAATTCATTTATGTTTCACATATACCTTATACACACAGCCTGAAGACTATTTCATACAATACTTTTAGTTATTTTGTGAATGAAACAAAGTTTTGATTGCATTTTTTACTGCGACCTGGCAAATAAGATCAGGTGTGGAATTTTCCACTTGTGGCATCATGTCAGTGCGCAAAAAGTTTCAGATTTTGGAGCATTTCAAATTTTTGGATTAGAGATGCCCAACCTTAAAATGTTGTTTGGGTTATTCTATGATTTCTAGCCAGTTTCTCAGGAAACACGCTCTACTATAGTATATTTTTTAACGAGGGAAAAAGAAATGAAGAATGGAGGCGAAGGTTTCAAACTGGAGAGACATCTTTGAGTAAAGTATCGTGGCTGAATGTTCCTACCTTTATTGACCATGTGACCTGGTTAAATCACTTAGGTTCTATTAGGCCTCAGTCTTCTCTTCTGTAAAATGAGATGTTTGGACCTAAGGACACCTTTCCAGTTCCCTTCCCGTTGGGACATTCTAGGATTCTGAGAGAGAAGCCCCCCTGGCCTCAAGATACCTCCACTCTCTTGGGTGTGCTCTAAGATGACTGCATTCATGTTAGAAGCATCTGAACTATGCCAGAGACAACCTACTGTAGATCTAAGGAAGAAAAAATGAATGGCAATGAATGCGAGAGGAAGGTGGGGGGAAAGAAGCCCACGAAGATTAGAGATGGAAATAGCAACATAAACAGCATGCAAAGATAACCACTGACGGGTATCTAGCATTTACGATGCAAATAAAACTCTGCTGGTCTCTGAGGATGCAGAAACAAGACATTGTTTTTGTTCTTAAGCCGCTCACAGAATGCCCGGGGGTTACACTTTGCATTTAAGCACGGACATATAACTTCCACCTTTAAAAGTCCTGGATGTGAGAAAGATAAGAAAAACGGATAAATGAAAATATTAACAAAACGTTTGAGTATGCCAGAGGCCACGTGAAAAGACGGTGTATGGAAACAGGTAGGGCCCACTGGTAAGCTGGATGCGCGAGCAAGACAAAGAAATTGGCCCCCCACTCCAGGGCCTCACCCAGACACAAAAGAAACGTCCTCTGCCCTCAGAGGCGCAGCCTTTCCTTAGCCAGCAGAGCGGCTGGGCTGCAGAGTCCCCGCCCCCGGCCGGCCCCTGTCGCCCGCGCCTCCATCCCTCGGGCCTCGGAAGTGACGCAAGCGCCCCCCCACCGCCGCTAGATCCGCTGCTGCTGCTGCCGCGGCGGGCGGACCTGCAGGAGGCGGCGGCGGCGGCCGAGGCTGAAGGAAGATGGCGGACGGCGTGGACCACATAGACATTTACGCGGATGTCGGCGAAGAGTTCAACCAGGTACGTGAGAGCCCAGGTCCCCGCTGCCGACGCGAGCGGCGCTGCGGCCGGGACGCTGACCCGGGGCCCGCTGCGGCCGCGAGCCGAAGCGACTGCAGACTGTGCGCCCTTGCCGCCTCTGGGCCGCGCCGCCGACCCCTGGCGTGGCGCCCCCCCGCCCCTCGTTCTACCGCGTCGTTTCACGGGCCGCGGGCGCGGCGACCCGCCGCGGGGTCCGGAGCGCGTACGCGGGCCGCTGTGCAGCTGCCGCCGGCTCCTCCCTCGCCAGCGCTGCCTCGCTCCCTATTGTTGGCGGCACCCGGCTGGCGCTTCCCGCCGCGCTAGGCCCAGGCGGTGGGGCCGCGTGTAAGCGGTGGAGAGAACTGGCCGCCGTCGCGCCCCCTCCCCCGCCGCTGGCCGGAGGAGGAAGCCCTGGCGGGGCGCGTGCCCGCCGCCGCCGCCGCCCCTTCCCCGCCGCTGCCGCTCGGGCTCCGATTCCTCCCATCGCTCCATTTTGTCTCCCTGCCCGCGCACTGTCGCCTCATGGAAGGCCGCGTTCACGGCCCTTTGTATCCCGCGCGCCCAGTTCCCGGGGCTCTCCTTCTCGGGTTTGCGACAGGTTTCGGCGTGGCGCCTTCCTCCTCCCCTCACACTTTCTGAAGGCGACTGAGGTGCGGGCTCATTTGCAACAAGTCCTTTGACTTTTGGAGCCACAGATAAAAGTCGGTGCGCTGGTCCTGCCTCATTAATCCAGGGCTTGCAGTGCTTTGAAGCCCAGTCGTTGTTGGCCTTTGTGATGAAAATACCTGTGAAGATGAGTGGCCCGGGACCCAAAGGAAGAATTGGAAGCACGATGGTTGGATGGAACAAAAAGATGTTAGCTCACCCACAGATCTCATAGTGATTAAAATGAAAGAACGTTCACCCCAAATCCTTATGATGTGGTTTAAAAATAAAGAGTTACAGATAAGACCCTATTTTCGAGAAGAAAGTGTTAAATCCCCCCGCCCCCACCCCCCGGCCCTGCGTTACCGTTTGAAAGATTGAGCGAAAGTGAGAATGCAAGGTTTTCCTGAACGACGTTGCTTAGAGGTAACGCGGAGCTGTGATGTCTGTTAATGGGCATCCTTGCAAAAGATGTCGTTTGTTGCTAGAGTAGTGACGTTTAAGGTTTGAACCTGCTGCTCGTATCTACTGCATTTTATGTAGTAACACATTTAAAACAATTAAATTGTGCTTAACTGCAGTGTTCCGAAAAGCTTTTTTTTTTTTTGTATTTCCCAGGTCCTTATGAGAAGCTTAATAAAATAATACTGGCTAATGTGGTTTTTTCCCCCCTCCATTAACCATCATATTCGTGACTAGTTGTTCAGGCTTTTTAAAAAACAAGGAAACTCAAGAGATCTTTACTGTTTTATTTTTCAGGAATGACTTTGTGCCTCTGGTTTAAATATTAGAAAACAGAAAAATACCAGTTGGCTTTAAATGTTTGCTGCTCAAAGACTGGATTTGTTTAAATGTAATTTATTGTAATCAAAGGTTAAGTTTTTAAATCTTTGTGTTTTTAAAATTGTGTTTATGCTTTAAATAATAATACTTGTGTCCATTACAAATCAGATACATTCCTCGAATGCAACACAGATTCTAACGCTTATAAGACGTCTAGGAAATTTTTTTCCTTTTATTTATCAAATGAATATAACAATGCGTTTAAAAGAGGGCTGTAACTGCAAGGAACAACGATTAAGTGTTCAAGACTGCCTTTGTTAGCTTTACTTACAAGATAATACATTGGCTCACCTTTCTATGCACAATAAAAGAAGAATTGGGTCGCAATTTTAGAAGTTAAGCTTTTTTCAGTACCTCTTAATGAAGTATTTTTAGGCTTTTGCATACTTAATTTGAGAGGGACGTCTCCCTTATCCGGATAGCTGGGTGGATACTTATCCCTGTGCAGTAGCAAGTGCTGACTGGGCAGGAGGTAAAAAGAGATTAGTTTTGTGGACCCAATGAGGGACTCCTTTTAAATGTAACTTTTCAATGAGTTGTATAAGGTACCTACCGCATTATGTCTAACACAGTTGTATAATTTTACCAGTAAAATCTTTATATGTTTGAATAGATTAATGGCGAGGATAGAGGCATTGTTTTTGCTACTTTGCATATCGTTGGCCAATCAGTGATTGATTTGTATATCCTTTTGCATTACCACTTCTTGCTGTGGTAGTTTCTGTACCAAAAAAAAGGTCACAAAAGGATAGTTGGTTATTTTCAGAGCTTATCCTGTTTTTAAAAATATGTTACTATCATTGAAATATTTTTCCAAAATCTTAACCAGAATTAGAGGCAACCACAAAATAATTTACAACTGATTTAATCTTTACTAGCTGGTGACCTTATTTCTACTAGTTGCTATAGTAGACTAGAACTCTTGTTTTATTGTCGTTGAGTAAAATACTTTACTAAGTATTAGCCAGTTTTGACTGACTTTGGCTTCAAAGCTGTTGTAAACATTAAAAAATAATCTTTGTTTTCCAGTGTAAACTGCAGTTCTAATTGGATTTGTATACTTTGAAATTCGGGATAGTCTTTATTTCCATTTTCTACTATTTTTTGTCTGTATCCTGTTGAGTCTTCTATTTTAAATGTCATACTTTTATGAAGCTTTTTTGTATTTTGGTAAGGCACAGTATTATTTCAAAAAGTGATTTGCATCTATTGAAGTAGAAAAAAGTGAGGCATTCAACAGTCTTAGCAGAAAATAATTTGGGGATAGATTGAGAATAATAAGTTAGTGAAGCTCTAATAGAGTTCCTTTCTTCACCAGGTGAACTTAAGAATGGAGGGTGAAGGGGGAGGAGGCACAAGGGACTGGCTACTCCTTATGGTTTCTCTTTAGTTCTTAGAGGTCTTTGGATGTCACCAAGTTGAGAACAGTTGGAAGGGGAATTTGAACATCTTCCATACCTCCCTATTATTTGAAGTTGGGAAGAAAGTGATTCTGTCTCACACTCAATAGCGTATCAATTCAGTTTAAACTGGATTTATACTCAAGTGTAGTAATTACTAGCCCAATATTTAGTAATTGTAGATTTTAAAATTCTAGCCAAAACTAAATAATTTAAAAGTTGAATTGTTTAGGGCGAGTGTAGTGGCTCACGCCTGTAATCCCAGCACTTTGGGAGGCCGAGGTGGGCAGATCACTTGAGGTCAGGAGTTGCAGACCAACCTGGCCAACATGGTGAAACCCCATCTCTATCAAAATACAAAAATTGGCCGAGTATGGTGGTGCCTGCCTGTAATCCCAGCTAATCGGTAAGCTAAGCAGGAGAATCGCTTGAACCTGGGAGGCAGAGGTTGCAGCAAGCCAAGATCGGTCCACTGCACTCCAGCAAGACCCTGTCTCAAAAAAAAAAAAAAATCAAATTGTTCGAAATACATTTCTTGAGTGTCTGTTACGTGCCAAAACGAGGAATACAAAGTTTAGGTAGTCTCTACCCTTAAGAGTACACCGTAGGGGAGCTGAGAGATACCTACATACAGTAGTGCACACGTATCCACAGTTCCACTTTCTGTGGTTTCAGTTACCCGTGGTTTTGAAGTCTGAAAATATTAGATACAGTAAGGTACTTTGAGAGATACTGTATTTAGCTAACTTTTATGACAGTAAACTGTTCTACAGTCGTGTCGCTTCGTGATGGCGATATGCTCTGAGAAGTCCGTCTTTTGTCATTTGTGATCATAGAGTGCTTTTGCATTTCAAGCCTAGAAAGTACAGCCTACTACACATGTAGGCTATATGGTGTAGCCTGTTGCTCCTAGACTACAAACTTGTACAACATATTACTGTACTGAATACTGTAGGCAGTTGTAACACAGTGGTAAGTATTTGTGTATCTAATATATCTAAACATAGAAAAGGTAAGTGAAAATCTTGGTATAAAAGATAAAAAGTGGCACACTTGTGTAGGGCACTCATGAAAGGAACCTGCATGACTGTAAGTTGCTCTGTGAGAGTCAGCAAGTGAGTGGTGGGTGAATGTGAAGATGTGGGACATTACGCTGCTGTAGACTTCATAAACACTGTACAGTATACTCAGGCTACACTAAATTAAATTTTTTTCTTCAATAATACATTAACCTTAGCTTACTGTAATGTTTTCACTTGATCGATTGAGACATTTTCTCAGTGTCATCCAGTCTGGAGTGCAGTGGTGCAGTTGTGGCTCACTGCAGCCTTTATCTCCGAGACTCAAGCAGTCCTCCTGTCTTAGCCTCCAGAGCAGCTGAGACTACAGGCATGTGCCACCATGCCTGGCTAATTTCTAATTTTTCTGTAGGGATGAGGTCCCAGCTAGTCTCCAACTCCTGGGCTCAAGCCGTCTTCTTGCTTTGACATACCAAAGTGTTGAGATTACAGACGTGAGCCACTGTGACTGGCCCGTTTTTACTTTATAAACTTGGACTCTTCAATAACAACAGTTTAAAATACAAACACATTGTATAACTATATAAAACATTTTCTTTATATCCTTATTCTATAAACTTCTTTTGGTTTTGTTTTGTTTTGTTTTGTATTGAGATGGAGTCTCGCTGTGTCGCCCAGGCTGAAGTGCAGTGGTGCGATCTTGGCTCACCACAACCTCTGCCTCCTGGGTTCAAGCAGTTCTCCTGCCTCAGCTAGGATTACAGGCACTCGCCACCATGCCTGCCTAATTACTGTATTTTTAGTAGAGACGAGGTTTCACCATGTTGGCCAGGCTGGTCTTGAACTCCTGACCTCAAGTGATCCTCTTGCCTTGGCTTCCCAAAGCGGTGGGATTACAGGCATGAGCCACCACACTGGGCCTAAACTTTTTTCTATTAAATTTTTTTTTAACTTTTAAAATTAATTTTATTTTAGAAGAGACAAGGTCTTACTGTGTTGCACAGGTCTCAAACTCCTGGCCTCAAGTGATCCTCTTGCCTCAGCCTCCCCAAGGAGGCTGGAATTACAGGCATGAACAACCACACCTGGCCTTTTTTTTTTTTTTTTTTTTTTTTAAGCTTTCGTTAAAAACTAAGAGAGACACACACATTAGCCTAGGCCTACACAGGGTCAGCATTATCAGTATTACTGTCTTCCATCTCTGCATCTTGTCCCACTGGAAAGGTCTTCAGGGGCAGTAAGATGCATGGGCTGTCATCTCCTAGGATAACTGTCTTCTTCTGTAATACCTGGTGAAGGAGTGACTTGCCTGAGGCTGTTTTACAGTTAACTTTTTAAAGTAGGAAGAGTACACTCTAACATAATGATTACAAGTATGGTATAGTTGGCCTTGGTGTGGTGGTTCACGCCTGTAATCCCAGTACTTTGGGAGCCTGAGGCGGCAGATTGCTTGAGGCCAGGAGTTCGAGACCAGCTTGGCCAACATGTCGAAACTCAGTCCCTATTTTTAAAAAAAAAAAAAAGGTAAAAACAAAAAAGTATAGTATAATAAATACATAAACCAGTAACACAGTCACTTATTGTCAAGTATTGTGTACTGTACATAATTGTATGTTCTATTCTTTTATATGACTGAGAGCACAGTAGGTTTGTTTACACCGGCATTACCAGCCCGAACATGTGAGAAATGCATTGGGCTAAGATCACTGAACAATAGTAATTTTTCAGCTCCATTATAATCTGACCACCAGGACCAAAACATTGTCATGCATGACTAAATTGTTCTCTTTTATTAATTTTTTACAGTGCCTACTTTATAAATTAAACTTTATCATAGGTATATATAAGGAAGAACATAGTATATGTAGGGTTCCTTGCTTTCCGTGGCTTAAGGCATCCACTGGGAGTCTTGGAACATATCCCTCTCAGGTAAGAGGGGACTACTATAATTATAGCACACTGACAGGTCCTATATTGTAGTTACCATTCTTTTATGTTTTATGTGTAGAGTTTTGTTGATCTGGAGAGGAAAGTCAAAAAAATTCTGTGAACTTTAGGGAAACTTACACTGCATGCATTGAAGTAGTGTATTTTGTTGCTTGTTTGGGAGTCAGAAACTCTTAATGTGGAATTTAGTTTCTGCTCTGTCAGGCAGTCACTGATAGCACAAATTTAGTAATCTGACCACCCAGCTTTAAAATGGAAGTGTAGGCCAGGTGTGGTGGCTCATGCCTATAATTCCAGCAGTTTGGGAGGCTGAAGTAGGCCGATCACTTGAGGTCAGGAGTTTGAGACCTGCCTGGCCAACATGGCGAAACCCCTGTCGCTACTAAAAATACAAAATTTAGCCAGGTATGATAGTGCACACCTGTAATTCCAGCTATTTCAGAGGCTGAGACAGGAGAATTGCTTGAACCTGGGAGGCAGAGGCTGCAGTGAGCTGAGATCAGGTCACTGTACTCCAGCCTGAGTGACAGAGCGAGGCTTTGTCACACACAAAAATAGATTAATTACTTTTAAAAGAATGGAGGTGTATAGAGGCAGTAGTTGGAACAAAGAATTCACTTAGGAGTTACGGACCTGGACATCTGATAAGTCAGTTTTTATGTCATGAATCATTTTGCTTTACATTTAGTCATTATGTATGTATTCTAGCCAATTGTTGAGCCAATTAATGAAAATAAGTTTCTTGGACAAATATCAGAGAAATGTTGTTTATGATTTATTTATGTTTACTAGAAAACCATCTGAAATAAAGCTGTCAGGTTGAGAATGAGCTAGGCAGAATTGATTCAGAAAAATGGATAGAAATGTTCAGGGAAGCTAGAACCCTGTTTTGTTATTTATGGGTGCAGTTAATTTAGTTGCCTGTGAATTGTCCACTATGGTTTATGTGGTGTATTTTTAGTACCAAATTCTTTAACATTATTTAAGGAAGGGATTTTTACAGGGATTACTAGCCAGTTTTAATACCTACTGAGAACATAATTAGATAAAACCAGAAAATGATATATTTTCTTTTAAAATATATGCATTAAGTTATCTGCTATTGGATTTTGCATACTAGTATTTCTTTTCCTAGGTATAGGATATATTTTGTAAATGCAAAATGTAACTTCCCCCCTTCATATATTTTTCTAAATGGAAATAATTTAAAATAGGCTTTGAAACAAGTGGCCTTTGCTGTGCATTTGCTGATAGTATCATATAATGCATGAATTTTATATATATTTATATATTTTTATGGTAGAGATGGGATCTTCCTAAGTTGTCCAGGCTGGTCTTAGACTCCTGGGCTCAAGGGATCCTCTTGCCTTGGCCTCCCAAAGTGGTGGGATTAACAGGCATGAACCACCATGCCTAGCCTCGAATGATATTACTGTAATTTTAGAACCATCAAAAAAAGTCAGGCCTGTCAGGGAGAATGATGAATATTTTGACAGCTAACAAGTTCATCCCAATAGTGGTATACAGTATGTATCATATATCTGTGATATTAAAATTGTAAGAGGGGTAATTAGGGAAAAAAATGTCTAAAAGTAACTTCTTGAAGGGAGGGAGGAGACAGGAGTAATGAAAAGGTTGAGAAGCCTTACTTTAAGGGAACTAATAGGATTTTGGTCATTTTACCATCCATTTTCTCTGGCTTGGCAACAGATATTTGTATATAATGTAGAACATAATCTTGTTGTGTAAAATGTTGAGTGAATACCTTGTCTGAAGAATGATTGTAGTGATTTAGAATGGTAGGGAATGAAAAAAAGTAGTGAGTTGTTTTTTTTTTTTTTTAACAAACCCTGAGAGCTGTTTATTCCAAGCTTTATGTAACGTAGCTAGCTAGCTACTATGAACAGCATATAAGATTGGGCAGCATTTGGTATCAGAGATAATTAGAGGGATGATGTTGATATTTTCTTGTTTTTGAATGCCATTAAAATTAAAAGTAATAATTGAAAAGACCCTTCATGTAATAAAAAATGATACTGTTAAATATTTCTTTGACAAACTGGAAACCTTTTTTTTAGTTTGTTCACTAGGCTCACAGAGCTTTATTTATATATGACTTGTGATATACATTTTGCATAATTTCTCATGCAAACATCATGCATGTTTTCTCACTTTATGAAGTAAGAACAAAGTTCAGTGTGTTCTGTATTTTTTTTACTCTGGAGGATTGATGTGATATGAAGCTGATTAAAAGGAAGGTTACTGATACTACAAAAGAGTGTGCTTTGAGTTTCATTTTTAGTAATGGCAGCAAATGTATTCAGATTCATTATGTTTTTTCACAAAGTTTAATTGTATACCATTGGGGCTAAGTGTACAGGCTGTGGCCTTGGAACAGCGAGAAGCTAACTAGTCCACATGGAGATCAAACCCCAGGACCATTGTCTTAATTAGGATCGTACTACAACCACTTGGAAGCAGTACAACTACCAGACAAAATGGCTGATCCTAAATATTGGTAGAATCATATCAATATGGAAAATTGGTTTGTGTCAACATAGGAATTCATGGATGGACAAAAATAGTAAGTGATTGTGATGTACCAGGTTAGTGTAGCTGCAATTATGCTTGTAAATTTTTTGTCTACTTATGTAAACATTTTCACAGGTTTGTAGCTAATAGAAGAAAACAAAGAATCTGTTCACCTATTTATGTAAGTGAAAGTGTAAATTTAAAAATACATTTAGTCCTGCTGTTAATAACCCTTCCATTCTTTTTTACTTTCCCTCAGACCATATATTGTGATTATAGTTTCTGCTGAGGAGGATGGAAACTCAACTCCCTTTGAATAATATTAATAATTCTACTTGATGTTCAGAACCGGATTGCAAGAGAGTTTAAAGTGCCCAACACCCCTTGTGGGAAACTTTTTAGTATCTTAAGTGCATGGAGCTACTGCTGCAGCCACACCGCCTGAAGCTTCAGCTACACTGAAACTTCATAACAAAACTTACCCTCTTTTTTCCTAATTTCTGTGGTCATTGCAATTTGAGCATGTTACTTTGTTTAACAAAAACTCATTTCTTAAAGATTATTTTAGTATTGCTGTACAAACAGAATAAAATTATGGCATTATTCGGTGACTTGTGGTCTTAGTTTCTGCCCTTTATTAAATTTAGCTTTGTTCTCTGATTTAACCTTGAGATCCCAGACTCCTTATTAAATAAGTCTTATAGACATTCTACCTCATAACAAGTAAAATTGGTATGTAAAGATTCTGTAACTAGTAAATTGGGTAAGTCATTAATTACATAGACGATTACCTGATGATTACTTGAGGTCCCTTTATTTATGTATATAAATGATATTTCCCCTTCTAGGCTTTTTTCTTTTTCTTTTAAAAAGATGTTATTCTGGGCCGGGCATGGTGGCTCATGCCTGTAATCCCAGCACTTTGGGAGGCTGAGGCGGGCAGGTCACGAGGTCAGGAGATCGAGACCATCCTGGCTAACACAGTGAAACCCCGTCTCTACTAAAAATACAAAAAATTAGCCGGGCACCTGTAGTCCCAGCTACTCGGGAGGCTGAGGCAGGAGAATGGCGTGAACCCAGGAGGCGGAGCTTGCAGTGAGCTGAGATGGCGCCACTGCACTCCAGCCTGGGCGACAGAGCAAGACTCCATCTCAAAAAAAATAAATAAATTAAAATTTAAAAAAAAAAAAAAAAGATCTTATTCTGGCTCTCTTTTAAATAGCAAAACAGTAGCCTGGGCCCATAATATCTTGTTGCTCTGTTCACCATCATATAACAAATGCTTTTCTCTGGGTCATTCTCTGTGCATTTAGGGACTATTTTGACCAATAGTCCCTAAAACCATTAGCTCCTCCACATGTGGCATTTGTATAATTCTTTAGTAAATTTTATTAATGGGAGAATCTGTAAGTTATGTTGAACTTTCAAGTTGTCTTACAATTGTTTTTTTCCTTATGTCAAATGTTCTATGTCATAAGAATAAAATGGTTCACACCAATAGGAGTACTTAGTTGTGGAAAGGGAGAGTAGAAGATAAAAATGGAGATTTTCCTGTGCTACAGGCTTAGTCAAGCTTATGGTCTAGTAATGGTTATCAAAGGCAATTAAATAGTGTTGAGTGTTCTGCTTTTACCTACATTTCATTTTTCATGTACTTAGTTACAAATTGAACTCTCTTCTGTTTTTTTTCCTGCTCCTGTGTCTGTTTCATTTCAGTTTTCCTTTTCCCTGATTATCATTTGGGCATGTAAGTGACACCCAGTAGCATTGCTTTAATTCTGCTGGTGACAGTGCCAAAGCTTTACTATACTCTTTGTTTTGTTGTCTGTTGCTTTTCTCTTGCTAATTTGCTTGACTAGATAACTAAGAATTCAGGTAAGCATTAGCTCTTTGTTCACTGAGAATGATACAACTTGCAAGATAATTAATTTGGATCGTTCTACATGTATTTCGTTTATTTCTCTTTACCTTGTTCATTTATTATGACATTTTGAATTATTTACATACCCGTATTCTTTCTTTTATGGCTCAGCTCACTATGCTTTTTTCTAAATACTGGTAGCTTCCTCAAGGTTGGAAAACAAGATCTGAATACTATAGAAAATAATAACTATTTTTCTGTGGTCATATATTAAAGATATAATGGCTTTGGATTTTGGGGTGATTTTTCTAATGTCAGTTTAAAAAAAACTTGTCTGTTTGCTTTTGTGTGTTATTACTTCTAGTTAAGAGTATTTCCAAGGAAAGTTTCATGTTATTTATTTTGTTTCCATGTCTTTTTCCAAAAGAACTTATTTTTTATATTATAATAAGTATCAGTGGAAAAGTAGGATTCATTATATAGAAATTAACTTTAGGCTGGGCGCAGTGGCTAAAGCCTATAATCCCAACACTTTGGGAGGCCGAGGCAGGAGGATTGCTTGAACTCAGGAGTTTGAGGCTAGCATGGGCAATGTAGCAAGACCTCTACAAAAAAAAAAAAAAAAAAAAAAAGGAAACTCACTTTTTTTTTTTTTTTTTTTGAGATGAAGTGTCGCCCTGTCGCCCAGATCGTGCAATGGCACGATCTTGGCTCACTACAGCCTCCGCCTCCCAGGTTCAAGCGATTGTCCTCAGCCTCCTGAGTAACTGGGATTACAGGCGTGCACCACCATGGCTGGCTAATTTTTGTATTTTTAGTAGATACAGGGCTTCACCGTGTTGGCTAGGCTGGTCTCGAACTCCTGACCTGAAGTGATCCACCTGCCTCGGCCTCCCAAGTGCTGGGATTACAGGTGTGAGCCACCACGCCCAGCAAGAAATTCACTTTTTAGGCCTGTTCAAGAATACATCTATTGCATAAAGTGGAAAAAGATTTGTACTGAAATCCTTGGCCTTTTTCTATCAGATTTTTAAAACAAAAAGTTGAATTTGTGTTCAAATCTATTTTAGTAGTATTTTGACTTTTGTATAATCTAGAGCATTATTTCTGTATCTCAGGAAGCTGAATATGGTGGGCATGATCAGATAGATTTGTATGACGATGTCATATCTCCATCTGCAAATAATGGAGATGCCCCAGAAGACCGGGATTACATGGATACTCTCCCACCAACTGTTGGTGATGATGTGGGTAAAGGAGCAGCACCAAATGTTGTCTATACGTATACTGGAAAGAGAATTGCGTTATATATTGGAAATCTAACATGGGTAAGTGAAGTTAATACAAGAATTAAATTATTGGTAATTGATTTTGAACTGCTCTAGTAATTAATGTTTTTCTCCAGATTTTTGTAAGTTTGAAGTTACTGTGTTTTTCTATATGTGTTTGCTTGTCCAATGAGGAGGGAAATACAAATATCTTTGCAACATCATTAATTCGAATCCTTCTAGTTTTGAGTTTTGTGGTCATTCAACTTTTCTTGGTGGAGATACTACTTAAATATAGTTAAATTAGTTTTGTCTTCAGTTACCTTTTTTATGCTACCACTTTACCTTGCTTCAGATAGCCCAGTTTCACTAAAAATAATGCTCACATGGGGTCTCAAACCAGGATTCAAGTGTAAAAGGAAAGAGACATAGTTATCACTCCTGGTTTAAAAATAGTGTCCATTATTTAATTTGTGTTACAAATTTGAGTTTTATTTCTGCCCTTAAATTTGAAATCTGATTTATAGAAGCACTGCTCTATGTATTATATTTTAATTTGGGTTGTCGTGAGACTAAGATTATTGATTTAGAGCTTCATTAAATGCACATACGTATATTTATTTTTTATTAATATTACATCTTAAGTATTAAAATAGTCTTATAGAATGTTTATATTTCTACTTAGTTATATGTATACTTGAAAGTTAAAAACTTGTATCAAAAATCAGTAAAACTTGGCACCCTTGCATTTCCTTAGTAACACTGTATTTTTAAATGTTGTATTTACATTTCTTTTTTGGGGGGGCAGGGGTGGTGGTGCAGAATTTGCAAAACTCTGTCACCCAGGCTGGATTGCAGTGGTGTAATCATAGCTCACTGAAGCCTCAAACTCCTGGGCTCAAGTGATTCTCCTGTGTCAGCCTCCAAGTAGCTAGGACCACAGGCATGTGTCACTCCGCCTGGCTAATTAAAAACAAAACCAAAAAAATCACTTTTGTAGAGCTGACTTCTTGCTATATTGCTTCAGGCTGGCCTCAGATTCCTGGCCTCAAGTGATCCTCCTAACCAAGCTCTCAAAGTGCTGGGATTATGGTGCCCAGCCTATTTACATTTCTTTTAAAACTAATTGTAACAGATCTCCCACCACCCAGTCTGAGTGTTCTGTAATGGAGACAGTGGCAGTATAGTTATGAAAGTATGGTTGCTAAGTAAGTATTTGGATCTTAGCTCCACCATCTATTATTAGTTTTGTGACCTCGGGCAAGCTCTTTAACTTCTATTGTATCATGTGTAAAATGGGGATAATAATAGGGCTTATATGGTTGTTGTAAGAATTAAATAGTTGATACATAAAGTATATGGTAGATATTAAATACATGTTAGTTTTTTCTTCTCTGCATTTTAATTCAAAAACAAGATGAAATTCAAAATACTTTCCTTTAATGGGAGGAAGTGAAATTGGTTTTATTCACAATTTAAAATCATAGCAGTTTAAAGCTGTAAGGGACCAGAAACTCTTGAGAGTCAAATCCTATTGTAACCCCAAGGATATATACCTTCTAGTTTCTGAAATACTTACCAGGGAATGAAGTTAGGTTCCCAGATGGTTTTTTTTTTTGCTGTTTAAAAATTGGAGCCTGACTGGCCGTAACTAGACTTAGATTTGCACTCAGCATTTATTTTCTCTTTTATGGCTCAGATTTCCCCTTAAAAACTAAACTGGGATAATAAAAATGTTGGTTATATTTTGATGGCTAATGAGGGGGAAAATGTCTTGCAGTGGACAACAGATGAAGACTTAACTGAAGCAGTTCATTCTTTGGGAGTAAATGATATTTTGGAGATAAAATTTTTTGAAAATCGGGCAAATGGCCAGTCAAAGGGGTAAGTTTTTTTTTTCTTTCTTTTTGATTTAGTAGCTAGTGATACAGTTTTTACAAGTTAACTTTCCTTTAAGTTAATGTTAATTACACATGTATACACATGTATACAAACAACACATGATTGTTTACATTGGAAGGAGGTTCTTGGGCAAAGATTGATACTTTTCCTTTTACGTACCCTATTACCTAACACACTAAAACCAGTAGAGTGGAAATGTGGACAGATTTATTTTCTATTTTTCCCAAGTTTTCTCTATCTGTGGTTGAAATGGTTGTTGAAATGACAATTTAAGAACCATTACTCTCCCTGTGATTAAGAGATGGGAGAAGATGGGCAACTGAATAATGTGTGTTACATGGATGTTTTGCTTTATTTCACTACCAAGCTATACAAGTGAGATAGCATCAGCATGAGAACATTATAAATACAGATATCTAAAAGAAGATAAAATGCCACTATCCTACCATTCATTGATATTTACTTTTAACATTTTAGTGCAGATTCTTTTGGGCTTTTTCCTAAAAATAAATAAATAAATAATGGAATTATAATTCATGTGTTTATATGTTTGATATAAGGAATAAAAATAAATACACGTCCTCTCTAATGTCTAATTCTTTTGCATCATACCTGGTATGCTACTGTAATTTACCTTTCTTATTTTTGGTTATCGTGGTGGTTTCCACTTCCGCCTATTGTAAATAATGTTGCAGCAGACATCATTTTGTATAAGTCTTTTGGTACAGATTTTGGATTTTCTTTTAAGGATAAATTGTTAGATGCACAATGATAAAGAATATGCTTATTTCATATATTGCTTACTTATCTTAGAAGGTTATACCAATTTATACTAAACTGAGAATATTTTCAAAATGTATGCAGAGTCTGAACACTTCTCACTAACTTCACTTATACCACTTGGTCCAAGCCACTATCATCTCTCACTTAAACTTTGGCAGTAACTTCCTAACTGGAAGTATAGACTGCCCCCTACAGTCTGTACTCCACATAATAGAAGTTCTAAAAAAAAGACATTCTGCTCAGTCTTCTCATGGCTTCCTGTCTGTCTCAGTCTTTAGCATTGTCTACACGGTACTTTGTGATCTGTTTTCCCACCACCTTTCTAACCCTATCCTACCACTCTTTTTCAACCACATTAGTCTCTTTGCTGTTTGCCAGACCAATTCCTACCTGGGACCTTTAGCCGTTTTCTCTTCTTGGTTTACTTTTCCCCCTCAAATATCCACATGGCTTACTCTTTCACTTCATTCAGGACTCAAACTGTTTAAGAGTTTTCTTCCATGACCACCTTTGCTATCCTGTTTCCTTTATTTCCGCTCTGATATATTTTACTCGTTTGTTGTCTCCTCTTCGAAGCCTTTAAGCTTAATGAGAACAGAGATTTTGTTTTGTTCTCTATTACATCTCCAGCTCTAGAATGGTACCTTGCGTATAAGAAGTGGTGCTTAATAAATATTTGTTAAATTAATTTAGTTTTTTCTAAATGTTGTGACCCAAGATAATCCTGGTGCAAACAGCAGAACTTGTTGACTAGAATAAGAAGTATAGTTTAAAAGATGATATTGAACGTTAGGGGGAAAAGAGCTTAAGCTTCTTAAGCTACTAAGACCCTCCCTCCCTCAAATAATTTAGAATATCCTGTAACTATATGAATTGGTAATCATTCTGATTATTTTAAATTTGTTTTTCTTTTTGAGGTATAATTCATATGCCATAAAATGCATGCTTTTAAATTTACAATTCAGTGATATTTATTATATTTATGAAGTTTAGCAACCATTACCACTGTCTCATTCCAGGACATTTCATCACTCCAAGAAGAAACCTTGTACCCAGTTAGCAGTCACTCCCATTTCCTCTCTTCCTATCTGCTGGCAACGGCTAATGTGCTCTGCATATGCCTGTTCTGGACATTTCATCTAAATGGAATCATAAAATACGTAGTCCTATGTGACTGGCTTTTTTCCTTAGCATAATGATTTTAAGGTTCATCCATGTTGAAGCATGCATCAGCATTTCTTTTTATGGCTGAGTAATATTCCACTACATGAATATAGCACTTTTTTCTTTCTATCAGTCGATGGACGTCTAGGTTATTTCCACTTTTGGCTATTAAGGAAAATGCCCCTGTGAATATTTGTGTACCCATTTTGTGTGAACGTGTATTTTCAGTTCTGTTGGATGTGTACCTAGGAATGGAATTACTGGGTTATATAGTAACTCTATGTTTAAACTTTTGAGGAATTACCAGATTATTTGCCAGAGCCATTGTGCCATTTTATTGATATGTGCTCATCAGCAATGTGCAATGGTTCCAGTTTCTCCACATCTTTATTTATTTATTTATTTATTTATTGAGACAGATTCTCACTCTGTCGCCCAGGCTGGAGTGCAGTGGCGGGATCTTGGCTCTGCAGCCTCTGCCTCCCAGGTTCAAGCGATTCTCCTGTCTCAGCCTCCCAGTGTGGGACTACAGGCGCACGCCACCACGCCCAGCTAATTTTTGAATTTTTGGTAGAGACGGGGTTTCACTATGTTGGTCAGGCTGGTCTTGAACTCCTGACCTCATGATCCGCCTGCCTCGGCCTCCCAAAGTGCTGGGATTATAGGCGTGAGCCACCGCACCCGGCCTCTCCACATCTTTAATACTTGTCTTTTTGATTATAGCCACCCTAGTGGGTATGGGGTGGTATCTTGTGGTTTTAATTTGCACTTCCCCAATAGTTAATGATATTGTACATCTTTTTATTGTAGCAAAAAGTGGAAGTAACCCAAATGTCCATGAACTGAAGGATACATTTCTTTTAATGTTGTATATTTATAATGGAAAATTATTCACCCATAAAAATAAGTGGTGATGCATGCTCTAACAGTGGATGAACCTTGAAAACATGCTAGTTAAAGAAAGCTGGTCATAAAGGACCTCCTATTGTATGATTCCATTTAGATGAAATGTCCAGAGACAGAAATTAGGTTTAGTGGTTCCATAAGGTACAGGGATGGGAAGAAATGGGAGCGATGGCTGATGGATATGGAGTTTCTTTTTGGGGTGATGAAAATGTTTTAAAATTGATTATGGTGATGGTTATAACACTGTGAAGTACTAAAAACCACTGAACTATATATTTTGAATAACTGAATTCTACGGTATGTTACAGAAGACGAACAAAAATGTGTACTTGTATAAAGAAATATTTTTAGTTTTTAAAATTATTTATTTTTAGAGACAGGATCTCGCTCTGTTGCCCAGGCTGGAGTGCAGTAGTGTGATTATAGCTTTCTGTAGCCTCAAACTCCTGGGCTCAAGCAATCCTCCTGCCTCAGCCTTCTGAGCAGCTGGGATTACAGGCATGAGCCACTGTGCCCAGCTGTTGTTTTAGATAAAAGCACATTAAGACCTTTTTACAGAAGAATAACAGTAATAATATTGATCTCTTTTTACTTTGTATCCTTACCCCTTAAACACCTTTTAGGTTTGCCCTTGTTGGTGTTGGATCTGAAGCATCTTCAAAAAAGTTAATGGATCTGTTGCCTAAAAGAGAACTTCATGGTCAGAATCCTGTTGTAACTCCATGCAATAAACAGTTCCTGAGTCAATTTGAAATGCAGTCCAGGAAAAGTAAGCAATCCTCAGAGGCTTTTATTAAAATATGTACATTTTAACCAGTACATTTGTTAGGTGTTATACTAGAGAAGTCATCTTAATACTAGCTCACTAGAAACTCCATTTCACAAAGTCCATGCTTTGAATTAGATTTAATCACTGGTTATGACTGTGGGCCTGTGTACTAGAAACCTACTCCTGTTCCATTTTTCTCCAGATGTAACAGACCCGATACTATACAACAATGTGCAAGTTCTATAGCCCTGCCATTCTTGTCCTATTATTTCCATCTTAGATACAGAAAGAAACTACATTCTAATTCTTAGATTAAAGGAAAGCTATGTGGATGTGTATTATGGTGGGGGAGAGATCACTGATAACCAGAAAATGTTCATTGATTTTTCTGCTTGGCAACAAGACCTTTCACCACTTGGTAAACTGAATATAGAAAAGATTTGTCGTTATACATTTAAGTACATTATCATTTAAAGAGATGAGATGGGTGATTATGTAATTAACAAATTCAAGTGGTTCCTTTTCTTTTAATGTTTTAGCACTTAAGACTTAACTGAAGAAGTATGTTACAAAATTTAAATGATGTAATACTGAAATTAAGATATCTATTGAAGAATTTCGGTCTTGGCTGCTGCAGAGTGCTGGTATTTTGAAAGTAACTCACGATTACCTATGGAAAATATATTTAAACCTGGATATTTTGAGTCTTTAAAAGTACCCAAATAGATGTGAATGTTTTCCTAAACCATACTTTCTCATGTAGTTTGCATAGGCACAAGGCATTTGCAAGTTAATATATTAGAAATAGAGTTGTTTTTAATAATAGTGGTTACATTTCAGAAAACTATTTTTAATAAGTGCTATTTATGAGTATTTGGATATTTGCAGCTACACAATCAGGACAAATGTCTGGGGAAGGTAAAGCTGGTCCTCCAGGAGGCAGTTCCCGTGCAGCATTTCCACAAGGTGGTAGAGGACGGGGCCGTTTTCCAGGGGCTGTTCCTGGTGGGGACAGATTTCCTGGGCCAGCAGGACCAGGAGGGCCACCCCCACCTTTTCCAGGTAAAACTTTCCTTAAATTACCACGGATAAAACATGTCTACCTAATACCTCTTTTCCTTTTCTCTCTTTTTCAAGTAATGCATTATTAATGTGACTTACTCTCCTTGTTATGCTATTTTTGGAATCCAGGAAATTTGATCAAGCATCTTGTTAAAGGAACTCGGCCTTTGTTCCTGGAAACTAGGATTCCATGGCATATGGGGCACAGCATAGAGGAAATACCCATTTTTGGCCTAAAAGGTCTTTATTTTTCTCCAAACTTGCTTGACTTATATATAGAATATTTACAACCGTCTTACTTTCTTACCTCTTAAAAAATCCTTTCAAGATCATTTTTCCTTGTTTCACTTTCTAGCTCGGCATCAGAGTAGAATATAAGGTGGGTGATTTCACTGTAAGAAGTGTGTGTACACAGAAAGATGGAAAATATCTCTAGGCATTGTAATATTTTTTATTAAAGTTTTTGTTTCAATAATTTTTCTTAAGCATAAATTGAGCTAGTTAAATTTGTAAGGATATACTTCATTGTAGTTGGTAGTGTAACATTTACCATACGGGTTTTATTTAAAGACAAAGACTTGGTGTATGCTTTATGTGTTTAAAATATAATCTTGGCATATAAAAGTTAAAATACCTTATTAGTGAAGTGTTTTTTTTTTCTCTCTTTCTCCTTTGTTTTTTAGCTGGACAGACTCCACCACGTCCACCCTTAGGTCCTCCAGGCCCACCTGGTCCACCAGGTCCTCCACCTCCTGGTCAGGTTCTGCCTCCTCCTCTAGCTGGGCCTCCTAATCGAGGAGATCGCCCTCCACCACCAGTTCTTTTTCCTGGACAACCTTTTGGGCAGCCTCCATTGGGTCCACTTCCTCCTGGCCCTCCACCTCCAGTTCCAGGCTACGGCCCCCCTCCTGGCCCACCACCTCCACAACAGGGACCACCTCCACCTCCAGGCCCCTTTCCACCTCGTCCACCCGGTCCACTTGGGCCACCCCTTACACTAGCTCCTCCTCCGCATCTTCCTGGACCACCTCCAGGTGCCCCACCGCCAGCTCCGCATGTGAACCCAGCTTTCTTTCCTCCACCAACTAACAGCGGCATGCCTACATCAGATAGCCGAGGTCCACCACCAACAGATCCATATGGGCGACCTCCACCATATGATAGGGGTGACTATGGCCCCCCTGGAAGGTAAGTTAGTGTGTATCTGTGAAAGTACTTGATGATAAAATATAGGAACAATGACTATAAATATTAGATTGTAGGTATATAAATATGTTATTTCTGCCTTCCAAGAAGATGAGGTGTTTACGCTGCTACTCTTTTAGCTGAAAGATACTGGTATAGGAGAATTTTTAGACTTGTTCTCTTTGTAGGAAAAGTAGCATGCTTCAATATGGAAAAGTAACTACTATCTCTAAAGCACATACCAGAAGCAGCTAGTATGAATTTCTATACACTGTTGTGACTAACTTAGGAAATCTGTTGAGTATGAGTTAAGGTTTATGTTTTTATTTTACAGGGAAATGGATACTGCAAGAACACCATTGAGTGAAGCTGAATTTGAAGAAATCATGAATAGAAATAGGGCAATCTCAAGCAGTGCTATTTCGAGAGCTGTGTCTGATGCCAGTGCTGGTTTGTATATTTCTTGTGTTAATATTTCTTATTTATGTTATTAGGAATGACCTAAAAATGTAAGTACAATCTAGAAGATAGGTCATTTACATGTAGTAGTACTTTTTATATTCCCAAATCATTACCTATGACTTATTTAAAAAGCATTGAAAAAAGCTGTGTGTCACAGTTTAGTGGGGAAAATCCAAATTTTAAGTTATTTGGTATAGATTTAAGTCTTACCCTTGACATTTAATGGTTCAGGGGCCTTATGACACCTTATTTATTCTTATATTTGCAAAATGATAATGTGCTTCACACACCCGTAATAAGTTGAGTTAATACCATGAGCATGAAAGGCTTTTGCAAATGGTGAAACACTAAAAGAAGACATTGTCTTGCATAGTTATTTTATAGCACAATACTTTTGTAAAATGCCTTATCACTCTTATCCCAAGTGGTTTGATGGTGTTTTGAAAACAAATTTGTTTGACTTCAAACCGTTTCCATTCCCTCACAGGTGATTATGGGAGTGCTATTGAGACACTGGTAACTGCAATTTCTTTAATTAAACAATCCAAAGTATCCGCTGATGATCGTTGCAAAGTTCTTATTAGTTCTTTGCAAGATTGCCTGCATGGAATTGAGTCCAAGTCTTATGGTTCTGGATCAAGGTAAAACTTTCCTGTCTCATTTCCATTTAAAAAAACTGTTAGTTTACAAATGGAAAAAATACTGTGAGACTTTAAAAAGAGGACTTTGCTTTTACTTACTGATTATTTAGCAGCTGGAGTGTTTTTTGTTTTTTTTAACTCTAAATGTTAGTTGCTTGCTTAAAACCCTTTAAAGGCTCCTACTCAGTCTTAAAGCAAGACTGTAAAGATTGAGGGACTGTGTGATAAAAGCCCCTGCCTATCTTTTTAGCCTCATTTTGTACCTCTCCCCTTACTCACTGTTCTCCAGTGAGTATTTCTCCATATTTCTCCTTTTCTTTAGATACATCAAATGTTTGACCACCTCACTTTATATTCCTCCTGCTGGGAGCAGTTTTCCCTGTCTCTTCACATAGCTGGCTCCTTATTCTTCACGTCTCATTCTGACTTCTTAGGAGGGGGCTTCTCCCAAGTTAGTCTGTCATACTGTTCTTTTTATTTCTTCCATAGTACTTACCATAACCAATTCTTACTTGTTATCAAGGCATATTTTTCCTCATTAGAACACAGGTTGAATGATGGCAGGGGATTTATCTATCCTGCTCACTGTATTTCTTTTAAGAGATGGGTCTTGTTAAGTTACCCAGGCTGGTCCTGAACTCCTGGGCTCAAGTGATCCTCTCAGCTTGGCCTCCGAAAGTGCTGGGATGATAAGCATAAGCCACTGTGCTCAGCCATGCTCGTTATAATATTTCTAATGCCTACAGAGTGTCTGGTACAGAATGAGTGCTAAATAAAAATTTCTCGAATGAGGGAGTGACTGAATGAATGAATGATCTATCTTCTAGGTAGTTCCTTTTTTTTTCTTTTTAGCATTGCTGCTACCTTTGAAATTTTATATATTTTCGAAAGGCACACCTTTAATCTTCACTTGGTATTCTTAGATATGTCTTTAGTGTACTCTGTCTGGTAGTAGTCTTTAAGAGAAAAGAGCTTGCCTTTGACATTGTCCCCAGTTTTGTAGTTACCTTTTTGACCCAGTGTAAGAATCTTTGTGTCTGAACAAATTTGTCATAGATATAGTTATCTTGTATCATCTTTTTAAGTTTTGAAGTCCAAAGTAATAATTTTTAAACCCCAACACTTTGGGAGACTAAGGCAGGAGGATCACGTGAGCCCTAGGAGTTTGAGACCAGCCTTGGCAACATAGGGAGTTTTTCTACAAAAAATTTTAAAAAATATCTGGGCCTGGTGTTGCATGCCTATAGTCCCAGCTACTTGGGAGGCTGTGGTGGGAGGGTTGCTTGAGCCTCAGAGGTCGAGGATGAAATGAACTGTGATCATGTCCCTGCACTCCAGTCTGGGTGACAGAGAGAGAGACCCTATCTTGAAAAAAAAAAAAAAAGTAGTAACTTAGGCCTTGAATCAAGGATTTTAGCACCTAATGTTTGCTAAGCTTAGCTGTCTGGTGCAGAAATACAAGACATAAATATTATTTAGTAGACAATTATTATTTCCTTACTGTGAATTTAGCATAATTTATACAAGTCTTTGGGCAATAAGCTTTGGTTAAATTATTTGTTTTTAAAAAATGGCAGTTCATGAAACGTTTCTACTTATTAAATACAACGTGAATACTATATCAATTCTTGCTACTGGTCATAATTGTTAGCCCTCTCCCATGCCTCTTCTCCTCCCCTGAATATAACATGCGTATTAGAAAGTTTCTTTGTGTTGGATGCTGCTCCTCATGAACCATATGTTAATAGGTTGTCGTATTCATGTATTTAAGCCCCATTGTGTGTTGTGATTTCGTGACTTTTATATCTAAAAAAACCATATTGTAGATGTTCTTCAGGTTGAAACATGAGTGCTTTGAAATTTTCCCTTTACCTATTTGTGCATTCAGTAAATACTACACATCTGTTTTAGGCTACTAGTTTAAATAGATGATGTGATGCATTTCTGTGATGCATCTGCTGATTTTTTTGGTAATGTTTTTAATAATGAAATTTCTGGTTCATGCTTACTGGTAAGTTGGTAAGTCGTTATTGGTAGCTCAGGATAGTAAGTTTAAACTAGATTTACAAAGAATTTTTGCTGCCTTAGTTTTTTTAGACATCAAAAAATTGAATATTTTTAAGCTATCTAATTATGGAGAGCATTAATCCAGTAATTTCTTTTAGAAGACGTGAACGATCAAGAGAGAGGGACCATAGTAGATCACGAGAAAAGAGTCGACGTCATAAATCCCGTAGTAGAGACCGTCATGACGATTATTATAGAGAGAGAAGCAGAGAACGAGAGAGGCACCGGGATCGTGACCGAGACCGTGACCGAGAGCGTGACCGAGAGCGCGAATATCGTCATCGTTAGAAGGTGGGTATTCCTTGTTCCTGTTAAATGTGTGTGTATTCTTAACAGTAACTATAACTCCAAGGCTACTGTTGATACAGTATATACCTACATTTTAAATGGTCCAACTACTTGTGAATTTAATCTTCTGGAAACATCTGAAACAAATTATAGGTAAGTAATGACAGGTAAAAATTTTGACCCTTTATCTTATGAATATTTTATTGCTGAGTTATCACTTTTAGGTTTCAAATAGTTGATGGTCTTAACAAAGCAAGGAAATAATCAAGAGGACTCATTGTGTACTTCTAAAATCTAAAAATTGGGATTCTTGTATCACATACGTAGGTTGCATGCAATTTAAAATACAAAACACAGGGAGTTATTTCACATATATATTATGTGTTTGGATTTTTAAAAATAAATGGCAAGTTACTATTCTTGAACTAGTTTTATTTGTCCCTAAAAATTTATGAGAAAATCTAACACAATAATAGTTTATAATACAGGAGGGTGTTTTCTCAACAAAGACACTTTTCCTTAAAAAAAAAAAAAAAAGAGACACTATCCTGACATCTGGTTTTTGTTTTTAAAAGAAACAGTATCCTTTAATTTGCAAAGAAGATGTAAAAGTTAATCAATTAAAATGGGTTCAGGGTGCACTGATTTATATCTAAAAATTTTAAATTGTGTCAAGCCATATACCCAACTTTAGAATAACTTGAAATAATTTTATTTGATGTTTCATTCATAAATCATAATCATTGTCTTTTTTTCTGTATTTTAAAACTATTTCTTGTGTACATTTTTCATAAAGTGGGAAGAGTTGTCTGTTTATGCTTCATTTTCACATGTAATTTTATTTTTTATATTTGTTAATAGCATTTATTCATGTGAAGAGCTGGGGGAGGGCACTATAAGGCTTATGCATGTGACACAAAGGTTATTCTGTAAATTAAAATATTTTTTCTTTATACGTTGGTTGGCATATTCAAATTAAATTAAGGCTAAACAAACCCCTCATAGGTAAATACTCTATGTGATTATTTTCAGTAATCATGGGAAACTTACTGAAAATTCAGTCATGGTAATTGTTAGTATTTAAATTGTTATGGGCAAAATTAAAGGTTTTATCAAGTGTATGTAATTCTGTGACAGAATAGCAATTTCTTTAACCATAACAGATACGCAAATGAGGTCCTTAAATGCCTAGAAAATAAGCATGCTATTTTTATAGAACACAGATATAAGCTCCTACACTATTACAATTTTAAGGGCTTTTTAAGTTAAAAGGCTGGTTTTGATACTTTGCATTTTGAATATGCAGATTGAATATCAAAACTTTAATTTGTAGTTTTCCATGTATTACAAAATTTAATATAAATCTCAAAACAGTCTTTTAATATGAGGCAAAAAAATCATACTTTAAAAACTAAGCTTATTGAAATTGATATTGTTTTTGAATGTAAAAATTGAATGTTGTATTATGTAAATCTAAACACTAAATTTTAAAGATGTAGCACTTTTTTCCCCTGAGTTAAATACATCTGATCCCATCTTAATGAAAAAATTCTCAATATCCATCAGTTGCTTAAAGTGGATTGTGACTGGGTTATTAGTTGAAATGCTTATCTGTGTCAGTCATTTCCATTATAGAAAGGTACAAGTTCTGTAAGTTACCTATTTTTTTAGACTTTATAAGTTATCAACAAGCTTCTTGTTAGTAAAGGCATGATAATGAAACTTGAATTCACCTCCAAAATTGGATGTGCCCATCAAGGGTCCTCTAAACCAATTTAAGCCCAAAGTTAACTAATTACAATTTCCTTACTGGTTTTAGTAAAACTAACATAGTCAACCAAGTAAACAAAGTCCATTGTTAATCTTAAAGTATTTGAGTTAGCTAACATTACATTCTAGTAATGGGTACACCTAAATATATCATGACTTGAGTTTCATTACATTCAGACATTAACTACAAATTCCTAATGTGCAAACTATTGTTGACATTTTTCTTAATCACTGATGTACCATACCAGAATTTCCATGTTTTGTTTGTACATTAATCAGAATTGAGTTGTAATACTGTATGTGCCTTCATCCAAGCAAAATTTTACATAAGCATTTCTAGTGCAAAAAATTCTGTTATCCTGGATTATTGTACGTTTGCTCTGTCAAACAGTATTTATTGTGGATGTAGACTTGAATAAAGGGGTGGGGACTGGGATTAAATATATTCAAGTAAAACTTTTTAAAACAAAAGCTATCTGCAAATTTGATCACCATAATAAGGTCTGTTGACCTTTTTAGAAGTTTTAAAATATGAGTCCTTTTGAGCTTTCATGTAAATCTTAAATGGACTAAATGGAATGAGTGATTTGAAAGCTAAAGTGAATGTCACTAGTAAGGCTGTATACAAATAAAATACTAATGTAATCTATTAAAGTGATGATGAGTGGCTAAAAGGGCAAGTTCTTAATTTTTTAACTGGAAACGTAATGGTCTTGACAAGCTGTTAATGTCTGTCCCATCTTAATTTTTTTTTGTGTTTGAACTGTTGGTAATGTTAATTGCATTCTCTCATTTTAAAATGTATTGGTTTTTCTAAAAGTATTCAATATCTAAGTTCAAATAGATAATATTTTAATGAGAAAATACCAATATTGTAAATTTCAGTATGTAAATACATTGTGCTTCATATTCTGTAATTTCTACCTCTATTCTCAGACCACTCTGAGCAAAATAAAAGTAGTTCAGTGCTTTAAGATTGTACATTTTTTACTGAAATAATTTTAGTTTCATAGTTGAGTTACTTAAAAGGTTGCATTCCTCTTCTTACTTCTTTGGAATATCCCTACTCAGCAAATTTGTGTTAACAGTTCAGCTTTTCTTTGTTTACTGAAACCAAATTATGTTTTTTTAAAATACTCTTTATTCAGGCTTTTCCTCTCCCTATTTTATGAGATTTTACAATTCTCAAGTCATTATCCATGACAATTTTTAAGCATTGGGTATGGGGTCTGGATTAAATAACTTGCCTTTGCTATCTGATTACTTTTTTTTTTTCTTTTCTTGAGACGGAGTCTCGCTCTCGTTGCCCAGGCTAGAGTGCAGTGGCACAATCTCAGCTCACCACAACCTTCACCTCTTGGGTTCAAGCAATTCTCCTGCCTTAGCCTCTGGAGTAGCTAGGATTACAGGCATGTGCCACTACCCCCGGCTAATTTTGTAGTTTTAGTAGAGATGGGGTTTCTCCATGTTGGTCAGGCTGGTCTCGAACTCCCGACCTCAGGTGATCCGCCCACCTCTGCCTCCCAAAGTGCTGGGATTGATTACAGGCGTGAGCCGCCGCGCACAGTCTTGTCTGATTAGTTTTTTCCTACCTTAAATATCATCATTAGGATCTTAGATTATGTTATTGCCCAAGATTTAGGATGCTTTGCATTGTGTATTCAGCTTACTAGCTTTGTGTTAATTTGGAAAAAAAAAAAAAAAAGCCAAAAGAATAAAATTCTTACATGTTAAAGATGTTTCATTTTCTTCTTAGTGTTGCTTTGAGGCTTATGTGAAAATTAAATTCTCTTAATTATCTGGTGAATGATACTGGTTGTAATAAGATTTTAAAATTGTTTCTGCAGCTCTTAGTTATGTGAGGTCTGCCTTATAGTTCCCAGCCCTGTTTCCTTATGTTTTCCTATGTATCCTAACTGCTCTGCTTCATCTGGATATGTATGCTAGCTTTCATTGCTTTAGCTCTGATTTTTCTTACTTTGAGTATTCACAAAACCTGGTCTCACTACACAGCTGACTTAATTGAAGTTACAAGAGGGAGTAGGAAGTGATCTCTTGAATGGATGTATAGTGTGTTTTGCTCACTGTGGTTTAAGAATATAGTTTTGTTTACAAATGATTAATGTTCCCTGTTGAAAAAAAATTCAATGCCAGTGTGAGTCATCTTGCTCTCTCACCGTCATCTCAGTGTTAAATTTACTACCATTGTTTTAGTTTGTAAAATAGATTGTTTTGAATAAATTCTGTCTTGAATGAATATTTAGTTAACGTTGTTTAAAGAAACCTAATAACCAAAAAGGGGTAAGGGTGCCATTTACGCTATCCAAATTTTATGAATTTTTCTTTTTGGTAGCATGTTTTAACTCTCCATGAATTATAAATAACAGGTTATTTTGAGATGTTCATTTTGTAAATCTTTTGGGAACAAACCTCATTTTTCTTTGAATGTGATTAAGTTTATTTCTATTTTACTGGGTTGTAAGAGCAATTATGGATGTGTTTATTTATAGAGTAATAAAATGCTTTAGTTAAAATGAGGTAAGTACTATGTACAGAGGTAGAGAGATGAAAATATGAAATGTTTTGGTAGCAAGAACTTCTTGTAAATATCTACAATAAGTAGAATTGTTTTTATGTAATATGTTCTAGTCAACACAAGAAGGAATTTTTATTTTAGAGTTAACTCATAAGTAGATAATTATTTCTCTTGCCCACTTCATTTCCATTCCTCTTATTAAGGAGAAATTTTCAGATAGAGAAAAGTGAATTTTATTTCATTGAGTTAGTATTGCATCTCTAAAATTATGAGAATCCTTTTAATTCAGTATATTAATGTAAAAATCTATAAAAGTACCCTATCAAGTATTTATTTAAATCTTAAAAGATGAATTTACCATGAATTTAAAATACTAATTCTAACAAATGTGCATAGATAAATTTCTAACAGATTATAATTTGAATTGTTAATAATGGCTTGATATATTATCTTAAAATACAAGTACTTCTCTGTGTGTTGAAATTTTACTTAGTGCTCACTTTAGTTTACAGACTTTATTAAAAAGGTGTAGATTCCATTTATCATCTTAGTTGTTTTAACATCTGTTTACATAGGCCTTTCTTTTATGATTAATAGCTAAAGCAAGTAATTGTGTGGCTTTGACATTACAGATTTTACCAAATGATACATTGAAAACATGGGCGTTGAATGTATTTGTCACTTTTAAGCTTCTTTTTGATATCTTTGTTGATGTAGTTGCCTACTTAGACATTTGAGAGTATAATATGGAATTGGATTATTGGAAATGGGTTGTATTGCCTTCAAATTCACTTTCGTTTAAGACTGTAAAATTTGTATTTCCAAGTGCATAAAATGTAAAGTGTTTAGAAATAGAAATAAAAACTGCTAGACTATCCCCCATATTTTATGTCTGTATGGTGAAAATTAGATTTATTAATACAAAAGATCTATCTATAAAGTATAATCAAACAAAAGAGTGCATTAGTCCTGGGAAAAGATGTGTGTTGCAATTTTACGAACAGGATTCTCTATATAAAAATAGTATAATTCTCCACTGGAGTGATAATGATACAAAGATGCAGTGTATGTGATATGTTTTATGGAAGAGTTGAATATTTCTGTTTTGCTATGACTTTAAATAGTTTTTCCCTCTTAATGACTTTTTATCCCTTCCAGCGCAACAGAAAATTTAGGGAGCTAGCATTCTTTTGCAGTTAGATTTATTGATTTCCCAGTAATTATTATTTCAGATTAGAACATATGCCTTGTCTCTCTCTAATACATAAACCAGTTTTTTAATAGTGTAGTGCAGATAATAAAAATAAAACATTTGAAAGCTGCCATTTTAGATTTTTCCCATTAAATAGTTTCACTAAATAGCTTCATCAACATAAGATGAAGATGCAATAAAAGATAACAATAGTTATCTGAAAAATACAGGCATAGAAAAAGAGAAGTCTGGATTATATTTTTTTTTCTTTTGCAGTTTGAAAATTTTAAGTTATTACTGCTAGGCAGTGTGAATGCATATCTGTACTAATGCTCTTAAGATACAACCTAGGAAAGGACATAATAGAAAAATTTATAGCAGTGGCAGAAGTAACTCTTAATTGTAGAGCAAAAAGTATTTTTCAGTTTTTATTTCAAAATATCACTAAACTGTGCCCTATGAACATGTTCAAACTGAAAAAAAATTTTTTAAAAAACCTTCTGCCCTCTTGACTCTTAAATCACTTTATTATTGAAGTGGTTTCTTGTCATTTATACTTTCATTACCTAGTGTTTCAGTGGTTACTTATATCCAGGTTAATTGAATGTTTCTTGTGAACCTCTACCTGAAGTTTGCATATATATGTATTCTTGAAATTTTAGTTTATCAACTTTATTCTATTTTTTTTTTCTTTTATGTGAGTTTTAAATGAACTTTATCATTGTAGATTCCCACTTAGCTTGTTTTGGTTATTTTATAATACTACATTAGGTATTTCTATATAGGTGGAATAGAGTAAAAGTAAAGTAAATGTTTTAAATTTGTATTACGTCTAAAGATTTGTACGTGGATGTCATTAATTTAAATGTCCATACTCTATTTATAAATCTTATTTATAAATTTTGTAACATGGAACACCATTTGATTTATAATACTTGCAGAAGTTCCTGTATGCTGTTAAATAAATTAATTTGTAAAATAATTTTGCATTTTATATTTAGTTCAGCATTTAATTGTTAAATGAGTTTATAGACTTGATATGTGGGTGAATGGAAAATATTTACATTAAAATCATCCAAGCATTTTCCATTTATTTTTGTAGTTTGCATATTTTAGAAAATGACTTACGAATGTTTCCATCATCACAGAAACAGTAGCTGCTATATTTTCATTACTGCTTCAGTCATTAAATTTATAAGGCAATAATATTTAAGAAGAATGAAATCAGAATGTCTCAGTTTAATCATCAGGTAAATTGGAACATTTCACCACCACAAAGGCAGCTACTGTTTCAGTTAAATTCTTATTTTGTGTTAGAGTACATAACAGTGAAGTAGATGCACGACTTGTGTATGTATAGTTAAGCCAGCGTTTTTCTGTGTATTTTGGGGAATAGCAAAATCTACATCACAAATTTTGACACATTACAGCTGAAGGAAGAGGATCACCTTCCAAGACAAAACAGTCTTCATGGGGGAAAAATGACGCTTGTCCAGCAGTTTGCTTCTTGTGATTGAACTGAACCTGTAAGGATTCATGGATAAAATGAACAGGAATAGATCTGAATAAAGCAAATCTGCATAAATGGTAACCAGTAGCTCTACTTTTATTTTTTATGTTGCTTAACTGTTTTATTTGAAGGAAACCTGTGTGATTTAAAAAGTTATAGCTTTTGCAACTTTATTACTGGTTATATACATTTGGCCATTATAATGTGGCAAGCAATTGGAAAAAAAGTCAAGTAAATGCTTGTTTTTGTAGTAGTTTGTTCTTGTTAAAAATGTTTATATGATAATGTCTGTAAACAGCATCACTTTGATTACAATAGATGTAGTGTTGTAATAAACTGTTTAATGGGGCTGATGTGTAAAGCTGTTCAAGTTATTTGATGTTTACACCTCAGGGAAAGTCTTGTGTTCAGCAATATCTAAAGATAATGTTACTATGACAACATTTTTACTGTCCTTTAAGGCATTGCAATAGCGTTTTTGGATATGCCTCAATCTAATCTTGCGTTCAGTGAATTAAACATAGTAACTAAGTGTCTTTTGCCCTTGATTTTGATATTAGAATAGGTGATTACATGGATATTTAATATTTCTATATTCTGCTTTTCTAGCTGTTTTTACCTAGTTAGCTTGTGACTTTGCTGAATGGTATGTAAACTTGTAAAAATTGAAATTTGACAGATATAGCAATCCAGTCAATGTATAAGGGGTCAAAAAAACAGAGGTTTTAACACATAAGTAAAAACCCGTACATATTTGATGTGTAATGCAGGTTAATTACAACACAGATGTACCGAAACACTTAATTGTGAACCGCTAACATTGAAGAAATTTTGACAATTCTGATTTGATGCTGCAATTACTTGCTGTTTTTATCGATCTTATGGTTTATTTCTTAAGCCATAGGCAGTGTAAATACAGCCCTGCAGCAGGTAAATGTGAGTAAAGAGAGCCTTATATTTTCCAATTGGTATAAATTTTTGAAGGATGTGATGTTCGTTAACATTCGGTTGTATTCCCCAGTATTTGTAATGGGAAATTACAGATAAACCGTGTCTGCACAGTTTAAGGAATACTATGTATATTCATGCAGCGTATTGATTCATGCTATAGTTACTTAATCAAAGATTTTTTTCAAACCTGCCTTACATACAGGCCCACTTTAAAAGCACCTGACTAGCATGTGTTCTTGATTACAAAATTGGCAGAGGCGGGGTGTCAACTTGATTAGGTGTTTTTATGGGAATGTAATTTGAAATCACTACTTCGGAAATTTGAGTTAAAATTCTTGAGCACGTTAATACATTTTTAAGATCTGATTATCTTTGAGAGATCTTCTGTTAATACACATTGGTTGTTAAAGAGTACCCAAATTCTAGGACAATGCTTAAAGTGTTAAAATACCCTAGATACTATGTTATGTGCAACTGTAGAAACCCTCCAGAAATTTCCACTGCTGTTCTTCACTTTCATCTTGGCTGCTATCAAACCACATCTGACGAAATTAGCTGTTTTGAATTACCCATATCACTGCCAGTTTTATTTTAAAATATTTTGTGTTTGAAGTATCTGTGCATGGGATCGTTGATGTTTATCAGAACTGTTCACTTTCAGAAATGATTTTTTAAAGCGTTTTGTTGAAAATGCAGTTGCTTTTTTAACATTTTAGAGTTGTATCAAAATTTTCATGTTTTCTGTATATTGTTTTGTCATTTCTTGGCTTTTTAATATTTTGACTATAATGCTCTAATGCGAAGAAGTATGGACATATAAATATTACAAGAGAAATTAGTTAATAGTAAAGGGTTAAAAGGTAAGTAAAATGTCCATGAAAATAAAATTTTCTTTGAACAGTTCAAAAATGGAATCACAAAAATCTAACTGCACTTGAAATGAAACTGGAAATTTTATACTAATTAAATCCTTTATTTACCTTTTCATATTTTATCAGTGGAACCTTTTAATTGCTCCTTCTATATCACTCTTCTCCTTGCTTGGCTGATCTCATTACATGACTTTTGTTGCAGACAGTGTGAGTGTACTAGATTTGTTTGCTGCTAATCTGTTATTTTAAGTGTTGTCAGAAGGAAATAACTTCTTGGTTTGACCAAGTAATTTTGCAAAGTCCTTCTCTACCTGATAACACATGAATGTATAGCAGTAAAGGTGAAAATTGCAAGCCTTGTTTTGTTCTTCATACCCCCTTCAGTTATTTATGGGTCGATGTTATTTGAAAACTCTTCCCTTTTTTTAATGTGTAAAAACAATCCAAAGAGATAAATCATTGCATAGACACCAAAAACAGTGTCTCAGAGACCTTTTCATTTTTTCCTTAGTTAATAACTGTAGTGGATATGAAAACAAACGAGTTTTTTTAAACATAGCATTTGTTAGTGCTATACAGTCACATTCCTTTCAGCCAGTAGTAAAGTTAAACCGATGAGTGATACAGTACCTGAATGGTACTGCTTCTCAGGCAACACTTTGGATTGAAAGTGCTGCTTTTGGTTAAAGGAACTATGTTGTGGAAAGCATATTCCAGTGTAAATTTGCAGATGCGTATTTTTTTTTTTGTCAGTTTTCATAAGGTTTGGAGTAAGGTGCAGTGGCTTTTGATCACAGTTTAGGCCATTTAATGGTCCTTTTACCTAGAATGTTCTTAAGCAGTTAACGACAATTTGGAATACACAGATAACTTGTAGCTTAAGATACTATTTTCATTTAATTCTCCTATGGAGAATATTGCTTTATTTTTTACTAGTTTCAGGTCAGTTATTAAAATAAACATGGAGGTTTTAATGAATGTTGTATAATATTTTATAGTGAAGGAAAATTGTGGAAAGGGTAAAGACTTTCTCTTTCCCTTATGTATTTAACTGTGCCAATCTAAATACATACTGTTTTATACAATGAGATGCATTACAAGACTTTTCTGTTGGAGTGCTCTCGACATTTTGGTTTTCATACCTGAATGATCATTGCATTTTCTGTATTTTCTAAAATGGCTCCAATTTTGTGTTTTAAGCTTCAGCTTAAGAGGAAGTTTATGTTCTAATTCTTGACTGAGAATACAGTATTGAGATTCTCTCTGTTTTACAGATAACAACTGGTTTTTATTACTCATTAAGTTCATTTGCATCCCGTAGCCCTCTGTAAATGTTTCCCCTAGTTGTATGTATGTAAATGCACGCTTATCCAGTGTATATTAGACATTTTTGTGCTAAAATATATTAAGTGGGATTTTTGTAGCAAAGCATTTTATTTTTGTGTTCTTACAGTGTGTGTGTGTATGCGTTTTTTTTAACCTTAACTTCAGTTTAAACACTGGTGTATTTGTTTTATTTTTTTAAGCAACTTGACTCTTAGAAGCCTTAGACTGATTTTTTCAATAAATATTCAACCAAAAATTATAAATTTATTAAGATGTGGCCTTACATATGGCATTCCTTGTGTTTGTAATGTGAGATTTTTGATTTAGATAAATCAAGATTCAGGATTAAAGTTTCATTGTAAGTTGAAATAGAACATGTATTAAAATGTCTAGGCTTCTGGGAGGAAGTTCTTATACTCTTCTTTCTTGGCATTAGAAAGAAGCAATATGAATTTTTGTGAGTATTCTAAATATTCAGGCAACACTGTTCAGATTGATTTAGGTTTGTCTTAACCAATGTTCTTTTTCTAGAATTTCAGGTTGTGGCATTCACTGAGTATGCAGCTACTATGGTTTTTGTATGGGACGTATAAATACTTGATTATATACAGACAGATTTTAATGTCTTTAAAGACTTCCTGCTGTATTAACATATTGTAATGGAGTCTTTTAAATACTAGGTTGAATTTAATTGAAGTCACACACATCTTGAAGTGGTAACTGCATAGTAAATACTACCAAGAGTTTTTTTCATGTGGGAGTATCCTAAAACTCTGCCATGGGTGTAAATGTTTTACATTAATTTCATAATTGGATAGACCCTGCATTTAGCAAAAACATTTTGTTTTGAAAGTGTGTTCTTTTTGTCGCACTGTTACTGCGTAACACTTCTCAACATTCTGTAACTTAAATTATTTTAAAATAACTATGGTGAATTCATGTTTATTTTTTTACTTTGAAAATTGTAGTACTCAGGTGGTATTTAATGGGAAAGGATCCTTTGGGTATAAATCATAATGTATTTTAAGGAATGCATCTATAATATTGATAACGTTAGCCTTAAAAAAAGGTCTATTATTCCTTCCTCTACATCCCATGGTATATTAGCAAAGTAGTTTACAGCCCTGTACAGCCTTACAAAGTTGTTTTACAATTTTTAATGGAAAGCCCTTAACAACAACAAAAAAAATTGTATCATATTACCAATATCCATGAATTACTGATCACAGTTTGTAAATAATTTGTTTAATATCAGAAGGCCAAAGAAAGTCTTAAAATTTTAGCTATTGACTCTATGGTGACTTCACAATAAGATTTCTGTGCAAAAAGGTAAGGTGATAATTGATCTAATAGACTTTTTTTTTTTTTTTGCTGTCCATGAGAATTACACTTCATATTAGCTTCTATTAAAAAACTCATTCCATTTTATTAAAATGTTTGTAATTGCAATTTTGTGTTTAATGTTTACTTTGTCTTTCCTTTCTTTAGCATTTAGGTGACTGTTCGGCAGTTTGATATATGGCCATTGTCGGCCTTAAACTGCACTAGTAGCAAGCATGGTATTTATCTTGTATTGAAAATAAAACAAACTTTTGATAAGACTTTGCAGTTTGTCTTTCTTGTTTAATTTGTAATTTGGTAACCATTGTGTATGGTTTTAAGTAGTTAATATTTATTGGCAATATGCAGTATAGCAGAAATTGGACTGTTGTCTGTATTTTGTGTTTAAGCCAGCCCCCTAGATAGTGGTTGTTTTCTTGTGTATTGACATTTTGGTGCTCTTTAAAGCGACTGATAATTGGGCTAAAATTAGGATTAAGAGACCTGACAGATTTCCAGGCTGTTACATTGTTTTTAAATGAAAGATTCAGAAAGCATTTGTCTAGTTTTAGAGGATCATTAACCTCACTAGACTTTAATCAAGTAAAAATGTTTGTAGCAAAAATATTTTACTAGTTAGCTTAACATTATGGGGTACTTTTGAAACAGTAACAGCCTTCAGTTTCAGTGATTTCAGTAGATATTTCTGTGCCAGGTATTAATATCAGGCCTCAGATTTCTCACCTGCAAGCTTCATAGTATATTAAAGGTAACAGTTCTAAACAAGTGAATGTGAACATGAGAAATAATACTACCATCACTGGGATCCTTTTCCGTGCCTCCACTAAAATTGTGGTTCATGTTTTTGTTATATTTCCTATTACTGTTTGTTATATGTTTCCATTGATCAATCCCCATTTGTGTTGAATTAGTTGAGACTTTTGTCCCTACCCTGTGAGGGCATTTAACTTTAAGAGAAGATCATTAGGAATATTTTTTGGCCAGATGCCACACTACATATGACTCAGTTCAAGACCTGATTTAGTGAAAGAGAGAAGCTTTTTTTACAAAAGATTTGTGGACAGGTTTTTCCCAGTCTTCCTAGTTTTGTTTCAGAGCCATTACCATGAAACAATAATTATTAGAAATGATTTCCAATGCTGTTGTTGGTCTTTTTATCCCATTTATAGTTCATTAACAGTTCTTGGATTTTCGTGTGGTACATCAGTTCTGATAAACTATTGTCAGTTCCAGATAAATGATATATACTTTACCTTTCAAAAATCTATATTCATTTTATAGAAAAACTTCAAAAAATAAAATTTACTACTTTAATGTTATAGTGAGATCTGTAGGAAAAAAATGACTTGGTGAATGGGAAAGGGAAGTACCTTTTAGGCAGAGACTTGCAAAAAGGGCTTTTGGCAAGAGGAGCATGCTAGTAGGAACTGAAAGAATGCCAGTTTGGCTGAAGCAGGGAGTGAGGAACATAGCCTATGTGTGGAGCTCAAGCAGTTGGCAAGGCTAGGCTCTCCAGAGCTTGTAGGTCACATTAAAGATTGTCCTAAGAGTCATGTGGGGTCATTGAATTGTGTGAAGTGTCATAATCAGCGTTTCAAAAAGCTTCTTGGCTGCAGATTAAATTGATAATAGATAAAAGAGAAACACCCCTTCCTGTCAGGAGAGAAGATAAGGGTAGATAAAAATAGAAGTTTGTGGGCTGTAGGTGCGTGGTAGAAATTTTAAGATGTCATATTTAGTGACTTACGTTTTCTTTGAAGTAGAAATTGAGGGCATTGTGGTGTGGGCATGGCTTAGTTTAGAAGTAACAGTGTTTATTTGTGAGATTGTCAGGATTTGCTATCTAAGATAAGGCTCCCATTTTTATGGTGGCAGTCCATCTAGTAACACATTCATCCCCTGGGAGAGGGTAGATGGATCAAGCTTTGGGACGGAGAAGGCAGTAATTGTCTTAGTTTTCACTTTAACGGTTGTCAACCCAGCTGAAGAACACAATCACTGATGCTGTCCTGTTGTTTTTTAGGGGATTGCTATTAACATTTTATTTTTTGAAACAGTCTTGCTCTCTCACCCAAGCTGGAGTGCAGTGGCACGTTCTTGGCTCACTGCAACCTCTGCCTTCCAGGTTCAAGTGATTCTTGAGCCTCAGCATCCCGAGTAGCTGAGACTATAGGTGTGAGCCATCACACCTGGCCTTTTTTTTTTTTTTTTGTAGTTTTAGTAGAGACAGCTTTTCACCATGTTGGCCAAGCTGATCTTGAACTCCTAGGCTCAAGTGATCAGTCTGCCTTTGCCTCCCAAAGTGCTGGGATTACAGGCGTGAGCCACTGTGCCTAGTCAGCCATCAACATTTTAAAAAAATTGTATTTGTACCTATTCATTAGTTTCTTAATTATCCTATAAGACAGTATTCTTTTTTTGAGACAAGATCTTGCTGTCACTCAGGCTGCAGCGCAGTGGTGTGATCATGGCTCACTGCAGCCTACGCCGGGCTCCAGCCGTCTTCCTACCTCGGCCTCCTGAGTAGCTGGGATCACAGGTGCATGCCACCATGCCTGGCTAACTTTTTTATATTTTTGGTAGGCATGGGGTTTTGCCATATTGTCCAGGCTGGTCTCAAACTCTTGGGCTCAAGCAGTCTTCCTGCCTTGGCCTCCCAAAGTGTTGGGATTATAGGCGTGAGCCACCACACCTGGCCAGGGAGGCAATGGGCTCTGAAAGGTTATGACTAGCAGAATATAGTGAGTAGAGGTTAGAATGATTTTATGATTCTAAATTTTCAGTTATTTACTGAATGTCATGATACTGAGCCACCACCACCGTAAGATTTTAAGCTTTACTGATACCCAAACTAACCATTTAGGAACATATTACTTTAAAATTTTCATTTGCACAAATGTTGAGTACCTACTCTACAAGATACTGTTAGACACTTTTGTGTAAGATAGGCCATAGCATTTTAGTGTGGTATCTTGTAGTCTCATGTAAATACAGGTTCTACCTACACAATTACTATAGCTGTCAGATATGAAGTAGGTGGATATAACATGTAGAAAATGTAGGCACTGAGTCTAGAAATTTGACCCCTTCCCCATTACAGTATAGAAACCAGTCCTGTGTGCCACTTTAGCTCTTTATTTCGCCTGAAATAGTTTATCATTTTACATCATGACCTCTTCAGCTTTCCTCAAGTGAGGGGAAAAAATTACCTTAACACAAAATGCAAGAATCTTACCTAGGCATCTAACCTAAGAATACCATCAAAAGTTACTTGTAGAATGTGAAAACTGGAGCTAATAGTTATTAAAGGTAGGCCGGGCACGGTGGCTCAAGCCTGTAATCCCAGCACTCTGGGAGGCCAAGGCGGGCGGATCGTGAGATCAGGAGATCGAGACCATCCTGGCTAACACGGTGAAACCCCGTCTCTACTAAAAATACAAAAAATTAGCCAGGCGTGGTGGCAGGCGCCTTTAGTCCCAGCTACTTGGGAGGCTGAGGCAGGAGAATTGCGTGAACCCGGGAGGCAGAGCTTGCAGTGAGCAGAGATCCCGCCACTGCACTCCAGCCTGGGCGACAGAGCAAGACTCCATCTCAAAAAAAAAAAAAAAAAAAAAATAGTTATTAAAGGATTTTAGTGATGGGTGCCTTTTCACAATAGTATATCTTAGGTTATCTGTTATAAACACTTCTGATGAAGTCATTTTTATACAGCTCAGAAATTGATCCAAGGATACTGGCAGCCCACTCTATTCCCAAGTGTGTAAACTTGAGCGTTTTATATTTCACATTGTAAACACATGCTATGCATGCTTGTGCACAGTGAGAGACTGCCTACTTCTATAGCAGTCCTTTTTATGTTTTCCTTGACTTAATCATCTAACTATGAACACTAAAAGACGGAATGGCCCACCTCTTATCTCTATTGTGTGTACCTGGGCAGTAAGTTATCTAGAGTAATTTATCTTCTGACAGTTGTTTCTTCTGCTTACACACGCGGACAGAATGTGCCCTCTAATTAGATTTGGCCGATACTAGTTATTTGATCGGTTAATAGGAAAGGTAAAAACAGGGAGTCAAATTTATATTTATTCTTTTTAGTTTCCTTTGCTATTTCTCTCCCCTAACCTTCTAATTTTGAGGGCACTTACAGGGGACTAGTCTCTATACTTTGTGCTCTTATCCAGTCTCATAGCTGTAGGATTTGCATGCTGTCAGTTTCCAAATTTATATTTCCAATTCAGATGAGCTAATATTTCAGCCCTTCCTCTCCCCTACTACCTACCTGCTCAACCCACAGCCTTACCCAACAGCGAATATAAATACTATAATTTCAATTGTGTAGGCCCGAAACAAATCACTCTTGACTCCTCACACCCTACATCTACAGGGAAGTGCTTTGTCTCTACCACCAGAAAATACCTGGGACCTCTTACTAATGCTGGGGTTGCTCTCTGCCTTTGCCACTGCACAGTCTGTTGTCAGTATAGCTGTCAATCTATATCGTTTCTTAAAAATCCTGCAGTGGCTCCCCATTTCTTAAGAGACAGGATCTCTGTCACCCAGGTTTGAGTGCAATGGTGTGACCGTAGCTCACTGCAACCTTGAACTCCTGGGTTCAAACGATCGTCACACCTCAACCTCTCAGAGCACTGGGATTACAGGTTTGAGCCACCTCACCCAGCCCGCTCTTCATTTCTATCAGAGTAAAGCTGCAGTCCTGACAAAAGTCTCTCCATGATTTGCTCCCCCACTCCCCCTACTTTTTTTTTTTTTTTTTTTTTTTGAGATAGAGTCTCACTCTCACCTTGGTTAGAGTGTAGTAGCATGAGCTCAGCTCACTGCAACATCCACCTCCTGATCTCAAGCAATTCTCTCACACCAGCCTCCTGAGTAGCTGGAGGTGCGCACCACCACGCCTGGCTAATTTTTGTCTGTTTTGTAGAGATGGGGTTTTTGCCATCTTGCCAAGGCTGGACTCAAATTCCTGGACTCAAGCTCCTCCTGCCTCAGCCCCCCAAACTGCTGGGATTACTGGCATGAGCTGCCGCACCCAACCAATTTGGCTTCTCTTACCTCTGACCAGATCTGCCAATACCTTTCCCCATGCTCACTCCATTCTAGCCACTCTGGCCTTGTTTTTCAAACAGGCTAGGTATCATCTTGTGTCTGAGTCTTTGTGTGGGCCATTTCCCCTGCCTGGAATGCTGGAGATAGCTCCCTGAGAAGAATCTCAGTGAGGTTTGTTTTTACCATTCTGTTGAATGGAAACTGCTACCTCCCTTAACTGCTTTATTGTTTACTCTTCCCAAGCATTTATGACCTAACACTATATATTTTGCTTGTTCATTCAAATATAAAGTCCCGTGAAGCAAGGATCTTATTGTAGTTTCTGTTAAATCCCAAGTGTCTACATCAGCGTGTGGCAAGCGAATGTTAATATTTGAATGAACGATCTTGAATTGTAGTTTAGCCTCACTGTCTTGTTAGCAACTATTGGAAGAGCTACGCCAGCATGTTTAAAATTGTAAAGCATATAGAAGTTGGCATTCTAACAATTTTTAAGCATACAATTCAGTGGCATTAAATACATTCACAGTGTTTTGCAACCATCACCACTATCCATTTCCAGAACTTTTCCATCATCCCAAACTCTACCCATTAAACAGTAACTCCCCATTCCCACCCTAGCCCCAGTCCCCAATCATCTCTATTGTACTTCTGTCTCTGAATTTGCCTATTCTGGGTACATCATATAAATAGAATCATACAATATTTGTGCTTTGGGTCTGGTTTATTTCACTTAGTATGTTTTTTGTTTTTTGAGACGGAGTCTCGTTCTGCCGCCCAGGCGGGAGTGCGGTGGTGCAATCTCGGCTCACTGCAAGCTCTGCCTCCCAGGTTCATGCCATTCTCTTGCCTCAGCCTCCCGAGTAGCTGGGACTACAGGTGCCCGCCACCACACTCGGCTAATTTTTTATATTTTTAGTAGAGACGGGGTTTCACCGTGTTAGCCAGGATGATCTCGATCTCCTGACCTCATGATCCGCCCGCCTCGGCTTCCCAAAGTGCTGGGATTACAGGCGTGAGCCACCGCGCCCGGCTGTTTCACTTAGTATGTTTTTAAGATTCATCCATGTTGTAGCATGTGTCAGTATGTGGCTGAATATCATCCCATTTTATGTACATATATGCCACATGTTTATCCATCTGTCAGTGGACAGCTTGTTTCTACCTTTTGAATATTGTGAATAATGCTACTATGAACATAGGTGTACAACTATCTTTAAGTCCCTGTTTTCAGTTCTGGGTATATAGGAGTGAAATTGCTGGGTAATGGTAATTCAGTGTTCAACTTTTTGGGGGATCATGAAACTTTCCCACAGCTACTATACCATTTTACGTTCTTACCAGCATTGCAGGAGGATTGTAGTTTCTGTACATCCTCAACAATACTTGTGCTTTTCTTTTTATCTGATAGTAGTCATCCTAATGGGGACAAGTGGTTATTTCATTGTCAATGGCAATTTTTAAAGCAGCTCATTTTTATTGAGACTTTACAAAGTACTTAACTTGCCGGGCACAGTGGCTCATGTCTGTAATTCCCAGCACTTTGGGAGGCCAAGGCGGGTGGATCGCTTGAGCTCAGGAGTTCTAGCCTGGGTAATATGGTGAAACCCCATCTCTACAAAAATTAGCTGGGTATGGTGGCACAGGTTTGTGGTCCCAGCTACGCAGGAGACTGATGTGGGAGGATCGCCTGAGCCCGGTAGGTCGAGGCTGCAGCAAGTGAAGATTGTCCCACTGCACCCCAGGTTGGGCGACAGACCCTGTCTCAAAAAGGAAAACCAAAGTAAACTTAGTTTTCATTGAACCAATTCTCTTTTGCACTCAATGTTTCATTGGTTTACATAATATTGTGATGAAATCACAGGCAAAATTACCATTGACATAGTTTAGAAATAAACACAGCTGACTAAACATTACTAGTAGCATGAGTTCTTGGATATGATGTATTTTGTGTGACTAAGTCAGTTTTATAGAGAGAATGTATAGTTAGGTTATGTGGGGCCATCTGAGGGCTTTTAGAATATTGACATTTTCTTAAATGCTCTGAGTTTGCTCCTGAAAGTATGGTCTACAGGGTATCAACATTGGCATCACCTGGTCTGGGAACTGGTCACAAGTGCAGAGTGTACCATGCGAAATCAAAATCTACATTTGAGCAAGATCCCCAGTGATTTGTATGCACATTAAAGATTGACAAATTGTGCCTTTAAACTACTTTTAATGGCTACCTGGTGTTTCAACTTGTAACATAATTTTAACCAGTTCTTGCCACTGAGTGTTCAGGTTATTTCACTAGGTTTTTGAGTATCATAAAGGATGCTGCAGTGAATTTCCTCATAGGTAAATCTTAGTGCAAGTGCAAGTATCTGTTTTCCAGTAATGAATTTCTTGGAGTGCTTGATTCAGAGTATGAATATTTGAGTTTTTGACACATTAAATTGCCCCGATTTACTTTTACCCCAGCTGTATGTGAAAATGTGTATTTCTCCACATTCTTTTCCATAATTAGTGCTTTAAAAAAACTTTTAGTGATGGAAATGGGTGTCTTATTTTTAACTTTCGTGATTGTTAGAGTGGCTTAAATATATTTAAATGTTAGTTGTGTGCCTCCATCTAGAGATAGGCATACATAAGAAATGAATCGGTAAATCATGATGTGGTATTTCCATTTTAATAATTGAGGAAATAGTTCAGCAATACAACCAGTAAAGGGCAGACCCAGGAACTGAAGATCTGATTTAGGAACCAAGAAAGATCTGAAAGATCCTTTTCTAATCTATCAAACCAGAATTAACCTAATATATTCTGACTATTATGGTGGAGTCAGCTAATCAAATCAAACCCTTTTTATTTCCATTCTTATACTGAAAATGTTTCTAAGTTTACTTAGTGCACACAATGAGAGTCATTTAAAGGGAATTTATTTAGTATTTAGATCGTTACCTTAGAGAATCCTTAGATAATACTTTTATTTTTATGTGGGGTCTCACTGTCACCCAGGCTGGAGTGCAGTGGCATGATCATGGTTCATCATAGCCTCAACCTCCTGGGCTCAAGCCTCCCGCATAGCGGGGACTACAGATGTGCACCACCACACCCAGCTGATTTTTGTGGTTTTTGTAGAGGCGGATTTTGCCATGTTGCCCAGGCTAGTCTCGGATGCTGGGCTCAAGTGATCCACCCTCCTCGGCCTCCCAAAAGTGCTGGGATTGCAGGCGTGAGCCACTGCACCTGGCCTGAGAATACATTTAAGTTTGTTTTTTTTTTTTTTAGGAAATTTATAGTATCCTAACATTCTGAATAGAATTCTCGTGGTAGGTGTAAGAAAGTGGTCTTAATTTTACTTAGCTATGTAATGCTGCTTTTTGTTTTTGTTTTTAGCCCTAGGTGAAAGCCTATTATAGGCTATTATATATAATATATATATAAAATATATATATTATATATATAAA